>NW_016807677.1:9040139-9057968 GCF_001698545.2 Rhinopithecus bieti
TTTCTGCCACTCCCACATTTCCCTCCATCCCACACTTGGAGCTAAGTATAAACCAACTCATCCGACTAAAACTGGCAAAGCTCTTTCTAAGAAGCACTAGATGGCAGCAGAGGAAGTCTTTCACCTCAGTGGAAAAACGTTCTGCATAAGAGGACTGTGAAGGAAAATGGCCAAGTTCCAGTTTCCCACTGTTACCTGAATTAAAGGCAGAGAGAATATAAAAGAGGAAAAGTAGCATGGTTAGCTAAATGCTGCTTCATCAATTCAACCTGCTTGGTATTCATGTCACACGGAGAAAAGGTTTTCCAAGTACACTTGTCTCTTGTTTGATGAGGTAAATGCATTTCTGTTTTCTTTAGAAGCCATAAAATTAATTTCCATTAAAGGAACCCTAAATTTTCCTTGCTGAATTTCATTATTAAATTGGGGATTAGTTCTGTAGGAAACAAAATCTGTCCTCAGGCATTACTAAATTATAGTCAGAAATGCAGTAAGTGTTTTAAAATAGCCCATTCAAAGAAAAATAATACTCACCTGCCCACAATACTGACAATAATATTGAAATGTTTACAAGTAATTCCAAAATATCAGTAATAGTGTACTATATTCCAAATAAGGTGTAAAATTAAAAAAAACATTAAGAAGAAAAAATACAGTACAATCTCAGGTTCTTTAGAAGTAAGTGATTAACCTTTCATGTTGCTCATCCTTAAATATTTAGCATTTGGCTCAATTTTTTCATTGTCTTGAACTCCTTTATCTCTGGTATATTAAAAGTAATTCATTAAAAAATGTTTTTCTGTATTTGAACTTGGAGCTTTTCCCAACTATTTGCTCATGCTAACTCTTTCATGTCCTAAGTAATGCTTTCTTCATTTACCTGCTAGCAGATGTTTCTTATTAGGTAATGATATTGTTACTATGCAACATTTACATAATGAGTTATAGGTTGCAGAATTTTTTTTACATATATTGTTTCATTTATTCTTTGTACCAATACGTTATATGGGGATTGTTATTACACCCGTTTTACTGATGAGAAAAAAAATTAGAAAGGCTAAGTAACTTTCTCCAGGTCACACATCTTTTAAGTGATGGAACTTTGACATGAACCTTGGTCCTTTGCCTTTAAATCATAGGATCTTTCCACTATTACTCACGGACTTCCAAACAACTTGTGTATTTACAAAATTAAGTTTACTTATTAAAAAACCCCCGAGCCATATAAAGAAGAAAAGACAATAGCCTACGGTGTTTAAGGACAATGGGAAGCCACTAAAGGGTTTTTAAGACAAGGGTTGATATGACTTGCATCTTTTGAAAGAGACCCATGATTTCAGCGTGGAAAGTGGCTTGAAGTCATCAAGAGTGGATCTGGGAGATTGATTAGGTGGCTATGTCAGCAGTTCAGGAGAAAGAGGTGGCTTTGGGTGCTGGCAATGAGTATGGTAAACAATCGGCAGATTTGAGAGACATTTGGGAGTTAGGTTGAGTGGGCCTTGGTGATTGACAGCAGACTGGGGATAACGGAAAGATGGTGTCAAGGATGAACTTTAGGATGAGCAACTGGGTGGGTGTAGGTGTTATTTATAGAAACAAAATACTGACAGAATATTTGGTTTTTCCTGTAATGTTATTTGACCACCATTTAATTAATTGACAAACGTCCTTGTTAAAAGAAATTCTTTTATGTTTTGAACTACAGTTAAGAAAGGGTGAACACTTTTGCCTGGAATATTCTTTCCCCAACCTACAAACCTAAGCTTAATCTATCTCTTCCAAGAAATCTTTTTCCCAGCTGGAAACCAGTCGTTTTTTCCCATGGCACCACATCCATGCCTCTGGCATAGCTCTTGTCACACTCTGCCTTTACATTGGTGCTTATACCTACTGCCCCAAATAGACTATGATTCTCATGAATTGTATTTTAATAAGTATATACTGAATAAATACTTGAATTAATTGATTTTTACTCCCATTTTCCTTCCATTTTAGAGCAAGTAAGATGGTCTTTCTATTAAAAAGGTAAAATTCCGCAACACAAATAAGAAACTTAAGCCAAAGGTGTATGCAGGGGATTAATAGACACCTAGAGTTTGAACCCAAATTGTTTAAGTTCTAGCTCCAGACACTTGATTTTATAGACCGGTGAAGAGATTTTAGATGTGATCTCAGGGCTATGAATGATAATCTTTTGGAAATCATAGAGAATGTCAGATCACTCACATGGATGGAAATGAGAGAATGTCACAATTCGAAGTGGGAAAAAATGGTAGGTTCCAGAAACAATAAATCACTAATTTCTATTTAAATCATAAAATAGCAAATTAACTGATTATCTTACTTATTCTAAAAAAGTATTGTCTACTGAGGGTACAAAGATGAGTAAGATATTGATCCTGCTCTCAAGGAAGCCACAGTCTCTTAAGGGGAGACAGAGATGTGCAAAAATAAATAGAATATGATGTGACCTGTATCATATTGGAGGCATGTGTATGCTGCTATATGAATACAAATGAGAGAGAAACTAATTCCGTCTGAATGTGTGGTCAGGGTAGCTGTAGACAGGAGCTAACATTTGAGTTAGTCTTTAAATAATGAATAGGAATTCCCCAGTAATCAAGGGAAAGGGCATCAGAGGCAGGCAAAAATGCATAATGGAGTTATGAAAGAACTACGGTGTCCATCTGAGTAGGTGGGGTGGAGGATGTGTGGAAGAAAATGGCATGGGATGAGCTGGAAAGACAGCCTAGAACTGAGATAGAAAAGGCCTGGCCTGGAGGCCGTAACAAGATTAGAGCTTGATTTTGCAGAAAATTTTAAGGTACATTTTAAAAACATCTGGTTTACAAAGCTGCAGGAAAAAAATGTAGATGGATAAGAATACTCATACTGTCTGGCAGAGAGGGATGCTCAGTGAATAAATAATGAATGAACTTAGGTTCGTAAAAAAGTTTTTCAGCAAACATGATTTATAATATTTATGATATAAAATAAATGTGTAAAAACCAGTAGCTTTTTTATATACCAGAAGTGAACAACTGGAAATCATAATGGAAACAATGCCCTTTACAATAGCAGCAAAACTGAATCTACCTATATGTGCATGCTTATAAGAAATAAATTAGAACCTAGAGAAGTAAAACAGCAAAATATTAATAAGGGATATAAAAGATGACTTATGTATTTGAAAAAATATGCTATGCCATTGGATGAGAATACTTAACATTTAGAAGATGTAAATTCTTACAATTTATTTAGTATTTTAATGTTACTTCAGTGAAAATCTCAATGACTTTTTTCCTCTGCAGAAAAAAATAGTTTAAATTTCTTCTAGAGGAGTATTAAGAATATCCAAAAGCAATTTTGTTAATAAAATTACAAAAAAGAAGTAGAATGAGACTTTCGTTTCCTAAAAGCAAAAAATATTACAAGACTATAATAACTGACATAATGTGTGACAAAACTGGACACAAAGATCATTGGAACATCAGAAAAAAACTCAGAAATATACTTTAATGTATAAATAAGACATCATGGAAAATTAATGGGAAAAAGTATTTAAATGCAAATTAAATTAATTAAAGTTCTTTTGCCTTTTAATAGTCATAAAATTTTAGTTAAATGAGGGGAATAAAATTAAGAGATATATTGTTTAACATGGTGGCTATAATTAATAACAACATATTATGTTTTGAAAATTGCTAAAAGGGTAGATTTTGGCATTCTCATAATTGAAAAACGGTGTTTGTGAGGTAATACATATGTTAATTAGCTCGATTTAGCCTATTCCACAATATATACATGTTTCAAAGCAACATGTTGTACATAATAAACATATACAATTTTATTTGTCAATTAAAATAAATTTAAAAGAAAAAAGAAGCAGAAAAATAGCAAAAGACTGAAAAATATTACAATAGTACTAGAGTTTGGTTGTGTTTTACAGTTGGCAGGAACGTAAATCAGTATAACTGTCTGGAAAGAAAATTGTAAATATATACTACGGGCCTTCACATTTCCAGATTTGGTCCATTAATTCACAATTTAGGATTCTATTTTAAGGAAATTTTAAAAAAATTAGGTAAGTGTGATAAGTTGATTTATATTATCAAAAACCTAGAAATAACCTGAATGTTAAATAATGCTGGAATGATAATTAGAGATTTTCAAACTTTTGAGAAAATCCAATGAAAATCTTTCCAAGTCTTTTGTTACTTTCTAAGTAAAAAAATCTTACTTAGAACCTTAATATTTAAGACACTTAACAGATATGTTCTGAGGATGGCCAAGTCTGGAGTATGTCTACCCACCGAGTCCCTCCTGGGCTCTTTGCAGTAGATCTTGCAGAGAGAACTCCAAAGCACTCTATGACTTTGAGAGTGCAGTTTGCAAATCATTCCATTAAACACATCCTCCTTGTAATCTATATGACACATCATGATATTTGCAAAAAATACTCGGAGGCTTGAGAAAACTTTATGATAAAAATTTAAGTAAAATATAAAATACAAAGTTGTAAATATAATTTTATGATCTCAGCTATCAAAATACATCTGAGAAAAAAAATTGAATGGGAAAAAAAAAAAAAAAAAAAAAACCCAGATTATATCTGGGTAGTAAGATTATAACTAATGTTTGTTTCATCTCTATACTTTTTTGAATTTCTCAATCTTCTTACAAGGAGGATGTATTTTGTTTTGTTGAGAAATAAAAATGTGTGTGTGTGTGTGTGTATGTGTGTATGTATTTAAAGTCTATTTTGCCAAACAGGCATCATTTTGTTTTTGTGTGTGTGTGTGTGTGTTGCTGGCTTGGCGGAAATGCTGTAGTCCTAGCAATCTGATTTCAGCTCAGTACTTGACAAAATTTCTCAGGATATTTTATTACATCAAATGGATTGTGGACTGAGTAAAATACAGTCAGGTAGAGTCACGATTGAACAGTGTACTCAGTTACATTTATTGAACACTCACAATTTGCCAGGCCCTTTGCTGGGCACTGAAGATGTGAAGTGAATAAGATGGGATTCCTGCCTTCAATGAGGCCCAGTCCAGGGACTGACAAACATGAGTGCAAATACCCATAGTTCCACAGTGGTAGGCATCCACTGGAGGTATGTCAAAGTGACCTTTAACATTGAGGAATGACTGGCCTTGGGCCAGCATCATAGAGGAAAGAACTTTGTGTCCACTTTCTTTATGTAAAGCACCATTTTAAACACCTTGTTACATCAGTCAAGGGTCATAGTTGCAAGCAACAGAGGCAGACTATGATCATGTAGAAAAGGAGTTTTATCCAGCCTGACAGAATGAGACCCCACCTCTAATATATATGTATAAACCTTATCTTATATAAATAATATGATATATATCTTATATATAAATAATACCATATATATCTTATATTTATGTAAATATATCTTATTTATAACATATTATATGTAATAATATTTTATATATAAGATTAATATGAATATATGAAACATATATAATAAATATATATATATAAAATATTAAGAAAAGACATTGTACAGTTTTTTGCCTGAAGAGCCAGGCTTGAGACTGAGTTTCTAGGAGCAATATCTAAAACCTTGCTGCAGAACTGGCTCCAGTGAATAGAGCCATCACCGTGACTGATACTGCTGCATCAGGATTCAGTCTTGCTACCACTCAGCCCCTGAAATGCAATGTGTCTCTAAAATAGCATCATCAACAAAATAATTGGCATGATATGCATCCTTCTTCAAGCTACCTCTTCAGGATTGAAGTCTAGGGTAGGTGAGTAAGTGTGGTTGCTGGAGCCTCAGTTACATGCCTGTGCCCCAGCTGTAAGGAGGCTGGAGAGTTTCTTTTTTTTTTTTTCACTTGAATAGACAGAACTCATGAGGCTGGACACTCTATACACAGCATAGGTGTTCAAAATATGCTAGGTAACCAGAAAACCTGACTGATGTCCACCATACGTGTTATATTATTTAATCCTTATGATAACCCTGTGCAGGATTACATTTTCTTCATTGTTAAGATGAGGAAACTAAAGATTAAAGGGGTCAAAAAATGTGTCTGCGTTTCCAAAGCTAGGATGTGGTAGAGAAAGGAACTGAAGTTTGTCTGACTCCAAACTCATACACCGGTAACTAAGTACACACCATGCTATGACTCACAGAGGAGGCACAAACTTTGGCAAAACCCTGAAAGGATAGGAGTTTTCAAGTTCACTGAGGCTTGAACAAGGGTTCACTATGAAGGAGCAGGAGGAGATGATGCTGGAAAAGGTAGTATTAGAGACTGAATGTGTATCCCTCCAAATTTACATGTTGAAACCATAATCCCCAATGTGATGATATTTGGAAGCTGTTGTATGACTCCAAGCAAGAAAATGATGAGGATTTAGTTATATAAAAATTGTTAACTGTTTTGTGAAAACTTAGAGAGACTTCTCTGTGGACAGTTGTACATAAAATCCAGGTGTTCAGTTACAGGATAGGTAAGGTTCACGTGATTTGAAGAAGTTCATATTTGGGAGCTCTATGGCCTGTTAATGTTACTAACAAAATGCAGTAGCTCTGAAAGCCCGTTTAGGTGGAGAGAATAGAAGCACAGTGTTTCCTCAGGGAAGTGTAACACACTGCTCTTCTCTGGTTGAGTTGTAAGAAGAATACTGCTTCAAACCTTAGGTGCTATGTATAAAAATATATCCATGTATAGCTAAAGAAAAAGGGCATTTAGGAGAAGGGTGATAGGGCAGTAAAATGCTAGGGGATTATTTCACATATGTAAGAGGAAGGATCAGAGCATGATACTGCTTGAGTCAGATTAGAGGAAGACAGAATAAATGTGTTCAAATATTTGGAAGGCCACCATGTGAAAGAATAGTTAGATTCTCTCTCTGTCTCTCTCTCTCTCTCTCTCTCTCTCTCTCTCTCTCTCTCTCTCTCCAGAAGTCAGAAAGAAGACTATTGAGAAGGAGTTAGATTTGGACTCAGTTTAAAGAAGAAGTCAATAACAACTTGAGCTGTCGAAAAAGGAAATGGCTTGCCTCATAAGACAGAGGGGCATTTAGACAAAAGCTGGAGAACCATCTGCCAGAAGTTCTGTAGGAGAGAGTTCTGCATGGAAGCCAGGGCTGGCACCAGAAGTGGGTAATGGATGAGAGGAAGATAGAGGAGAATGAGCCATTTGAACTCTAAATTATCTTAAATTCTAAGCATATGCAATACGACATAATCAGGTTTCACCATCTTAATTATTCAAATGATGGGAATAAAATTATTGGGGAAAAAAAGAGTCATGGCCAGAGGACTCTTGAGGCCACAGCAACTTGTGAGAGATTGAAAGAGAAAAGGATGATACAGTAGTCACCTGTGAAAAACGCATTCAGACACTCTATCTTTTTTTAACATCTGAGTTTTCTTTCTCTGGGCTCACTGGGCAACAGTGAGAGTTCATAGAAGGAAAATGTATTTTTGTTGATTGAAAAGCAAAGAGCAATGAAGAGTGCACACTGTTTGATAAGATGCTGGAATGGAAAGAAAGGGGAAAAAGGGCTAGAAATTCTTTCCCAGGAAGAGCAGGTAGTGGTAAGACAACAATAAAATCACTAATAATTACTTTTATAATTGTTGAACATTTATTGTGTGCCACACACTGTGCAAAACGTTTTGCAAACATTGTTTCGGTTCACCTTCACCAAATCCCTAAGACAGGAGGACAGGGGTATCCAATCTTTTGGATTCCCTGAGCCACACTGGAAGAAGAAGAATTGTTTTGGCACACGTAAAATACCCTGACACTAACAATAGATGACGAGCTAAAAAAATGGCAAAAAAATTTCATAATATTTTAAGAAAGTTTACCAATTTTTACCGGGCCACATTCAAAGCCATCCTGGGCTACATGCAGCCTGTGGGCTGTGGGTTCGACAAGCTTGACCTATGAGGTAGTATTAATGTCATCCCCTTTTTATAGATAAGAAAATGGAATCTTTGAGTTTAAGTAGCTTGCTAGTAAGTAGCACTGGGATTATTGAATGGACCACTTAAATATATTATTCAAAGATTTCAGTATCCAGAGTTCATCCACAGGAGTGCATAATCCGAAGTTTATGTAATTGAAAGCTATTTTATTATGTTAATATTAATAAGTCTCCAAAGATCAAACAGATTTCTCTCTCAATAGCGCTTTCTCTAATCCACTCTTGTCTTTCTTAGATAAAGCAGTGCTGTAGCTGTGTAGCCAGATGGATACAGCTTGGATTGACAGGGGCTCTCTATGTTTATAAAGAATAGTTTCATGTTCATCTACCCATCTGCTTGGTATCCATGCGACCATGAAATGGAACAGCTTTTGCATATTTATACTCTTCTTCTTCCTGCCATGCAGAGATGGGGAATTACATGGTCATTTAGAAGTTTGACTGTCCATTTGGGAACATCTCATAATACCCAATAGAATAAAATTACAGAAGGAGAACATTTTCCTTCCTTATTTTTCTTTCTTCGTGTTGCAGTTAATCATATGGGTAGGATTTGGATTGACTAAGACTCCTTCCTGTAAGCAGCTTACCTTAGCTTGCAAATCAATTCTCCAAATGATTTGGCTTAGCAAAATTCTTGTTGATCCACAAATTCACACTGTTTCTGCCCATCCCTTTTATTTTGGCTTGATTAATGAGCCTTTTGCCTTCTATTTAGTCTTGCATTGATAAGCCAAGGGAATAGGAAACATCTGTTCATAGCAAGTACTCCTGGAGTTTCAATAGACAAAGATTACTCACCCTATAAATTAAGACATAATACACATTGATACTATATTACAGAGAATGTGTAAAAAACGCTTTTTTTTAAAAAAAGAATCTTATAGTTAAACAATTTTACTAAGAATGTTGTTGCCATGACCATCCAAGTCCAGGGACAGAATTAAAGAATATGAGTGCTTCTCAATGATTCTTCTAGTTCATTAGCCTCACTGAAGGTCTGTATACTCCCTTCTCCCCCGACACAGCATTAGCCAAAGTTTAGTCACTGCTGACTTTCACACATGCCTTTCCACACTGCATGCGGCCCTTTAGTGAATCATTTGGCCTAAATTTACCAGGACCCAAATAGAAGCAGCAGGAAGGTGGAGAACAGACAATGCCATCTCCTTGCAGGGAGTCATCTGACCACAGCCATCAGACCTTGCCGTACCTCTTGCTTTGTACCGCTCCTCTTCCCTCTGCCTATTTTCTAGTGAGAAGCTACTAATTTCATAGCCGGACATGAAATCTAATTAATTCTCAGACTCAAGAAATGTTAGCACTAGAGGAGACATTGCCTCCTGAGATTAGAGCACTATTTTTCAAACAGCAAGTTGTGACCCGTTAGTGAGTGTTAAAATCAATTGACTGAGTTGTGACCAATTAAATATGGTCGGCCGGGCACAGTGACTCATGCCTGTAATCCCAGCACTTTGGGAGGCCGAGGCGGGTGGATCACTTGAGGCCAGGAGTTCGAAACCAGCCTGGCCAACATGGTGAAACCCCATCTCTACGAAAAATACAAACATTAGCTGGGTGTGGTGGCCTAGTGCCTGTAATCCCAGCTACTTTGGGAGGCTGAGGCAAGATAATTGCTTGAACCCAGGAGGGAGAGGTTGCAGTGAGCGGTGATCCCACCACTGCGCTCTAGCCTGTGCGACAGAGGGAGAATCCATCTCAAAAAAAAAAAAAAAAAAAATTAAATATGGTCACACATTCTCTGACTCTCATTATTAAGAAAAAGGAGTCCATGTTACCTCTTGAATCTGGGTTGGCCTTAGTAATTGGTTTGGCCAATAGAAGACATCAGAAGTGTCATTCTGGGACTTTGGAGGCCAGGTCATAAAGAAGCTTGCAGGTTCTGCTCAGGTGTCTTACAAAGCTCATTCTTGGGACACTCTCTGTGGGAACCCAGATGCCAAGCTGTGAGAACCCAGACCACATGGAGAAGCCAAGTATAGCTGCTTAGTCAACAACCAGATCTGAGCTCCCAGCTACCAACCAGCATCTATTGCCAGCCATATGATTCCTCTAGGATATCCAACACAAATGAATCTTCAGAAGTCTGCAGCCTCAGCCTATATCTGACTGCAAGTACATGAAAAACTCCAAGCAAGAACCACCCATTGGGGCCATTTGACCCACAGAAACTCTTGAAATAATATTAACATGTTGTTTTTAAGCTCTAAGTTTTGTTATGCAGCACTGTGTAACCAGAACATAGATCAAGATAGTTTTTTAATGAATTAGAATAAAATAGAATGCAAAATAATAGAGGGATATAAAGGGTAAGTGCTATTTTGTAAAACTTTGAATATTGTGTGTGTGTGAGAGAGATAGAGAGAGAGGGAGGGAGAAAGAGAGCTGGGTTGTGATGTAAAATTATATTTTTCTTTTGAAAGAACAGATTTTTAGATCTATTACCCGCATACCATATAATTCATTCATTTAGAGTGCACAAGTCAATGCTCTTTAAAGTATATTCATTGTGTTTTTCAGGTATTACTGTGATCAATTTTAGAACATTTTAGTCACCTCCCGCCTTGAAAACCTTTATCCGTTAATAGTCAGTTCCCATGTCTGTCCCCTACTTAATACCAGGCAACTACTAATGTACTTTATGTCTTTATAGATTTGCCTATTTAGAACATTTCATATAAATGAGATTATCTTAGTCCCTTTGTGTTGTTACAAAGGAATACCCGAGGCTGGGTAATTTATGAAGAAAAAATGTATTTGGTTCATAATTCTGCAGGCTGTACAAGAAACATGGCACCAGCATCTGCATCCAGTGAGGGCCTCAGGCTGCTTCCAATCATGGCAAAAGGGAAGGGGAACCAGCATGTGCAGAGATCACATGGAGAGAGAGGAAGCAAGAGAGAGAGAGAGGGAGGTGCTGGACTCTTTTGAACAACCAGCTCGCACAGGACTAATAGAGTGAAAGCTCACTCTTTACCGTAAGGATGGCACCAAGGGATCTGCCTGCATGATTCAACACCTTCCATTAAGCCCCAACTCCAACACTGGAGATCGAATTTCAGCATGAGATTTGGAGGGGGCAAATATCCAAACCATAGCAGAGATCATACATTATGTGGTCTTTTGTGACTGAATTCTTTCACATAACATGTTTTTAAGGTTCATTCTTATTACGGCATGTAACAGAATTTTGTTTCTTTCTGTTGCAAAAGAATATTACATTGATGAATATAAAACATTTTATTTATTTATCAACAGAAAAAAGGGCAAAGTCAACAAACAGGACAGAGTAACAAATACAGTGGAATAACGGACATTGGAGATGTGGAAGGGTTTCAGAGTAGGAGGGAGGTGGACAATGAGAAATTACATAATGGGTGCAGTATACATTATTTGGGTAATGCGTACATTAAAAGTCCAGACTTGGCCACTACACAATATATCATGTAACAAAATTGCACTTTGTACAAGCCTTACATTTATGCAAATAAAAACAATTAAAATTTTAAAAGATATTCAATTCTATCAACAGTCAATTCTATTTTGTCTTTAAAATGAACAGATAAAATTGTATTTATTACTATGTACAACATGATATTTTGATATGTATATTGTGGAATGACTAAATCTAGCTAATAGCATATATATTACCTCATGTAATTATCACTTTCGTGGTGAGAACAGGTTACAGCACTCTCATAGTATTTTTCTAGAACACAATATATTATTAACTATAGTCACCATGTTGTATAATAGATCACCTGAACTTATTGCTCCCATCTAGCTGAAATTTTTTATCTTTTAGCCAACATCTTTTGAACTCCCCCACCCCACAACCATCCCAGTCCCTGATAACCACCATTATCACTTCTATACGATCAACTTTTTCAGATTCCATACATGAGTGACATCATGTGATATTAGTTTTTCTATACCTGGCTTATTTCACTTAACATAATGTCCTCCAGGTTCATCCATGTTGTCACAAATGACAGAGTTTTCTTATTTTTAGGCTAAATAATATTCTATTGTGCATATATACCACATTTTCTTTATTCATCCGTTGATAGACACTTAGGTTGACTCCATATCTTGCTATTGTGAATAATGCTGCAATAAACATGAGAGTGAAGATATCTCTTCAACCTACTGATTTCATTTTATTTGTATGCCTACCAATAGTAGAATTGCTGGATCATATGGAAGTTCTATTTTTAATTTTTTGAGGAATCTCCATACTATTTTCCATTACGGCTTTACTAATTTAAATTTCCACCAACAGTGTACAAGGATTGCATTTTCTCCACTCTTGCTAACACTCGTTATCTCTTGTCATTTTGATCACAGCCATTTTAAGTGGGGTGAGATGATCTCACCGTGGTTTTGACTTGCATTTCCCTGATGATTAGTGATAAGTGTTTTTTCACATGCTTTTTGGCAGTTGGTATATCTTCTTTGTAGGGATGTCTCTTCAGAACCTTTGCCATTTTTAAATTGAGTTATTTGTTTTTTTCCACTATTGAATTGTTTGAGTTTCTTTCATAATTTGCATATTAATTTTTTAATCAGATATATAGTTGGCAAATATTTTTTCCCATTCTGTAAGTTGTCTCTTCACTGTGTTGACTGCTTTGCTGTGAAGAAGCTTTTAGTTTTATAATTCTATTTGTCTATTTTGCTTTTATTGCTTATGCTTTTGGGGTCATATTGAAAAGTAATTGCTTAGATTCATGTCATGATGATTTCCCCTATGTCTTTTCTAGTAGTTTCATAGTTTTGGGTTTTAGATTTATGCCTTTAATCCATTTTGAGTTGATTTTTGTATATAGTGTGAGATGAGGGTCCAGTTTTACTCTTCTGCCTGTGGATATTCAGTTTTTTGAGCACCATTTATTGAAGAGACTGTCTTTGACCCATGTGTGTTCTTAGTGCCTTTGTCAAAAATCAGTTGACTGTAAGTGTGTGAATTTATTTCTGGGTCTAGTTTTATGCCCATACCATACTGTTTTGATTACTATAGCTTTGTAGTATATTTTGAATTCAGGTAGAGTGATGTGTCCAGATTTATTTTTTTTGCTCAGGATTGCTTTGGCTACTTAGGGTCTTTTGTGGTTTCATACAAATTTGAGCATTGTTTTTATCTATTTCTGTAATGAATATCCTTGGCATTCTTATAGGGATTTCAGTGAATGTGTAGATTGCTTTGGGTAGTGTATTGTTCTCACTGTTGTCACTCTGCTAATAAAGATATACCTGAGACTGGATAATTTAAAAAGAAAAGAGATTTAATGGACTCACAGTTCCATATGGCTGGGGAGGCCTCATAATCATAGTGGAAGGCAAAGGAGAAGCAAAGGCACTTACAGGGTGGCAGGCAAGAGAGAGCATGTACGGGGAACTCCCCTGTACATCAGATAAAACCATCAGATCTCATGAGATTTATTCACTGTCATGAATTGCTCTGACTTGGAGCTCCAGTACTATATGAAATAGAAGTGGGAAGAGTGGGCATCCTTGTCTTGTTCTGGATCTTAAATAAAAAACTTTCAACTTTTCCTCATTGAATATGATGTTATTTGTGCATTTGTCATGTATGACCTTTATTGTATTGAGGTACATTGTTTTATACCTAATCTGTTGAGAGTAGTTTTCATTATGAAAAGGTATTAAATTTTGTCAACTGCTTTTCTGCATTCCTTGAAATGACTTTTTTTGGTCATTGATTCTGTCAATGTGATTATATGTTTTTTGTCCTTGGTTCTGTTAATGTCTGTTGACTCATTTTTGCAATGAATCCAACTTGATCAGGGTGGATGATTTTTTAAAATGTACTGTCAAATTCAGTTTGCTAGTATTTTGTTGAGGATGCTTGCATCTATGTTACTCAGGGATATTGACCTATAGTTCTCTTTTGTGTACTGTCTTTGGCTTTGGTATCAGGGTGGGGCTGTCCTCTCAAAATAAATTTGTAAATATTTATCTTTAATTGTTTGAAATGGTTTGAGAAGAATTGGTATTGGTTTTTTTAAAAAAAAGTTTGATAGAATTCAGCAATGAAGCCATCAGGTCCTGAGCTTTTTAGGATACAAAATCAATATACAAAAAAATTAGTAGCACCTCTATACACTACCAGTGAACTATCTGAAAATGAAATCAAGAAAACAACTCCATTTACAATAACTCCAAAAAATAAAACACTTAGGAACAGATTTAAGAAGTAAAACATCTTTACCCTGAAAACTATAAAACATTGATGAAAGAAATTGAAGAAGGCACAAATAAATGGAAAGATATCCTGCATCCATGAATGGGAAGAATGACCATTGTTAAAATGTCCATACTACCTAAAGTAATCTACAAATTCAATGAAATCCCTATCAAAATGCCCATAACATTTGTCACAGAAATAAACAAACAATCCTAAAATTTGTATGAAATTACAAAAGACCCTGAGTAGCCAAAGCAATCCTGAATAAAAAGAATAAATCTGGACACATCACTCTATCTGACTTCAAAATATACTACAAAGCTATAATAATCAGAACAGTTTGGTACTGTCATAAAAACAGACACATGAACCAAAAAACAGGATAAAGAGCCTAGAAATAAACCCACAGTTTTGATGGGAGACTCTTTACTACTGATTACACCTCTTTGCTTATTACTGGTCTGTTCAGATTTTTTATTTCTTCACAATGCAGAATGTAATGTCTCTTTTTTCATTTCTGATTTTACTTGTATCTTCTCTCCTTTCTTATTCTATCTAAAGGTTTGTTGATTTTGTTTCTCTTTTCAAAAAAGAAATTCCTAGTTTTGTTGGTATTTTCTCATTTTTCCAGTCTGTTTCATTTATTTCTGCTTTGATTTTTGTTATTTTATTCCGTGTGTGTCTGTGTAATTTTTTTTTTTTTTTTTTTTTTTTTTTTTTTTTTTTTTTTTTTTTTTTTTTTTTTTTTTTTGAGACAGAGTCTCACTTTATCACCCAGGATGGAGTGCAGGGGCATGATTTTGACTCACTACAACCTCCACTTCCTGGGTTCAAGTGATTCTCATGCCCCAGCCTCCCAAGTAGCTGGGACTACAGGCATATGCCACCATGTTCAGCTAATTTTTGTATTTCTTAGTAGATATAGGATTTTGCCATGTTGGCCAGGCTGGTCTTGATTCCTGGTCTCAAGTGATCTGCCTGCCTTAGCCTCCCAAAATGCTGGGATTACAGCCATAAGCCACTGTAGCCAGCCTTTCCTTTCCATTAATTTTGAGCTTAGTTATTGTTTTTTAGTTCCTTGAGGTGCAACCTTAGTGTATTTGGGATTTTTCTTCTTATATATTTATTTGTTGCTATAAACTTTCTCTTAGAATTTCTTTGCTATATTCCACAGGTTTTGATATGTTGTGTTTCCATTTTTCATTTGTCCCCACAATTTTAAAATTTCTTTTAAATTTTTTCACTAAAATTGTTCAGGAGTATGTTGTTTAATTTCCACATATTTGCAAGTTTTCAGAAATTGCTCCTCTTATTGATTTCTAGTTTTATACAATTATGGTTATATGATTTCATCTTCTTAAATTTGTCAAGAATAGTTTTGTAGCCTAATATATGATCAGTCCTGGAGAATGTTCCATGTTCAGTTGAGAGGGATGTATTCTGTAGCTGTTGGATGGAATGTTTTGAATGGCTTGTCTGGTAGTTCATACATCTCAATTTCTTAGGGTTAGCCACTGGCTTCTTATTTTGTCCATTTGGTGATGCTATGTTTTCCTGATTGTTCTTGATTCTGTGGTTGAGTGTTGATGTCTAAGTATTTGAAAGACTAGGTCCTTATTCCAATTTTTACAGACTGGCTTTGTCTGGGAAGGCCCTGTAGCAGGTATGATGCTGGGGCACAGTAGAGGTTCAAGGTAGCTGCAGCTGGCACAGTGTTGTCAGAAGCCTAGGGCCTGTTTGGCAGGTGTGGCACTTGGGCAGGCCAGAAGCCTGGGTTAGATATGGCAACATGGCAATGAAATGTGCCTGAAGCCTAGGGACCACTGAAGTCTGATTGATGCTGGGGCTGTCTGGAACCCAGGGCCACTGATGTTGGCCTGGCTATGGTTGTAGTCTGGGGTTAGAGTTTGTTATAAGCTTGAAGCTTATGTCTGTGTAGTTCAGCCTGGCATTGTAGTGAGTCTTTAGACTCAATCCATGGGTACTGGTTTGGAATATGAAACTGTAGGGGTCTGCCTAGTGCTTGGTTTTACTATGGTGGGCACAGTGTTGGGGTTCAAAGCAGTCTCGTGCTCACTGCCCTCTCTTTTACCCAGTGGGCAGTGTCTCTCTCTCTCTATGCTGTGTTGCCTGGGGTTAGGAGAGGGGTGATGGAGATAATGTGTAAGTGTCCCATTTACTTTCTTCAATACATCTTTTCTTATTATTTTGCTACAGCCAGGTTCTGTAATCTCTCATTTGTTTGTTTGTTTTTTCTCTCTTGTGAAAGTATTTTTATGCTTGGGCAGTTGTTCCAGTTGAAATTCCTGCAGGGGGACAATTGCTAGAAAATCTGATTCCACCATCTTTCTCTGTCTCTATCAACAATCAATTTGAATGTGAATAGTCTCAACAGACAAATTAAAAGAAAGAAATTATCCAGATGAATCAATAAATAAAACCCAACTACATGTTGGATACAAAAGCCCCACTTTAATTAAAGACACCTATAGATTAAAAGTAAAGAGATGAAGAGGCTGGGCATGGTGGCTCATGTCTGTGATCCCAGCACTTTGAAAGGCCAATGTGGGAAGATTACTTGAGGCCAGGAGTTAGAGAACAGCCTAGCCAACATGGTGAAACTCCATCTCTACTAAAAATACAAATATTGGCTGGGTGTGCTGGTGAGTGCCTGTAATCCAAGCTACTCAGGAGGCTGAGGCAGGAGAATTCCTTGAACCTGGGAGGCTGAGGTTGCAGTGATCCGACATTGTGCCACTGCACTCCAGCCTGGGCAACAGACTGACACTCTGTCAAAAAAAAAGTAAGAAGATAAAGAAAGATATACCATGCTGACACTAACCAAAAGAAAGCTGATGTAGCTATGTTAACTTCAGACAAGGCAGTCTTCGGATTAAGAAATATTATCAGGAATTAAAAGGGACATTACATAATTATAAAGAGGTCAAAACTTCAATAAGATGTAACAATCCTTAATGTGTATGTGCCTAACAACAGAACATTAAAATGCATGAGGCAAAAACTGATAGGAATCCAAGGAGTAATAGATAAATCCACGATTATAATTAGAGAGTTCCACACCTGTCTATTAGAAGTGAACAGATCCGGGGGGCAGAGCAAGATGGCCGAATAGGAACAGCTCCAGTCTCCAACTCCCAGCGCGAGCGACACAGAAGACCGGTGATTTCTGCATTTTCGACTGAGGTACTGGGGACATCTCACTGGGGAGTGCCGGACAATCGGTGCTGGTCAGCTGCTGCAGCCTGACCAGCGAGAGCTGAAGCAGGGCGAGGCATTGCCTCACCTGGGAAGCGCAAGGGGAAGGGAATCCCTTTTCCTAGCCAGGGGAACTGAAACACACAACACCTGGAAAATCGGGTAACTCCCACCCCAATACTGCGCTTTAAACAAACGGGCACACCAGGAGAATATATCCCACACCTGGCCGGGAGGGTCCCACGCCCACGGAGCCTCCCTCATTGCCAACACAGCAGTCTGCGGCGATCTAACTGCAAGGCAGCAGCGAGGCTGGGGGAGGGGCGCCCGCCATTGCTGAGGCTTAAGTAGGTAAACAAAGCCGCTGGGAAGCTCGAACTGGGTGGAGCTCACAGCAGCTCAAGGAA
>NW_016807677.1:9061518-9128139 GCF_001698545.2 Rhinopithecus bieti
TTGATGGGTGCTGACGAGTTGATGGGTGCAGCACACCAACATGGCACAAGTATACATATGTAACAAACCTGCACGTTATGCACATGTACCCTAGAACTTAAAGTATAACAAAAATAAATAAATAAATAAATAAATTAATTAATTTTAAAAAAAAGAAATGAACTGTTCCAACATGCAGAAAATCAGTAATGGAACAGTTAAACTCAACAACACCATCAATCAACTGAACAAAATTGATAGCTATTGACTATTTCATCCAAAAACAGCAGAATATACATTTTCCCAAGCTCATATGGAACAACCAACAAGACAGAATACATTCTGGATCATAAAATATAACTTAAAGTTAAAAGAATAGAAATTATAAAATGTCTGCTCTCAAACCATGATAGAATTAAACTAGAAATCAGTAACAGAAAGATGGAAATCCCCAAATACTTGGAGATTATACAACAGACTTCTGAATAACACATAGGTCAGAGAAGAAATCTCAAAAGAATTAAAAAAAATACTTTGAACTAACTGCACATGAAGACATATCTTACCAAAATTTGTGGGGTGCAGTGAAAGCAGTGTTCAGAGGGAGAGTTATAGCATTGTATGCATGTATAAGAAAGAAAGATCTAAAATCAATCATCTGAGCTTCCACCTTAGGAAACTAGAAAAACAAGAGCAAATTAAATCCAAAGCAAGCAGAATAAAAGAAATAAGGAAAATTATAGTAGAAATCAATGAAATTGTAAGCAGAAAATTAATAGAGAAAATCAACCAACCCAAAAGCTGTTTCTTTGAAAAGATCAATAAAATTGATAAGCCTCTAGCCAGGATTACTAAACAAAAAGGAGAGAAGACACAAATTGCTAATGTCAGAAATAATAGAAGAGACATCAATACAGATCCCATAGATATTAAAAAGGTAGTGAAGGAATATTACAAACAACCATAACCCCATAATATGATAACCTAGATGAAACAGACCCAATTTCTTGAACAATACAATCTGCCAAACTTGCACAAGAGGAACTGTATGACAGGAATAGGCCTATATTTTTATTAAAGAAATTGGATCAATCATTATCAACTTTCCAAAACAGAAAGCTTCATGTCCCCATGGGTTCACTCGTGAATTCTATCAAACATTTAAGAAAGATATCATGTCGTTTTTCTGAAATCTCTTCTAGAAGGAGCAGAAGGAATACTTCTAACTTATTCTATGAAGCCAGCATTACCCTAATACCAGAATCAGAAAAAATTACAAGAAAGAAAACTACAGACCAATATATCTCATGAACATAGATAAAAAATCCTCAATGAAATATTAGCAAGTCAAATCCAACAAGGTAAAAAATATTGTACCCCATAACCAGTTGGGTTTACCCCAGGTATGCAGGGCTGGTTCAACTTTGAAATATCTATTAATGTAATCCATCACAGAAATAGGCCAAAGAAAAAAAATTATATGATTATATCAACAGATGCAGAAAAAGCATTTCACAAAATACAACACCAATTTATGATAAAAATTCTCAGCAAACTAGAAATAGAAAGAAACTTCCTCAACTTAATAAAGGCCATCTATAAAAAGTTTACAGCTAATGTCAATGTCATACTTAGTGACAAGAAACTGGAAGCTTTTCTCTTAAGATCAGGAACAAGATGAGGGTGTCTCTTCTCACCACTCCTTTTCAACATTGTACTGGGAATCCTAATTAATGGAATAAGACAATAAAATAAAATAAAATATAATAAAAGGTATACTAATTAGGAAGGAAAAAATAAAACTGCCTTTGTTCATGATAACATGATCATCTATGTAGAAGATTGGAAAAAATTAACAAAAAACCTTCTGGAAGTAATAAGCAGCTAGAGCAGGGTTGTAGTATACAAAATTAACATACAAAAGTCAATCACTTTCTGATATAGCAAAACTGAACAAGTAGAATTTGAAATTTAAAACACAGTGCCACTTATTTTAACTCCCTAGATAATGAAATTGTTAGATTTAAATCTAACAAAACATGTACAAGATCTATATGAGGAAAATGACAAAACTCTGATGAAAGAAAGCTAACAAGAACAAAAAATGGAGACATACTATATTTGTAAGTAGGAAGACTCAATATTGTCAAGATACTAGTTCTTCCTATGCTTATCTACAGATTTAATGAAATCTCAGTAAAAATCCCAGTAAGTTATTTTGTGGATATTGACAAACTGATTCTAAAGTTTATATGGAGAGCCAAAAGACCCACAATAGCCCAAAATTGAAGAAGAACAAAGTTGGAAGACTGACACTATCCAACTCCAAGACTTGCTATAATGCTACACTAATCAAGACAGTGTGATATTGGTAAAAGAATACACAAATAGATCAATGGAACAGAGTAGAGAGCACAGAAATATACCCACATAAATAATCTTTGATCTTTGACAAAAAAGCAAAGGCAATACAATGTAGCAAAGATAGTCTTTTCAACAAATGGTGCTGCAACATCTGGATATCTGCATGCAAAACAAACCAACCAACAAGAAACCCAAAATACGAATCTAGATACAGATTTTACACTTTTCACAAAAATTAAATCAAAATAAATTATATACCTAAACTAAAATGGAAACAATGAAACTTCTAAAAAATAACATAGGAGAAAATCTATGTGACCTTGGTGCTATGGTCTGAGTGTTTGTGCCCTCCAAAATTTCTATGTTGAGTAACTGACGTGATGATATTAGGAGATGGGACCTCTGGGAAGTGATTCAGTGATGAGGGCAGCGTCCTCACAAATGAGATTAGCACCCTTAAAAAAGAAGTCCCAGACACCTGTCTCATTCTTTTTACTAAGTGAGAGCACAGCAAGAAAGCACCATTTAGGAGCCTGGAAGTGGGCCTTCTCCAGACACTGAATTGGCTGACACATTGATTTTCAAGATCAAGGGATCCCCAGAACTCTAAGAATAAATTTCTTTTTTAGCCAATTAGTTTATGGTATTTTGTTACAGTAACCTGAACGAACTAAGACACTTGGGTATGGTGATGACTTTTTGGTCACAATACGAAAGACACCATTCAGGAGAGTAATTATTAATAAGCAGGACTTCATTAAAACAAAAAATTCTAGTTCTATGAAAGACCAAAAGAGAATAAGAGACAAGAAAATAAGAAGCCACAGAACTAGGAGAAAATATTTGCAAGAAAACATTTGCAAAAGGCTTATTTGATAGAGGGTATCTAAAATGTAATTAAAACTCTTAAGACTTAACAAAAAGAAAATGAACAACCAATTCATAAATTGCAAAATTTCTGAACAGACACTTCACCAAAGAAGATATATAGATGGCAGAGAAGCATACAAAAAAATTAACGTCATATGTCATTAGGAAATTGCAAATGAAACAACACTGAGATACCATTACACACCTAGTAGAATGGCCAAAATTTGAAACACTAACAACATCAATGCTGGTTGGTGAGGATGTGGAGCAATAAGAACTCTCATTCATTTTGGAGCAGAATGCAAAATAGTACAGCCACTCTGGAAGACAGTTTAGCAGTTTCTTACAAAGCTAAACATACTCTTACTGTATGATCCAGCAATCACATTCCTTAATACTTACCCAAATTAATTGTAAACATTTCTACACCAAAACCTGAAGACTAGTGTTTATAACAGCTTTATTCATAATTGTCAAAAGCTGGAAGTAACGAAGATGTCCTTCAGTAGATAAATAAACTACGGTATATCCACATAATGGAGTATTATTCAGCCTGAAAAGAATAGGAGCTATAAAACCATGAAAAGACATGGAGGAAATGCAAATGCATATTACTAAGTGAAAGAAGCCAATCTGCAAAGGCTACATACTGTATGATTCCAAATACATAACATTCTGGAAAAGACAAAACTATAGAGACAATAAAAGATGAGGAGAAGAGGAAGAGAAGGATGCATAGGCAAAGCACAGAGGATTTTTAGGGAGGTGAAACTTTGTATGATACTATAGTGATTGATGCATGTCTTTGTAAATTCATTTACTCCCGTAGGATGTACAACACCAAGTGTGAACCATAATGTGAACTATGGACTTTGGGTGTTAATAATGTGTCCATGTAGGTTCACCAATTTTAACAAATGTACAATTGTGGTGAGGAATTTTGATCATGAGGGAAGTTCTGTCTATGTGGGGAGAATATATAGGATATCTTTGTGTGGTTTGCTCAAGTTTGCTGTGAACCTAAAACTGCTCTAAAAGTAAAGTTTATTTTTGTAAAGCAACAGACCAACATCCAATTAAAAAAAATTAAAGCATTTTTTTGGGCCTAGACTTAGGTAGGAAAGAAGAGGTAAGTTCACTCAGTACATATAAACTGTAAAGAAGAATTCTTGCTGCTTGAAAATACTCATCATTGACTTTACCTGTGCATACAAGAAAACTGACAAAATGCTAAGGCTTACCTGCATGATTAGTGGATATTTTCCTTGTTCAGCAAAAGGCCAGTAAAAAATATTTCTGACTGAGCTGCAACAAACAATTTACCACCTCATCACTCTTAAACAAAAGGTTCAATTCAAAATGTGTTCAATCTTGACATATACCATATGCCTAAGAATGCTCACTGAATAGAAACCTGGATGTGAGGATAATAATGCATATGTATGGTAACTAATAAATATTTCAATGAGGTTTCTTTATTCTGCAATAGTGGGGTTTGAATAATTCAGGTATTTTGATTCCTGATCCCATCTATTTTCTTTTTAAACCATAGAGTCTAGGTCAAGTCTGGGTCAAGTATTGGCCTGTTACCTAACTGGTGGAAGCACTCAATAAACATTTCCTGGAGAAATGTGAATATGTTGAAATGGGCTGATCAATATAACTCCAGAACTGTCCAGGCATGGGATGCATTGATCAAGTGATAAAGAGGGACACACTGGAATCTGCTCGCCATTACTTGGATCATCACTTGGTTCTTAAGATCATTTATCTCCTTTCCTCAGTGAGTCCATAGTAACCTTGCATTTAGGTCAGCAGAAACTAAGATCATCCTGCTACCTGGTGGTGCTATGTCTTACCTGGACTATTACAGTATTGTCCTAATCTCTCATCTTCTAGTCTCACCCCATTTTATTCCATCCTGCATGTCCCTCTAGAGTTATTTTTAGGAAATACAGAGCTTGTCACATCACTTTCTATGCATAAAACCTACTGCCCACAGGATAAATTCCAAGTTCTTTAGCATGAAGTACAGTCTTTCACAATTTAACCATGGTTTACATTTTGAACTTTTCTCCCTTTCCTTTCTGTGTGGAATTCCAAATGCTCTATAATTTCAAACCCACCCATTGTGCAGGGCAGAAACCTTGGAGTATCTTCAACTCCTTCCTTTCTCTCACATCCCATATCCAATCCATCAGCAAATCCTAATGGCTCTACCTTCAAAATATACCCTAAATTTGAGCATTTTAGCCATATATACTCATACTACCCTGGTTCAGTTTAACATGATCTGTTGCATAGATTATTGGAATACTTTGTAACTGGTTTCCCTGATGTCTATGTATTACAGATTAGGATAGTGATTCTCTTAAAACCTAAGTCAGGTCACATCACTCCTGTCCTCAAAGCCATCCAGTGACTTCTCATCTCACTTGGAAGGAAGCTCAGAGTCCTCACCAGGGTCCTAAGATCACCCGCTACTTCCCCACTCATTTGCTCTGCTGCAGCCACTTTTCCTACTCTCAAGAGCTTTGCACGTGCTATCAATCTCCTCTTTCTGAAAATATGTTCCCCAGCTATCCACACAGCTGACTATCTCATTTATTTCTGGTTTCACCTTGAATGTCACCTTATTAATGAGGTCTTCCCTATTCAATCTATACAAAATAGTATATCCTCATTTACACTCTTTACCCTGCTTCATTTTTCCCCATAGCATTTATCAACATCTAATATGTTTACTTATATGTAACAAGGCCCCCCACATTAAAATATAAATTCCAACTGGGGACAGTGGCTCACGCCACATAATCCCAGCACTTTGGGAGACTGAGGTGGGTGAATCACCTGAGGTAAGGAGTTCGAGACCAGCCTGGCCAACATGGTGAACCCCCATTTCTACTAAAAATACAAAAATTAGCCGGGTGTGGTGGCACATGCCTGTAAGTCCCAGCCACTCGGGAGGCTGAGGCATGAGAATCACTTGAACCCTGAAGGCGGAGGTTACAGTGAGCTGAGATCGCACCACTGCACTGCAGCCTGGACAACAGAGCAAGACTCCACCTCAGATAAATAAATAAATAAATTCCTTAGAGATGGCTTTATCTGCTTTGCTTATTTTGGCATCCTTAATTTCTAGAACAGTGCCTAGCACAAAGTAAGGACTCATTAAAATATTTCTTGCCTGAATCAAAGTGACTGAGGGACAGTTTTGCTTCTTTCCTCATGTTAAGACTAGATTGTTGAGCTCAGTTTCTTTGGGATAACTACTTAGTGATTTGCTCTAAGTAAAAGATTATCTGAGCTGAGATTTTACAGAGGTATTTATATTTCTAATAATACAGAGAAAGGTATATTTTTAGAGTAACTGCATCTTTATTATTTTATTTGGCCCTCGTAACACAATATAGAAGGTATTAAAGTTATCGTTTCCATTTTTTCTTAGGTTAGAAAACTGATACTTTACTAAGACGCAAAATGTCAGTACTTTAAAGATAAGGAAACAGTAATCCTGCAGAAAATATGAATTCAGCCATAACCCTAGTGTAGCCTTGAAAAACAAAAAACAGAGAGATAATATAATCTTTTGATATTTTACGGTCAGTCTATGGAAGGACAAACAATTCCAACAAATGGAGTGAGAAATATTTTTGAAAAATTATATCCATCCCAAAATAGAACAAGTCACCTTGAGAGTGACTCATCACTGGAAGTGTTGCAACAATGACTAGACTATTAGTTTCCAGCCAAACTTGTCACAGAAGGAATGCCATAGAGAAAACTCTAGATATTCTTTAAACCCCATGAACTATGAATCCATAAACTGTATCATACTAAAGTTCCAAAGAGTATCTCAGATCCTTTAGCGATGGAAAAAGAACCATCTTGAAAAAGAGTGAAATAAATCACTGTCTCTTGCATTGCTCCCTTCTGTATCTCAGGTAGAGTGTAAGAAGCAGCCCTGTTATAAATCTCAGGTAAAGAGCTTGAGGGCTTAACAATGAAATCAAAGAAGGGACACTAGACTGGGCAATACGAGCTGCTATAGCAGCAGGAGAACAAGCTCCATGAATTTCCTTGATACAAACAGTCCAGTTCTGTGCTTAACCTCTGCACCAGCTGCCCAGAGTGAGGAAACAGTGTCAGAACTAGCAGAGTCTATTGTTGACAAAAGGAAAGTGGTGGTAGAAGGTCTGATGCGAGTAAGACATGGTGTTTTCACATCCTGGGGATTGAGTTGCTATTTAGGAATGAGTTTGATGGAAATAATTGTTCCTTTCCTGGCTGATCTGCAGCCAAGCATGTGGGTCAGAAATTTCAAACAGATAAACAAGGGTCTTACTCTAAAGCACTCTCAGGAAAGTTTGTTTAGTCAGCTACATAATGTTTGAGATAAATTTAAAAACTACTGTTTTGTTGACCCTGAACTAATTTTGTTTAAATGATGCTTGAAACCAAGATCTGGGGTAAGGAATGGGAGATTGAAATGGAACACTTAACCAGTGGCATATGAAAGGATAATTTTTTATCTCATTGTGTTTGTAGTACATTTGTAAATAGAAAACATTACATTAACTACATAAAAGAAATTATGAAAGCAGTTGTCATGAATATACAAAGGGAAAACTCATTATTTTTCAAGCTCTTCAGTAAGGGAGTTTTAAAGTCAGTAAATTACTATGGGGTATTAAGAGACAGCTTGTCTAAGAGATAGTGGTCTATTGTTTGTTGTCAAATCTAATTTCTTTGTGAAAGATCTCCCCACCTCCTATCTGTGTGCTTTACTCTTGCTTAAGGACCTCTGCTGGCTTCCTCTTCATTTCTGAACAAAGCTCTGACTTCAGTATGGTGTAGAAAACCCTTCACACTGAGCTCTGTTAGATAACTCTAAGTGCCAGCATCGTGCCACTCTAGAGGCTCCACAGAGGAATTCCATTTCCTGAACCTGCTAGACTGGTTTCAGCACTTGGCTCTTACTCATTTTCACTCTGCCTACCTGGAATGCTCTCATTCATCCCAGCAAGCTCCTTTCCATTCTGAAACCTGCAGGTGGTGGTGGTAAGGGAATGAACCCTTTCTGAAGTCTTGTCCATCCTCAGATGGACTTATAATTCTCTATAAACCAATGGGATTTCTCATCTTTACTGCTACGCTGTTATAGTCTTGATGAACATCTTTATGGTTCAAATTACTGATTAAAATGAATTGTATCTTGGCCATCTTTACACTCTGACCAATGATGCAGTTTAATACAGTGGCACTGGAGCCAGGCTCCCTGTACATTTGTTAAAGGTTGCTCTACTTACTAGTGGATATATTTGGGCAATTATCTAATCTTCATAGAAAGTGTTTGGAATAAGTCCTGGTTCATGTACTCAATATATTTTAGCTATTATTTATATGTCTCAAGACTAACAAGTTCTTGATGTTTAATAATCATAACAACAAACACTAAGCACTTGGTATGTGGTTGTGTTAAGTACCTTCTTACCTTTTATTTTGTGGGTACATAGTAGGTGAATATGTTAAGTACCTTTCATGTAATGCCTCATTAATTCACATGGCCAGGGCCAAGACTAGAGTGAGGCTAGCAAGGCATCTAAGGGCACAACATTTAAGGAAGTGCTCAATGTCAGGGTTGAGCAAGTGACCTCTGCTGAGCCTACGCTGCGTGGTCTTGAGAATGACAACCTCCGTAACTTATCCAACAGCTTTATTGAGATATAATTTATATACTATACAATCTACTTATTTCAAATGTACAATTCAGTGGCTTTTAGTATATTCACATGGTGGTGTGACCATCACAATCAATTTTGGAATATTTTCATCACCCTCCCAAGACCCTGTGCTCATACACAGTACGTCCTCTCTTACCTTCAATCTCCTGAGCTGTAGGCAACCACAAATCTACTATTTGTTTCTATAGATTTGCTTCTTCTAGACATTTAATATAAATATGCCTTATGTGGTTCTTTGTGACTGGCTTCTTTCACTTAGCATATTGTTTCCAAGGTTCACCCATGTTGTGGCATCTCTCAGTACTTCCTATTTTTAATTGCTGAATGGTATTCCATTGAAGGGATATACCACATTTTACTTATCTATTCATCAGTTGATGAACACTTGTTATAGCTTTAGTTAGTGCTAACATTTAGGCTTATGGTATATTGGAGTTAATTTTCTTTTATTGTGGTAAGAACACAACACTATGTACTTGGGTTGTTTCCACTTGTTGACTACTATGAACAATGTTATTATGAACATCTGAGTGGATATGTTTTCATTTCTCTTGAGTATATACTTAGGAGTGAAATTATTGGGTCAAGTGGTAACTCTATGTTTGACATTTTGAGTAACTGTCAGATTATTTTCCTAAGTGGTTGCACCATTTTACACCGTCACCATCCGGGATCCAAATTCTTCACACCCTCATCAACACTTTTCCTTTCCATCGTTTGGATTATAGCCACCCTAGTGGGTGTAAAAGTGTTGTCTTACTGTGGTTTTGACTTGCATTTATATTTTCATGTGATTATTTGTCATTTGTGTATCTTCTTTGGAGAAATGTCTATTTAGATATTTTGCCCATTTTAAAATTGGGTTATTTGTGTTTTCATTATTGTGTTTCTTTTGTATGTTCTAGACGAAAGTATCTTATCAGATATATGATTTGCAAATATTTCCCCCCATTCTGAAGGTGTATTTTATTTTATTTTTTTCAAATAATGCCCTTTGGAGCAGAAAAGTCTTTGATTTTAATGAAGCCCAGTTCATCTTTTTCTTCTTTTTTCAATTGTGCTTTTGGTGTTGTATCTAAGAAAGCCTTGTGTAACCCCAGGTCATGAAGTTTTACTCTTTTTTTTTTTTTGAGTTGGAATCTCACTCTGTCACCCAGGCTGGAGTGTTGTGGCATGATCTTGGCTCACTGCAATCTCTGCCTCCTGGGTTCAAGTGATTCTCCTACCTCAGCCTCCCGAGTAGCTGGGACTACAGGCACCTGCCACCACGCCCAGTGAATTTTTTTGTATTTTTAATAGAGATGGAATTTCACCATGTTGGGCAGGTTGGTCTCGAACTCCTGACCTCGTGACCTGCCCACCTCAGCCTCCCAAAGTGCTGGGATTACAGGCATGAGCCACTGTGCCCAGCCCAAAGATTTACTCTTATGTATTCTTTTAAGAGTGTTATAGCTTTAGTTAGTGCTAACATTTAGGCTTATGATATATTGGAGTTAATTTTTTTTTATTGTGGTAAGAACACTTAACAAGAGATCTACTCTCTTGACAACATTTTTAAGTGTATAATGCAGTATTGCTAACTATTGGCATAATGTTATACAACATATCTCTGGAATTCATTTATCTTGCATAACTGAAATCTTATGCCATTGAACAGCAACTCCTTATTTCTTCCTCCCCTCAGCACTTTCAACCACTATTGTACTTCCTGCTTGTATGAGTTTGACTACTTTAGATACTTCCTAAAAGTACACAAGTGTACTATTTGTCCTTTTGTGGCTGGCTTACTTCACTTAGCATAATGTCCTTATGGCTCATCTATGTTGCTACATATGGCAGAATTTCCTTCTTTGTTAAGGTGAATAATATTTCATTCTGTGTTTATAGCACTTTAAAAATCTACTCCTCTGTTGATGGACATTTAGGTTGTTTCCACATTTTGGCTTTTGTGAATAATGCTGCAATGTATTATGGGAATACAGTATCTCTTATATATAGATCCTGTTTCAATTCTTTCAATTTTTTTTCAATTCTTTTGGATAAGTACTCAAAAGTTGGACTGCTGGATCACATGATAGTTCTACTTTTAATCTTTTGAGGAAACTTCATACTGTTTTCCATGGCAACTGCACCATTTTACATTATCAAAAATAGTTGACAGGGGTTCAGTTTCTCCACGTCTTCACTAACACTTGTTACCTTTTGTTTCTTGTTTTTGATAAAAGTCATTTTAATAAGTGTGAGGCGTTAGCTATCTGATTCTGGTTTTCATTTGTATTTCCCTGATGATTAGGGATGTTGAACATTTTTTCATGTACTTGTTAGTCATTTATATGTATTTGGAAAAGTGTTTATTTATGTCATTTGTCAATTTTTAAATCAGGTTTTAGATTTTTTTTTCTATTGAGTTGTAGAAGTTCCTTATATATTTTGGATATTAACCCATTCTTAGATATGTGGTTTGCAAGTATTTTCCCCCATTTTGTATGTTGTCCCTTCACTCTGTTGATTACTTCATTTATTGTGCAGAAGCTTTTTGGTTTAATGTAGTCTCACTTGTTTACTTTGCTCTTGTTGACTGTGCTTTTGGTGTTATATGCTTGAAACCACTGCCAAGACAATGTCATGACGATTTTCCCTTGTGTTTTTTTTTTTTTTTTTTTTTTTTAATTTCTAGAACTTTTACAGTTTGGGGTCTTAAACATAAGTCTTAAATCCATTTTGAGTTTACTTTTGTGTATGGTCTAAAATAAAGGTCCGATTTCATTATTGAGCATGTAAATATCCAGTTTTCTCAAACACCATTTGTTGAAGAGATAATTCTTACCCTATCATATATTCTTGACACTCATGTTGAATATCAATTGACTCTATATGTGTGGTTTATTGCTGAGTTCTCTATTCTGTTCCATTCTTCTGTGTTGATGCCAGTACTAGTACAAATAGAGTTGTAATATATTTTGATATGATACTCTAACTTTGATATTATACTTTGATATGATACTCCATCTTTGTTATTTTTTTCTCAAGATTGTTCTGGTTCCTTTGTGGTTTTATGTGAATTTTAGGATTTTTTTTCTATTTCTGTAAAAAAGTCAGCTGATTTCAAAAGAAGACATACAAATGTTCAACAGGTATAAGAAAAAGAAGGCTCAGTGTCTAATAATCTGGGAAATGCAAATCAAAGCTACAATGAGATATTCTCAGCCCAGTTAAAATGACTGTTAACAAAAAGACAAAAAATAATGGGTGCTGGTGAGAATGTGGAGAAAGGTGAGTGCTTTTATACAGTAGTTGGGAATGTAAAGAAATGCAGCCACTATGGGAAACTGTATGGAGAGTCCTCAAAAATTTAAAATAGAACTACCATATGATCCAGCAATCCTACTGCTGAGTATATATCCAAAAGAAGGGAAATCAGTATGTCGAAGAGATATCTGCATTCTCATGTTTATTACAGCACTATTTACCATAGCCAAGATATGGAATCAACCTAAGTATTCATCAACAGATGAATGCATAATGAAAATGTGGTACACATACAGCAATGAAATATAGTATTCAAGCGTAAAAAATAATGAAGTCTTGTAATTTGCAGCAACATGAATGGAACTGGAGGTCATTATGTTACATGATATAAGCCAGGTACAGAAAGATAAATATCATATACTCTCACTCATACATAGGAGCTAAAAAAATGGATCTTACATAGATAGAGAGTAGAATATTGAATACCAGTGGCTAGAAAGTGGGCAGGATGAAGAGAGTTTGACTAATGGGTCCAAAAATAGTTAGGGTCAGGTACACTGGCTCATGCCTGTAATCCCAGTACTTTGGAAGGCCAAGGTGGGTAGATTGCTTGAGCTCAGGAGTTCGAGACAAGCATAGGCAACATGATAAAACCCTGTCTCTATAAAAAAAACACAAAAATTAACCAGAAACTGTGGTGCACATCTGTAGTCCCAGCTACCTGAGAGGGTGAGGTGGGAGGATGGCTTGAGTCTGGGACACAGAGGTTGCAGTGAGCTGAGATCACACCACTGCGCTCCAGCCTGGGTGATAGAGCAAGACTTTTTCTTAAGAAACACACACACACACACACACACACACACACACACACACACAAACAAACAAACAAAAAGAAACCAAAAATACAGTTAGATAGAAGGAGTAAATTATAATATTTGATAGTAAAATAGGGAGAGTTTAGTTAATAATTGATTGCATATTTCAAAATAGCTAAAAGAAAATCAACAAAATAAAAGAAAACCAAAAAATAGCTAGAAGAGAAAAATTGAAAATAATAACGCAAAGAAAAGATAAATGTTTGAGGTGATGGACATTCCAATTGCCCTGATTTAGTCATTACATATTGTATACATGTATCAAAATATCACACACACCCCCAAAATATATACAATTATATATCAACTTAAAAAACTCATTTGGGATTTGTGTAGTGATTGCATTGACTCTGTAGATAACTTTGGGGTAGTATGAACATTTTAACAATTTTAAGTCCTGTAATTTAATTCATGGACATGGAATGTCTTTCCATTTATTTGTGTCTTCTTTAATTTCTTTCAACAGTGAATTGTAGTTTTCAGTGTATATCTTTCACCTCCTTGGTTAAATTTATGCCTAAATATTTTATTATTTCCATGCCATTGTACATGAAATTGTTTTCTTAAAAATTTTTTGGGTAGTTTGTTGTTAGTGTATAGAAGCATAACAGGATTTTATATGTTGATATGTTGACTTTGTATCCTGCAACTTTACCAAATTCTTTTATCAGTTATAAGGTTTTTGTGTGTGTGGCATCATTAAAGTTTTCTACAAGGTAATATTGTCTGCAAACAGAGAAGATTTTCCTTATTTCTTTCTGATTTGGTTTAGATGTTTGTCCCCTCAAACCTCTCCTTGAAATGTAATCCCCAGTATTGGGAGGTGGGCCCTGGTGGGAGGTGTTTGGATTATCGGGGAGGATTCATTATGAATGGCTTAGCATCATCCTCTTGATGATGAGTACGTTCTAGCTCTGAGTTCACCCAAGATTTGGTTGTTTGAAAGGGTGTGGCACCCTTCCTCTCTCTCTCTTATTCCTGCTCTTACCACATGATATGCCTAATCTGCCTTCACCTTCTACCATGAGTAAAAGCTCCCTGAGTTCTCACCAGAAGCCAAGAAGATGCTGGCATCATGCTTTCTGTACAGCCCGTAGAACCGTGAGCCAATTAATCCTCTTTTCCATATAAATGACCCAGTCTCATGTATGTGTTTATAGCACCACCAGAACAGGTTAACACACTTTGTAATTTAGATGTCCTTTAGTTCTTTTTCTTGTCTAACTGCTATGGCTAAGGCATCTAGTACCATGTTGAATGGAAGAGTAGGCATCAGTGCTTTGTTCCTGATCTTAGAAGAAAAGCTTTTCAATATTTTCTTATTACTGAGTATGATATTAGCTGTGGGCTTTTCACAGATGGCATTTATATGTTGAAGTAATTTCTTTCTATTCCAGACTTACTGTAATGCCTTTCAAGTGGCAGGTATGATAACAAACTCAGGAGGGTCACATGCGGGTTCTAGGTGTCACTGTGGGGGGTTTTCTGTACCAGCAGGCTCTCCGAGATTGGGGCTTAGTCACTGCCTCATTCACCAGTGCAGTGGCCTTCTTCAAAGTGTATGGGGCATGCTGAGTGCCCAGTGAAGGTCCAGAGTGGAGCTGTGCACTGGCTCTGGAAGTTGACTGTGCTTACCTTTCAGTTTTGTGTATTTATTGAAATGGTTTTCATCCATCTTAGCTAGTTATCTGAAGAAACCTATGGTGTCTTACCTTTGATTTTTGAAAGAACAGCTACTCATATTTAAAGCTCAGAACCCAGATGCAAAAAAATTCAGAATTAATTAAAAGAATCACTGAGCTATGGAGAAAACTTGCTGAATCAGAGAAAAAAAATATGAAGACGCTTACAGGGCAGACTGGCAGGCATTCAGAGAAGAGAAAAACAGAATTCAAGAACAGCTAACTCCAAGTCAGATAATATCATTGGAAAAGAAATCATGCAAAAACTTTAATAAAAGAAAGCGTTAATAAAAAAGAGAGAGCTTAATGATGCTTGGAAAACCAAAAGACTTTGCTCAGCTTACAACATTTTTGTATCTGAAAGCTTCCAAGAAGCTAAGGATGGTTCATCACAGGCAAAGCTGAAGACTGTAAATGAAAACTGGAAAAATCTGTCAGGTTCTCAAAACAAGTATACATTCAGCTTGCTAAAGATGATAAGATTCATTATGATAATGAAATTAAGCCTTGGGAAGAACAAATGGTTGAAGTTGGACGAAATGATTTTATACATCTTGAAATGAAGCAACCACCAAAATATGCCACTGAGGAATGTTAAAATAGAAGATTGAGTTGTGTTCATGATGGATAGGCACAAGAAACCAATCAGGTCTCAGTACCTGAAGCTACTATAAAATTAGAAAGGATAAAGTTGGTAAACATTTTATATTTAATTTATTTTTCTTTGGACTGTGGACTTCTGTCAGTTTAATACATATTAGTAGCTAGATTTGGAAAACTGAAACAGATAAAGGTTTATGCAAAATTTATTTTGTGCTTAGGAACTACTAAGGATTAAAGTAATCCATGCAAATGTAGCAGTGAATCATTTTACCTTTGATAAAGGTAAATCAGATGTGAAATTTTCTTTATACTGGGTGACAACTATGGAAAGAGTATTGTTGTTTACTTGTATTATGGAGGCAGAAGTTTCCTTTTCACAATTGTCACAAACTATGGAAGCCACAGTGTTCGATGATTGTGCATTTTTAAAACAGCAGCCAGAACTCATCTAGGTAAATTTCAGTTCCTAGGTATTATTTATATTATATTCAGGGTTGATGGTTGTACATGTAAGTGATCGCTGGTTTCAGTTGCAGCTTTTTATAAAAGAGACTGAGAAATTTATAAACCTTTTCTTGTTGCCTTTTCCTAATGACTAAGAAATTATGTACTAGATCTTTGCATATTGTTTTATGTTGCATAGCATAACAATTTTCATCTTTAATTTTACATTTCCTAATTGTATGTTTTAAGATCAAACATTTTGTTTCACAGCTTTTCTCTTTTTTAAGTAAAGCTTTGTATTTTTTTCTAAATTATTTTATCTCTCGTGAGTATATTTATCCAGAAAGAAAACTTGTGTTGTACAAATTTTAAAATGAGAAATCTAAAAAATAAAACTCTCCACAGTCTCTGGAATTTGAAACATTTTGCATAACGTATAAAAGCTTGTATAAGATACAGCCAACTACGACCTGTGGGCCAAATCCAGCTTGCTGCTTGCTTTTTATCGTCTGTGAGCTAAAAATTGGGTTTAAATTTTAAATGGTTAAAAAAATATTTTTATGATGCATGAAAATTAACATATTTAGTGTCCATAAATAAAGTTTTATTGGAATACACACACACAACAAATTTCTATTTCTAGTTTCGTGAGAATTGTATGATGAATGATTGTTAAATTTTATTGAATGCTTTTCTGCATGTATTGAGATGATGATGTATTTTTTATCCTTCATTCTGTTAATGTGGCATGCCACACTGATTGTTTTTTGTGTGTTCAACCATTTTTACATCCTAGAGATGAATCCCAGTTGATCGTGGTATGATTCTTTTAAGGTGCTATTGAATTTTGTTTGCTAGTATTTTGTTGAGGATTTTTACATTTATGTTCATCAAACATATTGGCCCATAGTTTGTAGTGTCTTCAGCTTGGTATCAGGGTAATTCTGGAATGAGTTTGAATATGTTCCATCACCTTTAATTTTTCTTAAAATTAAGAAAAGGATTGGTGTTAATTCTCTTTAAATGCTTAGTAGAATTCATCTGTGAAGTCATCTGGTCCTGGGCTTTTCTTTGTTGGGAAGCTTTTGATTACTAATTCAATCTCCTTACTATATAAGTCTGTTCAGATTTTCTGTCTCTTCATGATTCAGTTTTGTTAAGTTATATATTTTTAGAAATTTACCCATTTCTTCTAGATTATTCATTTTTTTGGTGTGTAATTATTTATAGTATTCTCTTATGTTCTTTTTTATTGCCATGAAATCAGTTGTAATATCTTCTTTTTCATTTCTAATTTTACTTATTTGGGTCTTCTCTTGTTTTTTCTTAATTATGCTAAAGATTTGTCTATTTTGTTAATTTTGTCAAAAAAAAACCTCTTAGTTTTGTTGATGTTTAAAACTGTTTTCTCTTCTCTGTTTTACTTATTTCCGCCCTAATCTCCATTATTTTCTTCCTTCTGCTAACTTTGGGGCTAGTTTGTTACTCTTTTTCTAGTTCCATGAGTTTATATGAGATCTTTCTTCTTTTTAAATGTTAGCATTTATAACTATACACCTTCCTCTTAGAATTACTTTTGTTACTACATTTCATGACTTTTAAAATGTTGTGTTTTGTTTGTCTCAAGATATTTGCTAATATCTGATTTCTTCTTTGACTCACTGGTTGTTTAAAGGTTAGTTGTTTAATTTACATATACTTGTGAAGTTTTCAGATTTCCTTCTGCTGTTGATTTCTAGTTTCTTTCCATTGTGGTCAGAAAAGATACTTGTTATGATTTAAATCTTTTTATATTTGTTAATACTTGCTTTGGGGCCTAACAGTGATTTATATTCTGGAGGAAGATCCACATGCACTTGAGGAGAATGTCTATTCTGCTGCTATTGGGTGAAATGTTCTGTTTATGCCTTTTCAATCTACAGTATTGTTCAAGTCTGTTGTTTTCTTATTGATTTTCTGTCTCATATTTATTTGTTACTGAAAATGGGGTATTAAAGTCTTCTACTATTATTTTATGTTGTCTATTTCTGCCTTCAGTTATGTCAATGCTGGCTTTATATATTTAGGTGTTCTGGCGTTGGATGCATATAGATTTATGATTGTTACATTTTGCTGGAGGACTGATCATTTTAATATTAGAGGATGTTCTTCTTGGTCTTTTGTGATAGTTTTGTCTAATATAACTGCTCCTTTTCTGTTTTGGTCACCACTTAGATAGAGCACTGTTTTCCCAACCCTTCAGCTTCAGCCTGTGTGTGTCCTTAAATCCAAAGTGAGTCCCTCATAGTCAGCATATAGTTGGATTTTTTTAAAATAAAAAACATTTTTTTGAGATGGAGTCTCGCTCTTGTTGCCCAGGCTAGAGTGCAATGGTATGATCTCGGCTCACTGCAACCTCCTCCTCCTGCGTTCAAGCAATTCTCCTACCACAGCCTCCTGAGTAGCTGGGATTATTGGTGCCCACCACCATACCCAGCTAATTTTTGTATTTTTAGTAGAGATGGGGTTTCACCTCGTTGGCCAGGCTGGTCTCGGACTGCTGACCTCGGGTGATCTGCCCACCTCGGCCTCCCAAAGTGCTGGGATTACAGGCCTGAGCCACCGTGCCTGGCCTGGATCTTATTGTTTAATTCCTTCAGCCACTCTGTGTCTTTTGATTAGGGAGTTCAATCCATTTATATTTAAAGTAATTACTTATTGAAAAGGACTTAGTATTGCCATTTTGTGAATTATTTCCTGTCTGTCTGGTAACTCTTTCATACCTCTTTTTTCCTCTTGGTATATCTTCCTTCATACTTCATTGAATTTTTTTTGTAGTGATATGCTTTCTTTTCTATTTTTCTTTGTGATTTTGTATAGATATTTTCTTTGTGGTTACCATGGGGCTTACATAAAGCATGTTATAGTTAAAACAGTCTATTCTAAGCTGATAGTGACTTAACTTCAAATGTATATAACTCTATACTCTCTCTTCCTATAATTTAAGTTAGTAATGTTACTCATAAAATGGTATCTGTTTATATCCATTTATATTCTGTATCAACTAACATATATTTATGGTTATAATTATTTTTTAATATGTTGTCTTCAAACTTTTATGCCAGCATTAAGTGATTTATACACCACTGTTGCAGTAATACAATATTCTGTGTCTGTCTACATATTTACCTTTGCTAGTGTGCTTCAGACTTTCATATATGCTTCTGTGTTACTGTTTAGCACATTTTTTTTTTCTTGAGACTAGGTCCCACTTTGTCACCCAGGCTGGAGTGCAGTGGCATGATCACAACTCACTGCAGCCTCAACTTCTGATATGGTTTGGCTCTGTGTCTCCATCCAAATCTCATCTTGAATTGGACTCCCATAATTCATACATGTTGTGGGAGGGACCCTGTGGGAAATAATTGAATCATGGGGGAGATTTTCCCCATACTGTTCTCGTGGTAGTGAATAAGTCTCATGAGATCTGATAGTTTTATCAGGGGTTTCAGCTTTTGCATTTTCCTCATTCTCTCTTTGCCTGCTGCCATCTATGTAAAATGGGACTTGCTCCTCCTTGCCTTCTGCCACATGGAACTGTAAGTCCAATTAAACCTCTTTTTTTATTTTGTAACTTGCCCAGTCTTGGTTATGTCTTTGTCAGTAATGTGAAAATTGACTAATGCAGTAAATTGGTGCCAGTAGGGTGGGGCACTGCTGAAAAGATACCCGAAAATATGGAAACAACTTTGGAACTGGGTAACAGGCAGAGGTTGGAACAGTTTAAAGGGCTCAGGAGAAGACAGGAACATGTGGGAAAGTTTGGAGCTCCCTAGAGCTCCAGTGTTGAATGGCTTTGACCAAAATGCTAATAATGATCTGGACAATGAAATCCAGGCTGAGTGGCCTCAGATGGAGATGAGGAAGTTGTTGGGAACTGGAGCAAAGGTAACTCTTGTTATGTTTTAGCAGAGAGACTGGTGGCATTTTGCCCCTGCCCTAGAGATTAGTGGAACTTTAAACTTGAGAGAGATGATTTAGGGTATCTGGCAGAAGAAATTTCTAGAAGCAAATCATTCAAGAGGTAACTTGAGTGCTGTTAAAGGCATTCAGTTTTATAAGAAAAGCAGAGTGTGAAAGTTCAGAAAATTTGCAGCCTGATAATGTGATAGAAAAGAAAAACTCATTTTCTGAGGAGAAATTCAAGTTGGCTGTGGAAATTTGCATAAGAAATGAGCCTAATGTTAATCCCCAAGACAATGGGGAAAATATCTGTAGGGCATGTCAGAGGTCTTCATGGCAGCCCCTCCCATCACAGGCCTGGAGGCCTAGGAGAAAATGGTTTCCTGGGCCATGTCCAGGATTCCTGTGCTGCATGCAGCCTAGGAACTTGGTGCCCCACATCCCAGCTGTTCCAGCCAATGTAGACCTTGGGCTGTGGCTTCAGAGGGTGGAAGCCTCAAGCCTTGGCAGCTTCCACGTGGTGTTGAGCCTGCCAGTGCACAGAAGTCAAGAATTGGGGTTTTCAAACCTCTACCGAGATTTCAGAGGATGTATTGAAATGCCTGGATGTCCAAGCAGATGTTTGCTGAAGGGGTGGGGCTCTCATGGAGAACCTCTGCTAGGGCAGTGTGGAAGGGAAATGTGGGGTTGGTGCCCCACACAGAGTTCCTACTGGGGCACTGCCTACTGGAACTGTGAGAAAAGGGCCCTTGTCCTCCAGATCCCAGAATGGTAGATCCACTGACAGCTTGCACCATGTGCCTGGAAAAGCTGTAAACACTCAATCCTGGCCTGTGAAAGCAGCCAAGAGGTCGGCTGTACCCTGCAAAGCTACAGTGGTGGATCTGCCCAAGACAATGAGAACCCACCTGTTGTATCAGCATGACCTGGATGTGAGACATGGAATCAAAGGACATCATTTTGGAGCTTTAAGATTTGGCTGCCCTGCTGGATCAGTCAAGCATGGGGTCTGAAGCCCCTTTGTTTTGGCCATTTGGAATGGCTGTATTTACCCAATGTCTGTACCCCCATTGTATTTAGGAAATAACTAGCTTGCTTTTGATTTTACAGGCTCATAGGCAGAAGGGACTTGCTTTGTCTCAGATGAAACTTTGGACGGTGGACTTTTGAGTTAATGCTGAAATGAGTTAGGACTTTGGGGGACTGTTGGGAAGGCATAATTGATTTTGAAATGTGAGGACATGAGATTTGGCAGGGGCCAGGGCAGAATGATACAGTTTGGCTCTGCATCCCAACCCAAATCTCACCTTGAATTGGAGTCCCATAATTCCCACATGTTGTGGGAGGGACCTGGTGGGAGATAATTGAATCAAGGCAGCAGTTTCCCCCATGCTGTTTTCGTGGTATTAGTGAATAAGTCCCATGAGATCTGATGGTTTCATCAGGGGTTTCTACTTTTGCATCTTCCTCATTTTCTCTTTGCCTGCTGCAATCCATGTAAGATGGGACTTACTCCTCCTTGCCTTCTGCCTTTCCCAGCCACATGAAATTGTAAGTCCAATTAAACCTCTTTCTTTTGTAAATTTCCCAGTCTCAGTTATGTCTTTATTAGGAGCATGAAAATGGACTAATGCAACTTCCCAGGTTCAGGCAATCTTCCCACCTCAGTATCCCGAGTAGCTCTGATTACAGGCATGTCCCACAATGCCTGGCTAATCTCCTCTCCTCTTCTTTCTTTTCCTGTCTTGAGACAGGGTCTTGCTCTGTTGACCAGGCTGCAGTGCAGTGGCATGATCTTGGCTCACTGCAACCTCTGCCTCCAGGGTTCAAGTAATTCTTGTGCCTCAGTCTCCTGAATAGCTGGGACTACAGGGATGCACCACTGTACCCAGCTAATTTTTTTTATTTTTAGTAGAGATGGGGTTTCACCATGTTGTCTAAGCTGGTCTCAAACTCTTGGCCTCAAATGATCCACCCACCTGAGCCTCCCAAAATGCTGGAATTACAGGTGTGAGCTACCACACCCAGCCCAGCTAATTTTCTAAACAAGTGTTTGTAGAGATGGGGTCTCCCTATATTGCCCAAGCTGCTCTTGAACCCCTGGCCTCAAGGGATCCTTCCATCTTTGCCTCTCAAAGTGCTGGGGTTACAAGTGTGATAGCATTTTTTTGTTTTAACTTGAAGAACTAACTCCTTTTAGTATTTCTTATAAGGCAAGTCTAGTGCTGATGAACTTCCTTAGCTTCAGTTTGTCTGGGAAAGTCTGTATTTCTCCTTCATTTTTTAAAAATGTCATTGTATATTGAATAATTATAGTCATATATATTTATGAGGCACAAAGTGGTGTTATAATTTTTGAATACAGTGTGGAATGATTAAATTAAGCTAATAACATATCTATCATCTCAAATATTTAGCACTTTTTTTGATAAAAAATTAGAAATTTATTGCCTTAGTGATACAGAAGCATTCAATGTTCAATTGTTAGCTATATGCAGCATGTTGTGTTATTGATCTGAAAAAAATTAAACTTATTCCTACCTAACTGTGGCTTTGTAACCTTTGTCTATCATCTTCGCATTCCCCCTACCTTGCAGCCTCTAGTAACTACCATTCTGTTCTCTACTTCTATGGTTTAATTGTTTTAGATTCCACATATATGTGAAAACGTGGTATCTCTTTGTCTGTGTTTAGCTTATTTTACTTAGCATAATATTCTCCAGTCTCCTCTCTGTTGCAACAAATGACAGAATTTCTTTGTTTTTCAAAGCTGAAGAGTATTTCATTATGCATGTATATCACATTTTCTTTGCCCCTTTATCCCTTGATGGAAACGGGTTGATTCCATAACATGGCTATTGTGAATAACGCTGCAATGAACCTAGGAATGCAGATACATATTGATTTCACATATGCAAATCTTTTGGGTAAATACCCAGAAGTAGGATTGCTGAATTGTATGGTAATTCAGTTTTCAGGTTTTTGAGGAACCTCTATACTGTTTTTCATAATAGTTTCACTAAATTATGTTTCCACCAATAGTGTGCAAGGATTCCCTTTTCTCTACATCCTTACCAACACTTGTTTTCTTCTGTCTTTTTTTGATGACAGTCATTCTAATAAGTGTGAGATTGTATGTCATTGTCGTTTTAATTTGTATCTCCTTAATGATTAGTGACGTTGAACTTTTTTTCATATTTTGGTTACCCATTTATGTCTTCTTTTGAGAAATGTCTATTCAGGTCACTTGCTTATTTCTTAATTAGACTATTTGTTTTCTTTCTATAGAGTTGTTTGAATTCCTTATATATTTTTGATATTGACCTCTTATCAGATGTATGACTTGAAAATATTTTCTCCAAAATTGTAGGTTGTCTCTTCACTCTGTTAGTTATTCCTTTTAATGTACAGAAACTTTTAACTTTGATCTAATCACATTTGTCTGGTTTTCCTTTTGTTTTCTGTTCTTTATTCATCAGATTAAAAAAATTATTGCTCAGACCAATGTTATGTAGTTCTCCCCCTGTTCACTTTTACTAGTTATACAGTTTCAGATATTATGTTTAAGTCTTTAATCCATTTTGAGTTGATTTTTTGTATATCATGTGAATGTTTTAAAAAGACAGCATGGCTGGATAGAATATTCTTATTGCCAGTGCTTTTCTTTCAACACTTGGAAAATATCATCCCACTCCTTTCTGTCCTGCAAGATTTCTATTGAGAAATCTGCTGATAGCCCATGGAAATTCCTGTATATTTTATGAATTCCCTTTATATGATAAGTCAGTTTTCTCTTGCCACTTGTAAAATTCTTTTGCAAGAATTTTTGACAATTTGATTAGACTGTATCTCATTGTGTATTTCTTTGGGTTCATTCTGTTTGGGAACTGTTGGGCTTCCTGCATCTGAATGTCCGTTTTCTTCAGCAGAGTTGAGAATTTTTTGGCCATCATTTATTTGAATTAGCTTTTTAGCTCTTTCTTTTTCTATTCTCCTTCTATGACTTCCATAATGCATGTACGGGTCCACTTAATGGTGTCCCATAAGTCCCTTAAACTTTCTTCACTCTTTTTCAAATTTTTCTTTTCCTTATTGCATCTCTGACTGGATAATTTTAAATGGCCTTTCTTTAAATTAACTGATTGTTTTCCTTTGTTATCTAGTGTGCTGCTCAACACCTCTAGTAAAAATTTCAATTCAGTTAATGTGTTCTTCAGCTCAAAGATTTCTGTCTGGTTATTTGTAATATTTTTATATCTATTTGTTGAGGTTTTCACTTTGTTTATGCAATCCCCCCACCCCAGGCCTCTGGGTTTGATAAACATCTCTATGGTAATTATTTTGAATTCTTTGTCAGGTAATTAACATATCACTTTTTCATTAGGGTAAGTTTCTGGAGATTTAACTTGTTTCTTTCTTTGGGATGCATTTCTCTATTCCTTCATTTTTCTTGACTCTTTGTGTTGGTGTCTTTGCGTTAAAAAAAAAAAAAAGCAAACCTACATCTTTTAGTCTTTATGCACAGGATTCTAATAAGAGAAGACCCTCACCAGTCGGCCCAGCTAGCAATTCTGGAGCCTTCTCAAACTGAAAAATAAATAAAAAATAAAACACTAAGTGTGAGAACATTGTGATTAAGAATGACCAAAAGACAAATAATAAATACTAAAATTACTTCAAAAAAGTAGTTAGAAACAATGTTATAAAATTATCTGAAGGAACTTATCTGTATTATAAGGCAGATTAATGATACATGAGAAGGTAACCACTGGAGAAAAAATGAAAGTATTAAATTCTTCATCTTCCATATATTGGGCTTAAAAATAATTTTGGTTATAGATTTTAGCAATTAGATAAAAATTATGTAAAACATTAAGATAAAGTAGAATTAAACATAAAATTATTTTAATTATTTGGTAAGTTCTTTTAATAATTGCATTTAACTGTTACATAACAGCTGAAAACTACCAAATTTATTTTATAAATATATCATCATTCTGATACCAAGTCTAGCAAAAACAAACACACACAAATCCTATGAACAGGAAATATTCTAGGAGAATTTACACTATAATGTTAACTAATTTTCTTTGTGGTGGGTTAGTGGGTAGTTTAGTGAGTATTCTGGATGTTAAGGATAAAGTAGACAGCAATACAATCCCAGCCTTCAAAATGTCTACTGCTTAGCAGGAGAAAGATGTCAACATCTCTGGAGGCACATCAAGTAGGCTGTGTTTTTCATAGAAGGTATGTTTTTATGTCTGTTATGTAAATCTCTAGATATAAGCTGCAAGCCTTTTTTCTCTTTCTTTTCACTTTTACAGTTTTATTAAAATCAATATTATTACCAATGCATTTAATTAAAATTATACAACTTATATGCAAATTGCAGTCCCTTGTCCTTCCACCACTTTTAATTCCCAGAGGAAACCACCTTTAATAGTTTAAGTAATTTTGGGAGGTATAGTTTTACTTTTTTTAATAATTATTTTTGGAGATGGAGTCCCACTCTATTACCCCGGCTGGAGTGCAGTGGTGTGATCTCAGCTCACTGCAACCTCTACCTCCTGGGTTCAAGCAATTCTCCTGTCTCAGCCTCCTGAGTAGCTGGGATTTTGGGTGTGCACCAACACGCCTGGCTAATTTTTGTATTTTTAGTAGAGATGGGGTTTCACAATGTTGGCAAGACTGGTCTCGAACTTCTGACTTCAGGTGATCCACCTGCCTCAGCCTCACAAAGTGTTGGGATTACAGGTATGAGCCACTGCGCCTGGTCATACTTTTATATTTTTACATTAAATGCTGGCACTGCTCTAAGTTATTCCTAGATCTCATGGCTTCATCTTTCCTTGGCTGGTGGAGTACATCCTCTAGAACAGCCTTTCTCAACCATTTGGTTTCAAGACTCTTTCACACTTTCGAAAATTATTGAAGCCCTCAAAGAGTTTTTGTTTAAGTGGGTTATACTTACTAATTTTGTATGGTGAAATTAAAACTGAAAAATTTAATAATATTAATTAATTTAAAACAATGGTAATGAACACATTGCATGTTCACATAAATACAATTATGTGTTCACATAAATACAATAAAAATTAGTGAGAGGAGTGTCATTGTTTTACATTTTGGACAATCTCTTTAACGTCTGCTTGAATTAAAAAATGCCGGATTTTCAGGTGGGTGCAGTGGCTCACTCCTGTAATCCCAGCACTTTGAGAGGCCAAGGTGGGTGTATTACCTGAGGCCAGGAATCTGAGACCCTCCTGGTCAATGTGGCAAAACTCCATCTCTACTAAGAATACAAAAAATTAGTAGGGCGTGGTGGCGTGTGCCTGTAATCCCAGCTACTTGGGAGGCTGAGGCACAAGAATCACTTGAACCCAGGTGATGAAGGTTGCAGTGAGCTGAGATCGAGCCACTACACTCCAGCCTGGGTGACAGAGTGAGACTCCATCCTTTCAATCTATCATGATGTCAAACATCATGTAGCCTTAGGAAAATCCTACTCTACACTTATGAAAGAATGAGAGAGAAAAAGACAAGTAACACCTTAGCATTTTTGTGAAAATAGCTTTGTCCTTGTGGACTCCCTGATAGAGTCTCAAAGCTTCCCGGGTATCTAAATCACACTTTGGGAACCACTGTTCTAATAGTTTATTGAGAAAAGGTAAAAGGGACGTGTATTAGTTCATTTTCATGCTGCAGATAAAAACATACTCAAGATTGGGCAATTTACAAAATAAAGAGGTTTATTGGACTTACAGTTCCATGTGGCCTGGGACACCTCACAATCATGGCAGAAGGTTATAGGCACATCTCACATGGCAGCAGATAAGAGAAGAAAACTTGTGCAGGAAAACTTCCCCTTTTAAACAATCAGACCTCTTGAGACATAGTCACTATCATGAGAATAGCGTGGGAAAGACCTGCCTCCATGATCCAATTACCTTCAACCAGGTCCCTCCCACAACACATGGGAAATGTGGGAGCTACAATTCAAAATGAGATTTGGGTGGGGGCAGAGTGTAGTAAAATTTTTGAAAACCAACAAGTCAAATAAGGTTGTTTTTCTACCTGCCTACTTGACTAAGTATTTAATTCAATGTAAAATTCTAGATTGAAAATAATTTTTCTTAAAAAATGTAAGAGATTTCTCCCCTGCTTTTAACCTCGAGGGTTACTGATACGATGTCTGGCAACATTTGAACTCCCTATGCTATTGGTAGCCCCTTTTTTGTCATTCGAAGCTTTTAGAATGTTCTTGTTATTTTCAGTTTTTATTTTACTGGGCACTTGTAGGTTCTTTCGATCTTCAAAATCATGTCTTTTGTTTCTGTGAAACTTTCTTGTATTAATAATTTAATAATTTCTTCCATTTCTTTTGTTTTCTTTCTGGGACTCTCATCATTCAGATATGTAATCTGATTGGATCTTTTAGTTTTCTCACATTTTCTCCTCTATTTTCTATCTCTGTGTTTTCTTGTTCTGCTTTCTGGGAGACTTCTTCAATATTATATTACAATTCTTTTTGTTTTCAATTTAATTATAGTCATCTTTAATTTCCAGGAGTAATATCTTTGAATATTTTAATTTTATATTTTTAATAAATTTTTTTCCTGCTATCTGCCTCGTATATTCCTGCAAGTTTCTTTTTTAAACAAACACTACTGGTTTTAGAGCCTTTCCTCAAATTCCTAGTGGTCCCTGACTGTTGATTTCAACAGTGAAGCACTTAAAATTGAACGGCAGAGCACATAGTGGTAGGGCTCACTGAGAGTGACTGGGTGAGCCTGAGATTTCTGCCAGCCTATAGCTTTTCTTTTGGCTGGTAAAAAGGAATCCTTCTGTCTCTTCCCTGGAGGATACAAACCTGTCTGCTAGCATAACAAGAGCAGAGCAGGGGATGTAAACTTCTCCCAAATTATCTGCTTTCATTGTAACCCTAAACCATATCTTGGTCTCAGGCACAGAGCAGCCTTCTTCCAAGATCTCCAGAGGATAAATAGCTTGGTTTCTGCGTGAGTTGGGGAGGGGAAGTCACTTGACTGTACCAACTGGAGCCAAGTATCAAATGTCTTCCCAAGACTTGTGGATCTTTCTTCCTATCCCAGTTCCAATTTCTACTTTGCTCAAGTCCTTCTGCATTTTGCATTACCCTCTACAAGCCCTTAGGTTTCAGCTTCCTCTGTTTTGCTGTCAGTTACGGTTTATTTGGATTCTAGTCTTCCAAAACATTGTTGACACATCTGAGGTTTTTTCTTTTTTTGTGTGTAATTGAGAGCATAAGCTTTCAAAAAATCCCCATTTTTGTAAAGAAAGAAAGTAAAAGATAAATGTGACAGAGTTAAATGTATGTTCTATTTACCATATTCACTGGCAGTCAGCTGCAAGTCTATCATGATTTAAAAACAATATCAAAATCTGCTCATGCACTTTATAGGTTTTTTTAATGGAACTCTTATCTTTTCCTTGGAAGCAGAATCTTTATTTAGTGTTCACCAGAACCCCAGTATTTATTCTGGTAATAATCTGTTTGCAAAATTTTGAATTACTGTATATAACAAAATTCAAAGTCACTAGTTATATTTTAATAGTGTGTAAAATAGCTAATACATTTTCTCTTGCTTTATGGAATTTTATTTTCAATAATATGTGAAAATCTCAAAATAAGATCTTAAAAGGCATAGAATACATCCATTTAACAACATGTAAGATGGATTTTCTGGAAAGTTTAATCTCTCTCTGAGGATGTAGAAGATATTCAATACATCAGTCATATGCTAGGGGTCAAATGGATGGTTAAGACATTAAATGTTACAGTTTGGAGGGTTTGTGGAGGACTAAAGTAGTATGGCATTACTTTAGAGATGAAAAAATAGAAGAAAGGAAAGGTTAAATGATTTGACAAAAACATACTTTTAAGTTTATAGGAGTTGGATTTAAAATCTTTGTTTTCAAATTTCTGGTTTAGTGCCTTTTCTTCTTACCCAGATAAACATTCTGTTTACACAGTTAGTTAAGGAGCCCAAGTGGGAAGTCCTCAGTATGTTCAACAGAATTTATTTCACATACCTACTAAAATAATACGTAGCATAAAAATCCTATGCCTTTAACCAAGAGTTGCTTACCTTTCTCAAATAGCTACTACAAGTCACCTCTAAAGAGGTCATTTTTCATCACAGGCACTGTTCTTCTACTACAAAATTACCATTTTCATGAATGTGTTTTTTTTCCCGCCACCCCCCTCCCAAACTGACCAATTAGTCCATAAATGCACGTAGCTCTTTGGAATGAATGGAAGATTAGTCTAGAATATAATTTCAGCTAATATTCTTAAGATCAGCAATATGTAGAATACATCATTTATTGTTTTCATCCCTCTGCCTATATGTTTCCTTTTATGGAATTAATATGAATAATCCAAGGTGATAGCTGCTATAAAAATGCAGGTTTGCTCTCAGTCCTAGAGAAAATTAAAGTTGAGTCCTTTTCTGGTAGTGCTACCTTGGATTCATTAGATTTCATGCATTTGGTGTCTGGATTACCTTGATTCTTACATCTTTTCCCACTGATTTTGATTCCTCTGTCCCTCTTATACAAATTAATTAAAATCCACTGTGCTTAATATTCTTTCTGTGCTTTCTTGCGTATTCTCCCAAACTACATTTTATGTTTAGAAAATACTGCTTATTCCATATCTTTCTCTCATGCTGCCCAGCCAAAGAGCTCCAAACCCCCCAGTTCTTCTAAAAATCTCTCTTTATCTCCCCACTGTGAAACTTATCCTCTCTTTGCATGTGAAATAAATTTTAAAAAACTTGTTTTGTTAGCATATGACTAATACATCTTCCTTACAGCACGACTGCTCTTATTGTGGCATTTTACTTTTCACAATAAAATCTTAGAAGGCATGGAATGCCTCCATTTAAATTTGTTTGTAAGACTCCTGATAACATCTAAACAAGTATTTTTCAAGTCTAGACTGTTTTCTATTTTCACTCCAGGGTAGACTCTTGAATTCCCACCTGTAGGCTCATTCCTGCCTATAGGCTCATTCCTGCCTGTATCGTGGGACTCAGCACTTAGTCACCCAGCCACCTGCCTGATGCTAATGGAGCATTCCACTTCTTATGGTTCGGCTCCTGTCTCATTTCCAAGCCCCAATTTTTCCTCTATGTGCTTCAATCCCGGTGAGTGGATTGCTCTTCGTCTTTAAAATCCACTTTGTTTGAAGTGCTCTAACACACATTTCTGGCATTCTGCCTCGATCCTTGTTCATCTAATTATGGTTTCTGTCCAGTGTCCCATTGTCCTCCTAGACTGAGACCCTGCCTTGTTTCTTGTGAGGTCAACTCCTAGGGATTAGAGCTCATTCCTAAACATTAGCCTGGTGGTTGTAGACCTGGCATTGGCTCTCCCTCATGTTGAATGCTATCACTCACCTGGATAGTTGCTTCCTATACTCCAACTACTTGCTGGGAACCCTATTATTCTGTTGAGAATATCTCTTCCTCTGAATTGAAATTTAAAAAAATTACTGTGCCTCTGGAAACCTGCTCATAGCTCTGGTAAGGAGGAAGAGGAAAAGTAGAAATGCAGGTGGACAGGAAGGGAAGCTTATTGCATACCTTCCATGTTCCTGGGATGGTACTAAGCTCTGTTACACACTATTAATGAACTCTTTTATTGCTATAAGAATTCTGGAAAATGCTGATTTTTCCATCTCATAGCAAAAGGATCCCCAAATGAGCAACTCGACCAGACCGTTAGTAAGAAGCTGAACCAGAAGTCAAACATGGGTCTTTTGCTTCTAAATCTCTGTGGTCTTCTCAGCAGACCAGACTGAAACTTGCCCAGTTTGACCAATTTTGGTTTCACAATTTGTGTTTTCCTTCTTCTCTCTTTTAAGTTACTTCATGTTTGCTATTAAAAGAATGAAAATAATTTAGAAAATATTATTATATAGTGACAAAATTGAAAGTTGTCTCCATTATCTTACAGTCACAACTCATAATGAAAGTTTTAAATGATGATGATGATGAAACAAACATTTATACATAAAACTTTCCATAGTGAAACAATAGGGAAAACAGAACATCAGTTAAAACTAATAAGATTAGAAAGAGAGAGACACTTTTTGGAGTTGCTCGGCATAAGTACTCAAGAGACTATATTAATTACGGCATGGGTTTCTAAATTATTACCCTTGGACCATTAAGAAAGATATAAATCATTTTACATGATTAATGGACTCTCACAAGATTCTCAAAGAAGAGCAACAACTCTTTGTTGACTGACATTTGTTTTAAATAAAAGACAGTATCTGTAATTGCAAACCCCAAATTAAAAGAACATCAATGGCATTCATAAACATTAATTCTATCCTTCATCTTCACTGCCAGTGCTTATTTATTCATTCACTTATAAAGATTTTAGAGAAACTAACTGTAGGGTTTCTAAAGGAGAAATTCTGGGAAGGCTCTTTAAACCGCCTCCAGCAAAGACAAAGCCCTTTTGACTGCTGCAGATTAAAACATGAGATAGACACTCTTGCTTTTTCATCCTTGGTGTCTGACCTAGGTCTTTCTAGAGTAGAAGGAAGGTGAGATAGAGTCAAGGGCTTTATCACATCATGTCACAATCACTGATAGTTCCTCTACTTTTATTTTTTTTATTTTATTTTATTTTATTTTTTATTTTTTTGAGACGAAGTCTCGCTCTGTCGCCCAGGCTGGAGTGCAGTGGCCGGATCTCAGCTCACTGCAAGCTCCGCCTCCCGGGTTTACGCCATTCTCCTGCCTCAGCCTCCCAAGTAGCTGGGACTACAGGCGCCCGCCACCTCGCCCGGCTAGTTTTTTGTATTTTTTTTTTTAGTAGAGACGAGGTTTCACCGTGTTAGCCAGGATGGTCTCGATCTCCTGACCTCGTGATCCGCCTGTCTCGGCCTCCCAAAGTGCTGGGATTACAGGCTTGAGCCACCGCGCCCGGCCTCCTCTACTTTTAAATCAGAAACCTAGTTAATTGAGTGGGAGAAAAAAAATCAATGGAAAAATATCTTTGATATACTTTGTGGGGAGGCAATGTTTAGATGGAAAGAATTACATGGTAGTGTAAAGTTTTTGTTCAATGGTTTGTTTTTATATGAAACAGATACACCTGGGACTATACAGGAAGTCTAAGAACTCCCAAAAGGTAGATATTACATATGTGATGACTCTATATTCTATGCATTCTAGCACATAGTACAGTAGGCACTTAAATATGTTTTGGATTAATGAAAACTATATGGGTCAGAGGACATTCTTAGTAATTTTATTAGCTTTGCAATTATGGTGTATGTTTATGCCAGTTTGGCTCTCAGCCTCAGAATCTAACCTGAATCCAAACTGACCTCAAGGGTTCGGTGTGCTCTCATCTCTTTCAGATAATTTGGGCAAAGGATTGGTTATTCCTTTTGGAATAACTGCTATCCACTCCCAATTCCAGCTGCAAACTTGAACCAGGAGGGTGGAAATGAAATCATGGAGAAAAAATTGGAAGTACTTTGGCACAAGGACTTTCTGGTGAATGTTAGAATTTCTCTGCAGGGGCAGGATAGGGAAAATTTAGCAATGGTGCATTTAGGGACAATGCAAAAACAAGTTATTTTCTTCCTAGGCGAAAATAAAAGGGGTAATTTATGTCAAAGAAACTAGCAAATAGCCTGGCACATGGAGCAGGCACTTAATAAATATTAGTTCCTTTCCTTTCCCTTCATGACAAAGTATGCTTAGAAAACCTTTTATGGTAGCATCTTGGATGTGTGTGTGTGTGGTGTAGTGTGTTTGGAGGAGGATTCTAGGCAAGAAAAGAATGAGACAATTTCATTCTCAAAATATGCATCTGTACAGGATACTGCATTGAACTTCAACTGCTTTTTTCTCTGATGTCTCTTGTACAATCCCTTCTAATCTCATCTTGGTGATTAGCTAGAGCTAGCCACACATACCCCTTATTGCAAAAATTCAAAAGGGAAGATAGGATTCAGTGCTCAGCCTTTGAATGTCGCAGTAGACACTTGAAGCCTCTGGCAGAGGTAATAGCTTCGAAAAAAATGGTGAGAGAGTGTTGTTGCAAGAGCCTGTGTCTTCTGGACATTGAGAGCAGGTGGGCGTTGAAGAATTGGTGATGAGTGGAAACAAGTAAATTGAGAGTTCCCAACTGGGTGCTTACTTTAGCAGCACATATACTAAAACTGAAAGGATTCCTCAACTGGAAGAGTGAGGAGCAGATTAGACATAAATCAAGAGCAAGAGATGCTGATGGGCATCTCTAACCAAAAGACAGCTTCAAGAGCTGAGGGGAGAGGGATGATGGATGATGAGGGCCTCCTGTAAGTTGTGGAGTCTGAAAACAGACTAGAATTCTGTGAAGTGGGATGTGACCTGAGTTCTGTGTCACCAAGGCATGAAAGCAATGAGAACACCCAAATTCTCCCGTACTCTGAGGAAGGCAGAAGTGCTAGTGAGCATGGAGAGCTGGTGGGTCGGAAGGGGGCCCACAGCTGGGATGAGCATGTAGTAGGAACTCATATCCTAAGTGGGTGCCTGTGTAGGGAGAGGGCCATGCCCATGGGGCATATAGGATTTTCCTTCCTCAATAGATGCTTCTCGAGGCAGATGACCATGGCTGAGTCATGAGCCCTTTCCTCTCCCAATACTCACATGCAAACAATCTATGATGCGACATTTTGCAGTGTATCAAATTAACTTCAAGAAAAAGAGGGATAAGGAGGGAAAGCCTTACCTACAGGGCTTGCCACCGGGTGGAATGTGCCATAATATCAGAACTTCATTTAGTTATAAAAAGAAAAAAGAAAAACATTTTTTAGACATCTGGGCCTCTACATAGTTTTAAAAAGCACACAAATAGGTGCATGCATAAAGGCTGAATATGCAATAAGTATGGTTTAGGTAGGGGGACTGACTCTGACCTGAGTGGCCTGGGGAAGGCATTTGCACACAGAGGAGAAAATCAGGATATTTTCTTCTTCCGTGCCTAATGATGTAAGATGGTAGGGAATGGGGGGCATTGGGATACTTTGGGGGGATCCTGCCCTATCTGAAGATAAAAACTGTTTTTATACAATTAAAAAATACTCTGTGTAGGTCAAATTACACATGTTTGCAAGTCAAAAACAGTCTAACCTATATACAGATTTTATAATACTCCTGGGTTCTCTTGTTTAACAAATGTATCACTCTACTGTAATTAATTAATTAATTAATTAATTAATTTTTAGACGGAGTCTTGCTCTGTCGCCCAGGCTGGAGTGCTCACTGAAATCTCCACCTCCCTGGTTCATGCCATTTTCCTGCCTCAGCCTCCCGAGTAGCTGGGACTACAGGCATCCACCACCATGCTTGGCTCATTTTTTGTATTTTTGGTAGAGATGGGGTTTCACTGTGTTAGCCAGGATGGTCTTGATCTCCTGACCTCGTGATCCGCCTGCCTCGGCCTCCCAAAGTGCTGGGATTATAGGTGTGAGCCACTGTGCCTGGCCATTCTACTGTAATTTAAAAAAATACACTGCATTCAAGAAAAATGCTGCCTCTATTAAGTCTCCACAGTTTCTTTATTCATACATTGAAAAGGGGCCTCTAGATTTCTTTTTCTCCTTCATTTCCTACATTCAGTCAGTCACAAGCCTGGTAGTTTCTGTCTGTTGATTGTCTTTAGAGTTAGATCTTTCTCCCATTAATTGTGCTCTAGTCAAAACCAAGGAGTTTTTCTCTAGCCCACTAACTAGCTACTCTTACTCTAGTCGTCCTCTTTGGCCTCCAATCCAGCCTCTTCTTCACTGATTATATTGCCCCTTTATTTAAAAATTTTAATGATTTTCCACTGCCTACAGAATTAAATGGCCAAAGAAGGGCAGATGCCAACACCCCTTGACCACTCCTGCCCTGGCCCCAGTTGTAGGTACAACATGGAAGTCTGTTTAAATAAATGAATGAATAAACAAACTCTGAGAACTTTGATCATAGATCCAAATTAACCTTCAGATATAGCTCAGATTGGATTTTTTAGACCTGAGAAAATTTGTTTTTATTTATTAATACAATTCTCAATTCATACTTATTGATTTGTTTATTTATCTACTACTATGTGCCAGGAACTATGCTAGTTACGGGTTGGCAAAAATGAATAGAGCACATTCTCTGCCTTAGATGATCTCAAAAGAGAGTAGGAGACACCCACAAGACAGTGATTAAAACACAATATGATAAGTGCTAAAACTAATAGTAGGGTAACATTTATTGAGGACATGTGTGATGGACAATTTGCTCATCACTTTTTCATGCATTATACAATTTTAATTTCAAAGAAAATTATGAAGTAGGTTCCATTTTTATTTTACAGATGAAGAAAACAAAGATTTTAGAGGTTAAGTACTTTGCTCAAGGTCACACAACTAGTAAATGGTAGGGGCTGGATTTACACTGAAGTCTGTGTTCTGAATGTCTAAATGTTACAATGAAGCAGGCAGAAAGTGCTGTAGGAACACTAAGGGCAGGACCCTAGGAAAGTCTGGTGTGATCATGAAAAGTGTACAGAGATGGAGATGCTGTGAATGTAGATGGGGAAATTTTATGAAAGGATTATTCTAGGACTACTCCATCCACCCCCAATGGCTTCACCATTTATTTATTCCTCCCTCTCCCCTGCCCACCATGTCTAAATATTTCTCCAGTCTCTGTGTTCTGTTTCTAGCTCTTCCATTCCCATTGCTACCTTGTATTATAGGCCAGTTATTTCTTTAAAAAGATTTCCAGTAGCTTCCGTGGTCTTCTAACATTGGCAGGGGTGGGTGGGTGTATGGAGGGGAGGGAGAGTTGGAATTCTGATATTCAAACACTGAGCTTCCTAGTCCGTTCAATGGTATCTTGAAAGTAGGAGTTTGCAACCACTTAAGCCAGAAGTGATGAAAGACATGTCTTGTCTCAGATCGCCTGGACATGGTAAAATCTTTCAAATTCATTTCAAATCGTACTACAAATTTGACTTAATGCAAAGAAAAATGGCTTTACATTATAGCATAACTGTTCCAGCTGTAATTATTGACCTTTGAATCTATGAAAATTAAAGTATTTTTTTAAATGAAGCAATAAAAGACCAAAGATTGCAAATAAATGTGGCTAGAGTAGCCCAAACAGTTGTACTTAAACACACTTTCATTTCTTTTTTTTTTGTGGTTGCTGAAATATTTTATTTCTGACATCCTTTTGAAAATTATGATGATGAAAAGCTACAGTGAAAAAAATTGTACTTGAAATTGCTTTAACTTTTTTATTACTTTTTATTTTTTAACTTTTATTTTAGGTTCAGGGGTACATGTGCTGGTTTGTTGTATAGGCAAACTCATGTCATGGGGGTTTGTTGTACAGATTATTTAGTAATGCAGGTATTAAACCTAGTTTAATAGTTATTTTTTGTGATCTTCTCCCTCCTCCCACCCTCTACCCTCAAGTAGGCCCCCAGTGTCTGCTGCTTTCCTCTTTATGTCCATGAGTTCTCATCATTTAGTTCCCACTTATGAGAACATGTGATATTTGGTTTTCTGTTCCTGCATTAGTTTGCTAAGGGTAATGGCCTCCATCAGTGTTCCTGCAAAAGGCATGGTCTTGTTATTTTTTATGGCTGTGTAGTATTCCTTGGAATATATGTACCACATTTTCTTTACCCAATCTGCCAATGATGGGCATTTAGTTTGATTGCACATCTTCACTATTGTGAATAGTGCTTCAATACACATTCACATGCATGTGATTCCTATTCCTCTGGGTATATACCCAGTAATGGGATTGCTGGGTTGAATGGTTCTGTTTTTAGCTCTTTGAGGACTTGCCAGGTTGCTTTCCACAATCATTGAACTAATTTACACTCCCACCAACAGTGTGTAAGTGTTCCCTTTTCTCCACAACCCCATCAGCACCTGTTATTTTTTGTCTTTTTAATAATAGCCATTCTGACTGGAAACACACTTTTATTTCTGTTGAGTTGAATTCTTACTTCGTTTCTGAAAGATCTAGAGCTTCCTTCCCTCTTTCCTTTTCCTGCCGTCTTCCACTTTGTTTTTCCTCCTCTTTATGCTGTTTCTAATCTTTTATTAGATTAAATGTTTCAAAACGTGGCCACCTTTAAGAATAAGAGAATAGTTTTTACAATCTCAGAGGCTATATTCTGACTAGCATATTTCTGGTGTCTCTGTTTACCAGTTTTCATAAATGTGAAACAGGCCTGAGTACTGTCGAATTCCTCTATTTCTTCCTATATGTCTTCTCACATTTGACCTGATAAATATATTATTCATCCTTAGTATTAGAAACGGAACTTTACCTAAGATTTTCCAGCTCATTTTTATTATTAGGTTGGAACTGCTGGTGTTTTGGGCACAAAGCCCACGTTAGGTGGAGTCTCAGAGGATAGAGGGTCCTGTGGGAGATCTCAGGGCACACAAGGATATTTTACTTGATAATCGCCTTCCCCTGACTACAAACTAAGATGAAGAAAAGCCACAATAGGAGATTAATGTCTTTCAAAGGCCACGGGATTTCATCAAGTTAAATATTTATTGTTTTCTTTCCTGTGCATTGATTTTTTCATTTTCATGTGAGTACAGATTTCTTTCTTGCCCTTTATTTAACTCTTTGAGAAAAATGAAATCACTCCCAACTTGTCAATTTTTTCTTCAAAGGTGACACATTTTGGTGGGAATACTGCTGGAATAAGAGAGGAATGAGGGTTCTACATTCAATGCCATAACTTAAGAGATTTTAGGGGCAAATTTCTCTGTGTTGTAGTGCTCTGGCTGCCATAACAGAATACCATAGAGTGAGTGGCTTCACCAACAGAGATTTATTTTCTTACAGTTCTGGAGGTTGGGAGTCTGAGGTCAGGGTATCATTGTGATTGGGCCCTGGTGAGGGCTATTCTCCTGGCTTTGTAGACAGTTGCCTTCTCACTGTGTGAACACTTGTGGGATAGAGACACAGAGAGAGGTCTCTCCTCTGCTTTTGTTATAAAAGCATCAATCCTATCAGATTAAGATCCTACTCTTAAGGCCTTCGAAAACCTTAATTACCTCCTGAAAGCCCTTTTTCCAAATACAGTCACATTGCGGGTTAGGGCTTCAACGTACAAATTTTGGGTGTACACAATTCAGTCCATAGCACCCTGTGTCTTAGTTTCTTAATCTAAAATATGCTTAATAATAACTTATCTAGCTTAAAAGGTAATGATAAAATGAGATAATCACTGCATATGAAAGTTATTTGCAAATTGTAAAATCCTATGCAAATGGAAGATATTAATCATAAAATTACTATTGAAAGAATATACAATAAATAGAGAGACCAATGCATTTATGACTTCTGAGCTATATGTGGACATCCAAAAAGATCCCTTGACTATCTCACATCAGTCTAGGCAAATAAGGACAGCAATTACTATTAGAATGTCCTAGACTACATAAATGAATGTGTAATCCTTTTAATAATAAAAGATTTGTTTTTATCTAAGTAATTAGCTTCAGAATACTTAATAATTACATCTTGCACCCCTTCTAAATTACATGCCACATGTCAATGCCAAATTGCTATAAAAATAGCATTTAAATATCACAATTAAATATCACTAATAAGGTCTCCGCACATCTCAATCCCTTCCACAGCAGACTTCCACTTGCATTGCATCTAATTCATGGAAATAATACTAAAAAATGAAAAGCTTTGCCACTTTAATTTTCTTAATGATTGTTATTATTCTTGTGTACCGACAAGATAACCAGTGCTGTGTAAAATAAGAAAAAAATATACTGGCATAAGACTTACGATTCAGTCAGATGATCAAACAATTCAAATACAAGAACACAGATGTGAAAAATTGTTAGACTTTCTTGCTTTGCTTCTTTGGGATGTTGGCTGCTTTTAGAGCTGTTTCACCAGTGTCTTCAGCAACCATGACTGGTGATTACACAGAACCTGTGCTGCTTTAGAAAAGCTGTTCTCAGATGGACTTACTTCCTGTTTCTGTGTTAGGCAGTATGGTAATTAAGGAAAGATATACTCAGAGGGAGGGTCCCCCTCTTCACTGAAACCCAAGGAAAGAGCATCTCACAGGCATTGGGCATTTAGATCTTCTATTCTTTAGAGATAACTGGCCACATTTATAATGATAATGATAATAGTCATAATAACACACAGTCAAATCCAACAGTTCTTAAGCGGAAGTTCATGAATGGCTTCATGGGATCTCAAAAGTCCATGCAAGTCCATAGCTTTGAATGGACTCTCAAAAGGTCTATAACCTAAAAAGTTTTAAAGCCTCGACAATAAATGTCAGTTAAGTTAGTGTGTGCTGCTTTCCCATAGAGCTTTCTCTAATGTTACATATTATTAATAGGAATATTTTTTAATGAAAACTACAGCATACTCTTATTATTTGTAAGGCACTATGCTTAATGCCATGAAAAATGCAAATATGAACAAGATATATGGCTCTTACTCTCAAGGGCCAAATGATCTTGCAGCAGAGTTAAGGCATTCATACAAACGATAGCAAAACAAGGCAGATTGTGATAAACACCATAGAGCAGGCATGAAGAAATTCTTAAGGAAGCTGTCAGGGAGATTAAATGTCCATGGAGAAGGCAGTATTTGAATTTGACTTTAAAAAATAAATGAGATTTCACCGGCTGTAGTTTGGAAATAGCGTAGTAAATTTTCAGATATATCGGGTTATAGAGTATTTTAAAATGCCATGTAAGAAGGGAGAAAAGTAAATAAAAAATCTGTATCAATAGTCTAGATCAAAAAGGAATAGAGCCTAAAGTAGGACATTATTTCCTTAGGGATGGAAACCAGTGAAGAGATGCATGTTATATGTAGGTTTTCAGCATTAGAATGTTAGAAAACAGTGAGGCAGGGAAAGATATTAGGAAATACATGTAATACATATGATAGAATGTTACATTGTTAGAGTAGTTTTTATAGAGGAATTGAACCTGATCCCTTAGGTATAAAATGAACAGCTTTTAAATGATTACCTACTGTCCAATACCTACTGATATTCATTAACACTTTCATTATGGGTCTGATGGAGGTTCTCTTACTATTTAGATGACTTGGAAGTTTATGAAATCATTGAGGGGGAGAATATGTTAGAGAGGGACCAGAAAGGGAGGATGTGTACTTGTGTGTCAGGAAGGAAGATTAGGGACAATAACAGAGGACAGAGAAGAGATGAAAGAGGGTGGAGGAGAATCAGAATAATGTTATGGAAGCAGAGATGTAGGAAGGAAATAGTGGTGAGCAGTGTGCACAATTTTGAGAGAGACTGAAATGCCTGTAGCCCAACAAGAGGCCGTTGGATCTGTGAGTAGCACTTTGCTCAAGACCTCAAAGAAAGCAGTTTGCATAGAGAGGTAGGACAGAAGCCACACAGAAAGAAACTGAGGTTGAGGTACCCCAGCTGAGGATATGGAGAGAGGAGTGTTGCCCATACACAGGAGGAATTTAATGGTGAAATAAAGGCAGTTGCTCACTTGAATGAGAGGGTCAAAGGGAAGTATGCAGAGAAGAGCAAGAGAGGGAAATATTGAAGATATGTGTGTGTGAGAGAGAGAGGGAGAGGGAGAGATAGAGAGAAAGAAAGAGAGAGAGTAGCAATGAAAAAGTTTAGCAAGGAGTGGAAGAGTAGGAAAAGAAAAAGATGTAGAGAAATTCTTAGAGATAAAGGTTAATAATATCATGATAAATTGTATTTATCTTTTTTGTAAAATTCCTTCTTTTGTAAAGAGAATGTCTAGCATTAGAAACTTAAAGGAGTAGAAAGAGTCAGAACAGCCACTAAATATTCCACAGTAAAAGGAGTAAAGCAACCCCCACACAGCAGTGAAGATTAACTGGGCTAAAAGAACATGGATTTGCAGTGCCCCCCCAAATTCCCCAGTTTCTAGCTCTCTTCTGGCACGACTCAGCAGCCAGGAAGCCAGAGCAAAAGCAGACAGAGGGAGTGGCTCTGGGTGACAGAGTAACATGGGAGGCCTGGCCAAAGATCAAGTCGAGTGAAGTCCATTGGGTCCAATCTGGATAGTGAAGCCGGGGTATGCATTGATTGTTTCATGTGAACGGGTCCCATGTCCTGATCTTGACTGTCAACATCTGGAGATGGTGTAGCACAGAAGTTAAGAGCACAGGCTTTGAGGTTAGGATAGACCTGGTTGAGAATTGCAGTTTTGGGAGAGATTTGTAAAAGTTGGTCCTATGAAGGACCAATTATAAAATGCAGGTACCCTTTCCCTGGGAGGTTGGGTTAAGATTACTCGCGATTAAGAACTAAAGATTAAAACGCATTTGCCTCTTGTCTGCTGCCAAGAACAAATTAGTATGAAAACATTTAAAATAAAATAAAGACAATGGTAATTAGACCCCCATTAAAATATACACCTGAAAAGCATATGTTATAAAATTATGGTAACATAGAAATGGATTCCTTTGTTTAAAATATACAATTTTTACTGCTGAAAGTATAACTATTGTATATATTTATTTATCTAAAAATAATGAAACATTCAACTTCAACTTGTAGAAATAAAAAATTCTTCATGTGGTTTGATCAATGTTATAGCAGACCTGCTGTGTTTTGAGAATATTCAGCACCTAAAGTACTAAGGGGAAAAATGCAACCTCCTTTCAAATCCATGCTGCAGTCTGAATGACTCTCATACATATTTTTGATTGGAAAATATGTGGTTTATTTTGCTGGAGGGACTCTTCTCATAATCTATATTTTGCTATTTTCTCTGCTAAAGGCAAAAATTATTAGAGAACAAATTAAGGGTAAAAAGGTTAATGTCTAGTTTATTGAGGCAATGATTTATTTCTTCCAGGAATATAATTTACATCAAAGGTCACTAACCTCAACATTAAATATTAAAGAAGTAGAAAAGTTAATTAAAACAAAACAAATCCTCTCACCCCAAACTCTAGTGCAACCTGTAATAAATCTGAAAGAGAAGCAAGAGCCCATCGATACCTTACTTCAGAAAGGATAAAATAATTAGTTCTTCTTACCTTTAAGAATTTGTTTTTAACCTTTTTAAAAAAATACTGTTATTGTGGCATATTCACATACAATAAAATGATGTTTGCTGTCATCATTTTATATAGATGTAGTATCATCATAGCATATAGTTTGATAAATTTTGACAAACAATATACCCATGTAATCACTGCCATAATCTAGATAAAGAATATTTATATTACACTAAAACATTTCTAGTCTATTTGCAGTGAATTTCCCATCCACTTCTTGCCCAAAGCAACCTCTGTTCTCATTTCTGACAGTCTAAATTGGTTTAGCCTGCTCCAGAATTTCATATAAATGGAATCATACAGAATATACTCTTTTTTTTTTCTGTTTTCTGTCACTAAGCGTAATGTTACTGTGTTTATCAGTAATTAATCCCTATCTCATTGCTGAGTAGTATTCCACTGCATGGTTATGTCATATTTGTTTATCCATTCACCTTTTAGTGGACATATGAATTTTTCCAGTTTGGGGCTATTATGAATAAAGTCACAATGAACATTTGAGTCGAAGTCTTTGGTGAACACATGTTTTCTTTTTTCTTGGGTAAATTCCTGAGAATGGACTTGCCAGGATGTATAGTAAACGTACATTTAGCTTTATAAGAAAGGATCACACCGTTCTCCAGAGTAATTGTACCATTGTCAGATTCCAGCCAGCAGTGTGTGAAAGTTCCAGTTGCTGTATGTTTTTGCTAAAATCACTAATAATGCTTTATTTCTCATGTTTTGTATATATATATATATTTTGCTTCAAGTTTAGTTCTTGGAATCTTATCTGTAGGAATTCTTTGAGACCTGCTTTCAGGAAGGGGCTCTCCCGAAAGGACTTTCTTCTTCTAGCTGTATTAGAATAAAGGTTAAATATCCCTACCTCAGAAGTTTCTAGATGCTTCAGTTTTTGTTCTCTCTGGGGCTTAGCTGTTTATAATTTCCTGAACTTACAAGCTCTTACAGGAATTATTCTCCATGTACTGATGCCCCTGTCCCATTCCCACTCCCAACTGCTTGAAGTAATGACTGACTCTTTATTTCTTACATCTAAGAGAACCTAAGAAAATCTTTATGTGGATACAGTGGATATTATGCCAGATTAGATATCTGAGGGTTCTTCCTCAGCTTATTATGCAACACTGGAGGCTCCAAACCCACCTTCAATTAGAAGCAACAAGTTGACCTTCCAGTGTCCTCAGAGGATGTTGTGGGACTAGTTTTTTCAAGCCCAACAAACCCTTGCAGGTGACTCACAGCTTAGTGCTGTGCTTCAGGTGGCCAATTCAGGAGCCAATCAGAAGTTAACTCAGAGAAACAGGGGAAAAGGATGTGGGAGTCCCATACTGTACTTCACATGCCGAATTAATTATGAAAATCCATCAATATCCAAACTGCAATACCAATTTCTGGATTCTGGTTATATGAAATGTGGGGATGATTCTTTCTCTATTAAGCGAATTTAGTACTGTATTGTACACATACGTTTCCTGCTTTTAGTGCTTGCCGAGAATGGCATTTGGGCACCTAGTGACCTTTTCAACAGCTGATTTTTGGCTGTGTCTCAGGTTCACAAGGTGAAAATAGCTACACCATTTTCCAATGTACAGTGCTTATTTATTTACCTAGTGATATAGTGCCCCTTTGGGTTAGTTGGTTTATTGATTAGTTACTGCCTTAGGCAACTGTTTGTTTTTTTTTTTCCAAGTTGGGAGAATAGTTCAAAGGCTTCTCATGTTTGAAAAGTTGTGCTCTCTCTGCACATTAACTGATCAGAGATTAGTGGTTTACGGGTACTTTTGATAGTTGCAGGCTCATTGGCCCAGAGTTTAGAATTACAAATTTAGTCACAAACATGCATTCTGTGTTCTGGCTATCAGGAAGACACTGAGCAGGGCGTGCTTGTGCATGCACAGGTGCACATTTGCAATGCATTTGTGTGCATAGAAGGAAGATGAATTAAAAAGGGATCAAGATTGAATTACGGACATTTTCCTTCACTTCTGTGTTCTAAACAGCCACACAGAGTCATAGTATAAGATTACTTACTTAGGACTGGAGATGTTTTTAAATAGAATTAATTTTTAGAGCATTTTAGGTTCATAGCAAAATTGAATGGAAAGTCTAGGAGTTTCTATTTATTCTCCTATCTCACACTTGCACAATCTCACTGTCAACATCCTGCACCAGAGTGGTATATTTGTCACAATTGGTAAACCTACACTGACACGTTAGTATCACTCAAAGTCCAGAGTTTACAGTAACTGCCCTAAAAATTCCTTGTGCTCCATCTATTCATCCTTCACTCCCCGCAACCCCCAGCAACCACCAATCTTCTACTGCCTTCATAGTTTTGCCTCTTCCAGAATATCATATAGTTGGAATCACACAGTATGTAGCCTTTTTCAGATTGCTTCTTTCACTTAAAAATATGCGTTTAAGGTTCCTCCGTTTAAGGTTCCTCCGTGTCTTTTCATGGCTTGATAGCACGTTTTTTTGTAGTGCTGAATAATATTCCATTGCATTGTATTACAGTATGGGGATTTTTAAAGAATGTCACTATTTGGAAGTGGTTAGGAGATAACTGATTACGGAATAAGTCACTTAAAGTGAAAACAGGAAATGAAAGTCCAAAAATACTTAGTTTTGGGAATGGAAAGAGGTTGCAAAATTTCATAAGAATACAAAGCAGGCAATAAATGTTTGTTGAACTGAATATAAACAGGCCTGTTCCCTGAAATAAGTAGACTTGTGTCCAGGCAGTAAAAGAAATGTGGACTACAATTAACTATATTAGTTACCAGGTCATCTATTAGAAGACAAATGCCTTCAAGCGACTGAGTGTTCTCAATACTCAATCTTAGATTATTAAATTGGCCAATGTTTTATGCAAATACCTGGCAGGAGGTCAGAGTGAAGTTGATTCTCCATGCCTTGTCTTTAATTAGTTATTTTCATAAAGCAGTGAAAAATTCAGATTCTAATAGACATTCTTAGATCAAAAGAGTATTTTCACAAAATTCTTTTTCTTCTCTTCTTCCTCCTCCTCCTCCTCACCTCCTCCTCCTCCTTCTCCTCCTCCTTCCTCTTCTTCTTCTTCCTCTTCTTCCTCTTCTTCCTCTTCTTCCCCTTCTCCTTCTCCTTCTCCTTCTCCTCCTCCTCCTCCTTCTCCTCCTCCTTCTTCTTCTTCCTCTTCTTTCTCTTCTTCCTCTTCTTCCCCTTCTCCTTCTCCTTCTCCTTCTCCTTCTCTTTCTCCTTCTTCTTCTTCTTTCTTCTTCTTCTTTTTTGAGATGGAGTCTCACTCTGTCACCCAGGCTGGAGTGCAGTGGCAATCTTGGCTCAATGCAAACTCCATCTCCTGGGTTCAAGCAATTCTCCTCGCCTCAGCTTCCTGGGTACCGGGATTACAAGCGCAGGCCGGCATGCCTGGCTAATTTTTGTATTTTCAGTAGAGACGGGGTTCCACCATGTTGGCCAGGCTGGTCTTGAACTCCTTACCTCAAGTGATCCGCCCACCTCAGCCTCTCAAAGTGCTGGAATTACAAGGGTGAGCCACCATGCCCAGCCTTATTTTCTAATTGAGAATATTAAGTGATAATCTGATATTACCTGTATGTATTGCTCAACTCTCTGCTGGTAAAATTTTGCTCCTTAGATTTTTTCAGAAGTACTAAATAATGTTTTAATCGAAGAAGACAAAGAAAGGTTTTTTTAGATCAAGCTCTGAGGACATGACCTGGCCACTCCTGTGGGCTCCAGGGGCGAGAAAATGACCTGCCCCGTTTGAGATGATTGGGAGTTATGACATCCAATGAGAAGTTTTTATTTTTTATTTTGGGGCCTGAGGATTGGACTCTCCCTGGTTTCAAAAAGAAATATCACAAAGTAGTAAGCATGCTTAATTTTCTATGACATCAAACAACTTTTGTTTTTTCCCATTTTTGTAATGTATATGAATTATTTCTTGAGATTGTAGTGGTCCAGCCATAGCATTTTCATTCATTACATAATTAATTCATTAATTCAGGCAATACTTACTGAGCACCTACTGTGTGTCAGCGTTCCAAGCACTAAGGATACAGTAGTAAACCAGATATATTTAAAAAAAAAGATCTGCTCTCATGAACCTTATGTTGTAGTGGGAGAAATAAACTATGAGCAAGTGACAAATTAGATGATTTTGAGGGTGGTAAGAGTTGTGAAGGAAATACAACAGGTTGAAAAAATAGAGAGTCACCGCACGGGGGTACTGTTTTATATAAGGTGGTTAGGAAAGGGTGTTACAACAAAAAGGATTAATTTTTCTTTAAAAAAATTGAATGAACTTGTAGAGAGACAGTGTACCCCTCTGGATATATACACTCATTCCTAATTCTAGCTTTTAGGACGTCTCCTGTTCACTTACCCTAAATTGAAATTTGCCAACCAACAATTCCACTGATATATGCAATGGCCCTATTGCTTCAGTCTTTTATTTTTATTTCTAATTGACAAATAAGAATTGTATATATTTACAGTGTACAATGCGATATTTTGATATATGTTATACACTGTGAAATGGTTACCACAACCAAGCTAACGTATCCATCACCTCACATAGTTATTTTTTTTTGTAGTAAGAACATTTTAAATTTACTTCCAGAGCAATTTTCGAGTGTACAATACATTACTATTAACCGTACTGTTCCTATTAACCACTCCATGCCGTACAATAGATCCCCAGAGTTTATTCATCCTGTCTAACTGAAACTGTGTACTCTTTGATCGATATCTCTCTATCTGCTGCCTGCTTCAGCCCCTGGTAACTACCATTCTACTCTTCTGTGAGTTCAAAATTTTTACACTCTACATGAGTGAGATCGTACAGTATTTGTCTTTCTGCACCCAGATTGTTTCACTTAATGTAATATCCTCCAGCTTCATCCATGTTGTAAGTGACAAAATTGCCTTCCTCTTTAAGAAAAAACAGTATTTCACTTTGTGTGTGTCCGTGTATCTGTACACACACACACACACACACACACACACACACACACACACACATATCTCATATCAGATTTTTAAAAACCCATTCATTTATTGATGGACACTTAGATTGATTCCATATCTTGCACACTTAGATTGATTCCAATGCTGCAATAAACACAGGAATGCAAGTATCTCTTTGACACACTGATTTCCTCTTTTTTGAATATGTATACAGTAGTGGGATTGCTGGATTATATGGCAGCTCTATTTTTAATTTTTTTGAGGAAACACCGTATTATTTTCTATAATGGCTCTACTAACTTACATTCCCATCATCAGTGAAGAAGAGTTTCCTTTTCTCCACATCCTTACCAACACTTATTATATCTTTTTTTGTGTGTGTAATAGGCATTCTAACACGTGTGAGACGATATCTCACCATAGTTTTATTTGAATTTTCTGATAATTAGTAATGTTGGGCATTTCTTCATATACCTGTCGGCCATTTGTATGTTTTATTTGGGGAAATGTCTATTCAGGTCCTTTGCCCTCTTTAAAATTTGTTTTCTTACTATTAACTTGCAGGAGTTCTTTACATATTTTGGATATTAACCCCCTACCAGATGTATGGTTTGCAAATATTTTCTCCTACTCTATAGGTTGTCTTTTTACTCTTGATTGTTTTCTTTACAGAAGATTTTTAGTTTCATGCAATCCCATTTGCCTATTTTTGCTTTTGTTACCTGTGCCTTTGGGGTCATAGCCAAAAAATCACTGCCCAGACCAATGCTATAGAGACTTTCCCCTCTGTTTTCTTCTAGTGGTTTTACAGGTCCAGGCCTAACATTTAAGTCTTTAATTCATTTTGGATCAATTTTTATATATGGTGTGAGATAAGAGTCCAATTTTATTCTTCTGCATGTGGATGTGCAGTTTTTCCAAAATCATTTATTAAAGACTGTTTTTCCCCATTGTGTGTTAGTGACACCTTTGTCAAATGTCAATTTACTGTATGTAGATTTATTACTGGGCTTTCTATTCTGTTCTATTGGTCTATCTGCTTTTATGCCAGTACCGTACTGTTTGATTACTGTAACTTTATAATTTATAATAAGGTAGTGTGATTTCTCCGGCTTTGTTCTTTTTCTTTGAGGTTGATTTGACTATTCAGGGTCTTTTGTGGTTCTGTATAAATTTTAGGATTATTCTTTCTATTTCTGTGAAAAATGTCATTGGTATTTTGACAAGGATAGCATTGAATCTGTAGATTGCTTTGGGTAGTATATTTCTACAATATTAATTTCTTTAATTCATAAACATGGAATATCTTTCCATTTATTTGTGTCATTTTCAATTTCTTTCATCAATGTTTTATAGCTATCAGTGTATAGATCTTTTACCTCCTTGGTTAAATATATTTTCATGTATTTTATCTTTTTGGAAGTTATTGTAAATGTGACTGTTTTCTTATGTTTTTGGATAGTTCATTGTTAGTGAATAGGACTACAACTGTTTTTCGTATGCTGATTTTGTATCTTGTGACTTTAGTAAATTTGTTTTTCAGTTCTAACAATTTTTTGGTGTAGGCTTTAGGGTTTTCTATATATAAGGCTTTGTCATCTGCAAACAGAGAAAATTTTGCTTCTCCTTTTCTGATTTAGATATCTTTTTTAAATATATATATTTTTCTTGCTCAATTGCCCTGGTTAGGACTTTCAGTCTTATAGTAAATAAAAGTGGTGAGAATGGACATCCTTGTCTTGTTCATAACATAAAAGAAAAAGCTTTCAGCTTTTCACCATTGAGTATGATATTAGCTGTGGGCTTGTCCTATATGGCCTTTATATGGCCTTTATAAAGTTGAAATATGTTCTTTTATACCTGATTTGTTGAAAGTTTTTTTATCAGGAAGAATTTTTTATTGAAACAGATATAAATAGACCACTAAGAATCCCAAGATATTTAGGAAATATAAAAATGTAAAATAAAAGATCTCTTCTTACCACCCACCAAGAGAAAAATAAAACCAGAAATGAATAACCCTAGAGGATTTAGAGCAAATTGTGAGAATAGGTGGAAACTTCAAACAAACAAACGGTGGATCTAACAGAGTAGCTCAGTGAAAAGGCATTTGTGAAACAGGCCGAGTCCATATAGAAACAGAAATATGGAGGGCACTGCAAGGTAGGTCATTGGAATAAAGGGTGTATGATGGAGTAGATAATAGAGTGAGTTTGAGAAACCATGATTAAGGCACACAAAGCAAGAAGAAAAGGTAAGACTGTTAGGAACTTCAATAAAAATCAACCAACCAACCAACCAATCAACCAACCAACCAATCAGTCTATTAGGTTGGTGTAAAAGTAATTGCGGTTTTTGTCATTACTTTTTTTTTTTGAGACAGAATCTTGCTCTGTCACCAGGTTGGAGTGCAGTGGCATGATCTCAGCTCACTACAACCTCTGCCTCCTGGGTTCCAATGATTCTCCTGCCTTAGGCTCCTGAGTAGCTGGGATTACAGGTGCATGCCACCATGCCCGGCTAATTTTTTTACTTTTAGTAGAGACGGGGTTTCACCATGTTGGCCAAACTGATCTCGAACTCCTGACCTCGTGATCCACCTGCCTCGGCCTTCAAAGTGCTGGTATTACAGGTGTCAGCCACCGCGCCTGGCAGGTTTTTGCCATTACTTTTAACTGCAAACTAAAAGGAGTGGCAATTACTTTTGCCCCAACCTAATATGTAAGACAGATCTGATCCATATCTGTAGCAAACTAAATGTGAATTTAGCAGTTGATGAGTATGAAGCGGAAGAATCTTTTTGAACTAAATCTCAGGATTATTCTCCAAATGTCAGAGTGGCTATGACATTAAGATCTGAGAGAAGAAAGAATACTTCCAGCATGCCCAATGCTCCTAAAGATAACAATACTTACCTGATTACTATAATGCAAACATTGTTGACTGGTATTCAACTTTTGCAATAATCCTATTAAAAAAAAAATAGAAGATTTTACCACCATAACTAACTACTTTTAGCTTGGACCACATACAAGTGAAACTAGAGCTGACAGATGTTAGGAGGTAAAAGAGAGTGGAAGGCGAGAGGAAGAGGGATCACTAATATCTCCAGCTCCAAAATAGGGAGCCAAAAGAAATTGTCTGTTTGAGTAATAAATGGAGATTTAAGTCTGAGGTTGTAGAGGCAATCAGTGGGAGGAACTGAGAACAGTGATGCAACTATATTGGGAGGGAAAGGGTAGAGGTAGTGGGAGGTGGTACAAGTGAGCTATCATTTATCTCTTACAGCAGGAAGTTACAAATAATCGGTAGAGATGATACAGCATGAAATAGTGGTTTAAGCATACTATGTAGGGCTTTGTAGGTAACTACCAGAGACTCATTTAAAAGAAGCTTCCTCTAGGGAGAGGGAACACAGATGGCAATGGGTGGACCAAATACATGATGTTTTTCCATTATAAGCTTGTGGTGATAAATAATTTATGTACATATATATAAATTTTGTATCCGGAGGAATTTCTGAACCATTTTTGCTTCCGTCCTATAAAGAGGAGCACAGATACCTCTATCATTTGCTGGCATGGGGATAGGAATCTTTTCTGTGCAATGACACAAACTACTAATTTAGTTTTGGTGGTGGCTGTAGAGAAAACCCTTGTTTATTAAAGCAGAGGGGAAAATTCCACCTCAGTTTCTTCAGGTTATCTTTTCAAAATTAAAACAAATTATGGTAACTATCTATAGCATAGAATTAACCATTTTAAACAATTTGAGGTGTAGAATTCAGTGACATTAATTACATTTAAAATGTCATACAGCTGTCATCCCTATTTCCAAACTTTTTCATCATTCCAAACAGAAACTGTGAAGGTTAAATAATAACTCCCCATTTCTTGCTCCCTCCAACTTCTTGTAACCTTCATTCTACAATCTGTCTTTATGAATTTGCCTATTCTAGATATCTCATGTGAGTGGAGTCATACAGTATTTGACCTTTGGTGTCTGGCTTATTTCACTTGTCTTGAGGCTATCTTTGACGATTCTCTGAAGCCATCTTAGGCCAATAGCAAGATGTGAAAGGCATGGAAAATATGAATTTAAAATATTTTTTTCCATAGCAAATCTTGGTGATACCAGAAAAAATATGTATTCTATCCCAACGTGATAATGGCTACTGAATTTTCTAGAACCCAGGACTGGTGACTGTACCCAAGCTTTCTCTTCTTCGGTCAGTACAGCAGAGAAGCACATTTTGTTAGAGTGGAGAAGAAAGTTGTATGAAATCTGATGTCTGTCAAATATCACTGCTACAAGACAGCCAGCACTGGAAAGGGTCAGGAACCATGCTTCAAAAGGCAGCTTGACTCACAGTGTTGACTCCTTTCATCATTTGAGACAGATATGGTTGCTGGGTGAACAACTTAATAAGACAAATTGCCCAAATTTTACTTTACCACTTAGGCGTGACTGGCACATATGCCCTGAAAGGACATTTTGTTTTTGCCAGAGGAATTACTGTCCTTTATCTGTACCCTGATATTATTTTCTTTATGCATCGCATTTCTTTCTAGAAAGTCTAACATCTCTGAGTATGTTTGTAGGGCAATGAATATGTGTGCAAAGGCATGACTTACAACATACCTAAGGAGATTGAACCATCTCTTGTTACTTGTATTGATTTTCCATTACCAACTAAAATCCATTTCAAGAGTATAGCAATTGTAGGTAAACTCAAGACAAGACTGATAATGAGTGGATTATTTTTCATGCTTTCTTGAGTTCCTGTCACTACTGGCAGATACCCTAGAATGCAGATATGCAAGGAAATGCTAAAATGTCAGCATTTCATTAAAAATAAACTTCTGGAGATAAAAGGTGGCTACCTTACACCCCAAAGCACAGAGAACACCAGTATATTTGCAAAAATGTTCCCAGAAAGCTCAAGAGCAAAGCATCTTCATGGATTGATTCACTTTTTCAGCCTCTGCAAAGACACAACAGGGAGAATCTTAAATTTCTCAGAGGTGACCATTCCTATGGGGGAATTGTGGCTATAATGTAGCTTTCAAACTGAAATGGTAAGTGGGAGCTCTGATGTCACAAGTCAGCAGACATGAAGGACATAGGAAGTGTGTGTGTGTATGTGTGTGTGTGTGTGCACTCATGTGTGTATGTGTGTATGTGTTGGGATAATGAAAGAAGAGTCGTTAAGAAAATTGCTCTATTCTGAAAACTGGTGGGATGTCCCAGGATATAAGTCCTCATATAGGAGTTATGTTGTTGGGCTGTTTTGAAGAGGACATTCATTAATGGAAATACCAGTAGGAAGCCAGGGATGAAGACGGTAATGGGCCTTAAAAAGCAAGAAACGAGAAGTAAGCAATGGGGCTATGAAAAAGAGACTAAGTTTGTACCAGACATGTGGGTTGTACTGGTCAGTTCAGTTCAGGGAAAGTAGAAATGGGAGGAAGGAGGAGTAGAAGTGGGGCTGGAGGTGGGGAAAAGCCCTGCAAGATCAATACTCTCAAAATGGCTTGACAGTTGTGGGGGCGGTGGCGGGGTGGGGGGCGGTTAGGTTCTCAGTGGGCCACACACAAATGCCTGAGGTAAGTGGAACTGGTCAGTTACTTAAGTGTGTCTGAAGGTTAGCAAAACATGATTAGTTATGAAAGGGATCCATTTGGTGACAGCCTAAGATTGCTGACTTACAGCTCATTGGAGAATATGCATGAGGAAAGTTTGTGCTTGCCACGTATTCATGTCCTCTCACAAAGCGTGCTTCAGTACCATATGTTTAGAACTTTTTTACTTGCTCTTCTGGTGACAGGTCAGAGAAAAGCAGAACAATGTAACCTGACTGTCTATGTGCTGCTGGTCTCAGGGGACATTAGTGCCACCCCAGGTAGCAGCAGTGACAGAAGTCCATCGGCCTTACAGGATCTGAAATAGAGGTTTTACGACGATTTGACTTTTCTTATCCTTTTCACCTTCACGGTTTGTAACCAAATATAACTCCCTGCTTGCAGACACCTGGTGTCTTGGTGGGTTTGGGGGCTTAATGGACTCAGGAGACTCAGAACAGTGTAATATTGCTGCCCGGGGTAGCCTGGCCTACTCAAGGTCTAGGTAGTGTCTCAGGCCAAAAAACTTGGGGGTCATGCATGGGTCTCCTCCCTTCCTCTCATATCCCACAACCAAGGAAACTGTGTTGGCTTCACTTCAGAATACATCCAGAATCCAGCCACGTCTCACCACTGTCATGGCAAGCACACTGGCTCTAGTTACCTTTGCCTCCAGCCTGGGCTACTCTCACAGCCTTCTGACCAGCCTACCCCTGCTCCCCTCGTGCTTGACTGCCTTGTCTCAACTTCTCTGTCTAAAGCCTCCAAAGGCCTCCATCTCACTTAGAATGAAGTCCTTCATGTGATCCACAGGCCCCACACAATTTGACCCCACAACTCTCAGGCCTCCTTGACTCTTCACCTGTTCATTCCTTCCACTCCAGCCACACTGGCCTTTTTGCAGGCAGGCTTGCTTTGCTCTTGCTTCTGTGCTCTTGCTCCCTCTGTCCTTTTTGTCCCCACATAGCCACGTGGCTCACTTCCTCACCTCCTCTGTGTCTTTGCTGATATGACACCTTCTTAGGCCTTCCCAGGCCATCTATTTAACATCTACCCTGTCTCCCGTCATGTCCTCTCTCTCTCTTCCCTGCTTTCCTATTCTCCATTGCATGAATCACCATTTGCTATGCATTTTGTTATTTAATCTATTGTCCATATCCCCTGATAGGATGCAGACTCCTTGGGAGCAGAGATTTTTGGATGCTCCTAAAGAGTACCACCTAGAATAGTATGTGGAATATAGTAGGACTCTACATGTTTGCTGTACCTTATTTTCTACTCCTGGGACCAGGACCTGGCTGTGTTCTAATAAGTGTGTTCCTGATCCAAACTCTGCGTCTGAGGTCCTTGTCTTCATAGCTTAACCTGCCCCCAGCTCTCAATAACTTGGGCTTGTTTTTCTCTGTCATCATTGCTCTTCCACCCCATCCAGCCCTGAAGTCTGTTCTTGAACCTCAGTCTTGTGAAGTGGGGGCTACCACTTTCTACCAGTGCTCTCTGAGACTGACTCCTGGTCTGCCTGCCAAAGCCACTCTATCTGGTCTGCTCTTAGGCTTCCTCTTGTCCTCCTGTGCTGACTGGCATGGTACTCCTATTATTGCTTCCCACACTTCTTTGTGCTTAGGACAGCCTGTCCTCTCTTACCATGCTTTCCAGGTATTGTTCTCCAGCACTGTGATTCCCTCATCACCTCTCCAGTTTGGAGCACACACGTTGTCATGTTTTACATTCAGATTAAGCAATCGACTCACCATCTTGCCTATTGCGCAAAGTTTCTCTTACCTCATCGGTCTCTTCTCCCATGATAATGAAAAAGGTCTTGCTCAATCCAAAGATTCAGGTCAAGGAAAGAAAACCAGAAACTGGCTTAGACAAGTGGGAAGTCTGATTGTCACTGCCACATGGTGTCACTATTGAAACACTGGCAACCTGGCATGCTGGTGCTGCCCTTGTCTGCTGGCAGTACAGTGGTGGTTTCCTGGAGCTGAGCAGGTGGTGTGCCACTGCTGATATCTAGAAATCTGGGATCCTGCGGAAATCTCGTCCACTGAGCTAAGATGTCTTGGGACCTGGGGCTGCTGCTGCCAGCCTTGGAAGAAGAGCTGGAAGAGAAAGTCCTGCTCTCTGTGTCAGCCTCCACTGCTGCCCCTGCACACCAATGTGGGTCAGACTCCTGTCACTGCCCAGCGGGGCCCTGCTCATGAGTTCATGCATACGCACATGTGCACATCCATGCACATTTTCCAGCAGATGTGGATGTCTCACCTCAAACAAGTTAGTTCCTAAGTGATTCCTGCACTGCCTGAAACCAACCTCTCCCCTAAGCTCCGAGTTTGGATCCTAGAGTCCAGGAAATCATTCTCTTTCCTTGGTCTAAAATCTGCTTTATTTTATGTCTCAGGACAAATGACGTTTCTTTTAGAGAAAAATTCCATCCTCTTACACATATAGTTAGGTCCATGTTCCAGGTACTCACTTCACCCAATTGGAGACACGCACTTTTTAGACTGCCCCAAACTTCCTGCTTTGACTCTTATATTTACCTCTTTTGTTCCTGCCTCAGCCACAGGATATGACAGAGCTTGACTTTGATGGAAAAGGAAACCCAAAGGGAGTACTGTAACTTTATACCATGCTATAGGGGCAACAAAGAAAGAGCAAGAGAGCTGAGAGATCTCACCTACTTATTAACACTACAAATAATCATGACAATAGTTACCATTCATTAGGCAATGAATGTGTCTGGCATTTTTAGGTGTATCATCTCATTCAACCCTTACAACAATCTTGAAAGACAGATATTATTAAAAGGAATGTAGAGATGAGAAATCTGAAATGCAAAGAAATAAAGTAACTCAAAGCACAAAGCCATCTGCAACAGAGGCAGTATCTAAATTCAACTAAGCACTCTATTCTTAGTTTACTACTAAATCCTCCTTGGACTCTTAGGTTTCATAAGAGTTATCGTAGGATTTTCTGGGGTAGAAAATGTAGCCCATTTTTTCCCAGCTCATGGGCTACACCTTGACCTAACGTTTTTGCGTGGGCGTTTGCGCTTACTTTGTATCTCTTGTTGAGGTTTGCTGAAGATGGTGGTATATAGGCTGAGCGAGAGATGGTGGGGTTTAGGTCTTTCAGACTCTAAAGCTTGGAGTCTTGCCAATGTACTACACTTACTCCCTCGTGATTGAGTAATTACTGAGAGTCTTAGGTTCATGACTGTTGAGGGATACATGCATTGTTGGTTGTTCCCAGCCTCCTTGACTGCTACTGAAACCCTTTACCTACCATTCTAAATGGTTTTATCCTTTTGGTTTTGGCAGGGTGTGTTTCGTTAGTGTCTCCTTCCCATTTAGAGGCCTTATTTCAACTTGTTCCTTTATTAGTGTGGTGTGATTGTTTTCTGATTCGCTCTTTCATATTCCAGACGAAGGAAAAGAGGGAGAAGAAACCAGCTACCTGGAAGACCGACTCTCTGAGATGCTGTGGAGTCGTGCCATTGTTCTCATTGGCAGATCAGTCCTGTCCCTCCAATAAAAGCGAGGGTGATCTTGGTGTGAGATGTTCTCTTTTGAAGTGTGATCAAAGCTTTGGACTCGGGGATTGCTTAGCAAGGTGGAATTCTTTCTTTCTCTTGAGAGTTTAAATGACCTCTGTAATTGATGGGCATCGTAGTCACAAAATGAAGTTTTGAAGTGGAGAAGATAAAAGGTCACTACCTTGGAAAATAGTGAGAATTTCTTTCCTTTGGTGTTGCCTTCGTTTCACACTTGATAATTCTGTAGGGTTCTGATTGTCACCCTGCAGCAGTTTCCGTATGACTCAGAAAAAGCCCCCAGGCTCTTGCTACCCAACTTGAGATCATTAAAATGCTTGAGTGAACTTTGGAGTTCCTGTCTGTTGAATAGAGATGACACTGAACAGAGAGGGAAACTTATGTAGGAGGTGTGTCTGGGTCAGGCATCAAAATGCTGTGGAATTGTCTCAAAAGAGAAACACTAACACTTTGCAATGCTTTCATAGGGACATATTCAATAATTCCAAAGCTTCTTGAAATTGACATTTTTTTTCCTGATTTGCCTTAAGTATTTCCACATAAAAATTACTTGATGATATATTTGTGCTTTTGATATCTTACAGCACACCTCAGGAAGGTGGGAAAATATCCAAATTAGGAGAAATAAGCAGTTTCCTAACCATTAAGCTAGAATTTGCAAAGATTTTTGTTTTATTCTCTGAAATGGAAGCAGGAAAAAAAAATGATGGAGAGTCTGAAGTTCCTAATCCTGAGAAGCCTTTACCAACGAGGTTTTTTTTTTTTTTTTTTTTTCCCCAATTATTTCACTTTTACTGACCCTAAAGCTTCAGAGTTTTGATATTGTGAAATGACTCTAAACAGCTTCATACTTACTATGTGATTCTTTATCCCTCTTCCTGACTGGAATACAATTCATTCATTTCTGGTTTTACCGTTTTTTTGAGGATAATGGTGTGACCTAAACATTTTTCATTTACTAAGATGGATTTACTTGAAATATGTACTCCATTGAATTTCCCAATAATATATTACGGTCATACTATTAAGGTTACTGAATGTCGTGGGATGCCTCTGCTTTGTGAGAACTAGACCATAGATGTTTATTATCTTTTTGCTGTGCAGAAGCCTTAGTTTAATTAGATCCATTTGTCAATTTTGGCTTTTTGTTGCCTGTTGCTTTCTGTGTTTTAGACATGAAACGTCCTTGCCCATGCCTATGTCCTGAATGGTATTACCTAGGTTTTTCTCTAGGTTTTATGGTAATTAGGTGCTAACTTTAAGTCTTAATCCTCTTGAATTAATTTTCGTATAGAGTAAGGAAAGGGTCCAGTTTCAGCTTCTACTTATGGCTAGCCAATTTTCCCACACCATTTATTAATAGGAATCCTTTCCCCATTTCCTTGTTTTTGTCAGGTTTTGTCAAAGATCAGATGGGCTGTAGATGGTTGTGGTATATTTCATGAGGACTCTGTCTGTTCCATTGGTCTATATCTCTGTTTTGGTCAGTACTTATGGCTGTTTTGTTACTGTACCTTAGTAGTAATAGTTTGAAGATCAGGTAGCGTGATGCTCCAGCTTTGTTTCCTTTGACTTAAGGATTGTTTGGCATGCGGGCTCTTTTTTGGTTCCATATGCACTGAAAAGAGTTTTTTCCAATTTGTGAAAGAAACTCATTGGTAGTTTGATGGGGAGTTTATTATCATTTCTAAGTAGCTGTTCTTCAAACTCTTCAACTAACTGGTACTAACTTTCCTTCTTGATTATGCCAGAAGAGGTAGAGCAGAAAGTTATGGATTTATTATTAGGAATTAGAATTTAGAGTCTAGAGATTCTCAAATCCATTTTCCACAATAAAGTAAAATTGATAGAACAAGGTAGTTCACTAATACAAATGAGGACTGTCAGCATTCCAATTTCTGGCTAAAATTCAAAGGACTAAAACATTTCAAAAAGGTAGTGGAGTTTATTCCAAGGTAATAAAAATAAATCCTTTCTCTACAGAATAAGAACATTAAACATCTGTGATGCTTGCTGGAACTCTGGATTTAAGTCTATAAGACTGTACCAGGGATCATAAACTCAGATGTCTACAGGGCCAGGTCAGAAATATTCATCTTGGCTTGTGAGAATGGAAGTGAACCGGAGTTCTCATATCATCAGAAGGGGCAGCTGCAACTTGGCTTTTACCAGTTGTTATCATTCGGAAATGTGCACCTGGCCTTGTTAAAGCTTTCACTTCTTTAAAAGAAGCCATAAATCCAGATTTGTTCGAGAAAGTTCTTGTATCCTTGGCCTAGACTTTCACAGGATGCATTATTTTATCTTCGATATTATCTATGCACCTCAAATAGCTATCACCAGGGGAACAATAGTGTCTAACGTTGGCTACATGAGTCAATAATCCAAACTTCCTCCAAGGGCAGCCAGTGGAGAGGGAATTATTATTCAATTAATTTTGTTATAAAATAAACTCTTTTAAAAACAATCTAACACAAATTATGAATGAACATAATTGCACAATTAAACACTATAAAAAACCACCTAACCATGAATTGCTAACCTTCAGTAATATCCATACACACACATATATATAGGGGATTGTATAATTTGAAGCAAAGTCCAATGATATACATATAATTTCTTGGTTAAATGTCATTACTATTAATCATTATTCTTAGTTTTCTCTATGAGAACAGCAGAAACCTTGAACTCATCATAGACATAGAGGAGTCAGAGCCAAATCTCAGCCCTTGATTTTGATACTTTTGGACTCAAGGTCTCTTTAGTTGCAAAAGATTATAAGACCTTCTCTTTTGCCTTTGATTCCTCTGTCGTGGGATAGGTCTGTTTACAAAACATCCTCATCAATGTGAAGGTTCTTATAAACTTAATTAAATGCACTTGCATATATGTTTAACTTAACCTCATCTACATGCTCCAAATTTCTAACTCCTATAACCTTAATGAGTCACTTAACTTCTTCATGCCTAACCCCTAACTTGAGGGTTCTGGCCTTATAAATTTCCAAGGCTCTCTCCATCATTCTGGCTGATGCATTACATATGTTATTTGGCTTTCAGGTCCATCCTCTGATTAGGATTTAGTTACGTCATTTTTATACTTTGGTGACTTTATACAATTCTGATATGTCTTCCTAACCACTGTGGTTTGTGTGCTCTTCTTCCTCCTCCTTCATGTGCTCAATGAATTGCTCATTTATACCTGTGTGATAGGACTCACTAGCCTTTGCAGGATGTGTGTTTATGTGAGAGAGAGAGAATGAGAGAGTGTCTAATCTTGGAACTCTTAAAAAATAAGGATGGCATATTTTATCTTATATTCCCAGCATGTAATAATACAGTTCTTGGAACACAGTAGAATGCAATTAATGAACAAACTCTCAAACTAGTGTTTCTGATTTTTATTTTATTTTTTTGAGACAGAATCTCCCTCTATCACTCAGGCTGGAGTGCAATGGCATGATCCTGGCTCACTGTAACCTCTGCCTCCTGGGTTCAAGTAATTCTCATACTTCAGCCTCCTGAGTAGCTGGGACTACAGGGAGATGCCACCACACCCAGCTAATTTTTATCATTTTAGTAGAGATGGGTTTTCTTCACGTTGGCCAGGCTGGTCTCGAACTCCTTACCTCAAGTGATCCACCCGCCTTGGCCTCCCAAAGTGCTGGGATTACAGGTGTGAGCCACTGCACCTGGCTGCGTTCCTTTTAGCAAAGATTTTTTTCTCAGCATAGTTTAAAAACACATTTTAAATAAAACACAACTTAACTTTGAAAAGATTGATTTTTTTCACAATATCTAAGATCCAAATCATTATAAAAAATAATGAGTTATACTGACAGATATTTTGGTACCTCACTTGGGTTCTACAGTATACATACACCCTATATACATACATGTATATATTTCACAGCTATTTTTGAATGTTGATGACAGTGACTAGGACAATAGTGAAGGCCAAATTTATAGTCCTAAACTAATTGTTCAGTCTTTTTGTGTTTTAGGGTCTAACGGCACATACAAACCAGTATGCTCTTCTATACGTTTCGTGTCTAGTGCAGTGTGGTGTCTTGCTTGGGAACTGTTATGCAGTGCGAAACAGGTTCTGAATATGGCAGATTGTAGTTATTCTTTGCAAAACTTAAGGTTATACAATTTTGAGCACAGGAGGTTCTTGGACATATGAGGAATGTTCCTATTTGCTGCAGAGATATTACTGAAGAAAAGAAACCATCTTTAGTTCAAACATTATTTAAATTGCATTTAGAGACACTACAGCTAATTCATCCTATGCAGAAAAACCCCATAGGAAGAATGTTTGTGTTGCAGCTTTTATGTTTTTTCGCTTTATGTGGTTAATAAATAAATACAAAGAAGCGTATTCAAGAGTGGAACATCAATTTATATAGTATATAACAGAAGTTTATATTACTAAGAAAAAAAGTTTTATTTAACTTAACAATGGTGACTTGTGATCATAATGCAGAACTGCTTAGACTGTCTCTTCACAAGGAAATCTGGATCTAGAACCTAGAACCTGGATTGCTCTTGCCAGGTTCTGTTGACCCAAGCCTGTGGTTATCACATTAAATGGAATTAGAAAGTTCTGGATCTGCAATTTAAATCTTCAGGATTGTGTCTTTATTAGGAAGTCCTTTATTCCAATTCACTGGTCAGAAGAGTGAACCAGGAAATAGAGGTGGAAATACTATTGATTATTTTGGGGCTACAACCACTTAATTACCCAAGAGTGGGCAAAGGAAACTTTGACTTTAGGAAGCACCACAAATTGTATCTGGGTCATTTGTCTTTTCTACAGAGGACAGTCTTTTGTGTGGCAGCAGGGAAAGAGTTGGTTGTCTGATGATACTTAACCATTGGGATTGTTGAGAAGCAGTTTTTCAGCTTGCAGATCCTAAGGAAGCAGCTCCAACTCAGATCCTTCCTCATCATTGTTTCTCATCAGGACTGGACAATTCTGCCCATGCGACTTTTTGGCATCTATGGATCAAGCTTTTGGAAGGTGCAGAATTTCTGTAGATTTGAAGTTTTTCTGTTGCTATCATTTCAGGAGAATGGAAAGAATGCTGGGGAAAAGTATAAGCAGAGCCTGGTGCCCCCGAATCCCTTCTGAGTTCTCATGAAGGATATAGGCTACTCCTGAGGCTGGATGCCTGATAGCTCCTGGAAGGAGCTTCATCTTATTTCCCAGAGTCATGGGTAAGAAAGCTGGACTCTGTTTCCTTCTCTCTCATGTTTAGAGACCAGTCTTTAAAATAGCTTGGTCAGATGAAAGATTGTTCTTTGGAGGACTCACAGATAAGTGCTTTATAACATACTCCTACAAAATGTAAAAATCGATAGTGATTTCTACTTAAATAAAGATATCTCCTATACTCTACAATAAATTGTATTTAGGTCATTCAATTTAATTAAAATTCAAGATATTTAAAGGCCAATTCTTTTTCTCAAAAGCCTTTAGAGGCCTTCTTTAAAGATGTCTGTAAAGTTGAGCTTACAGACCCACAGAGCCTTTTGTTTAAACATAGTCTCAGAGTTGCTTTTAGTCACCTCCTTGAACTTTTATCTTAGTGTATTGTGAATGAGCAGTGTCAGGGATTCTGGCCTTCAATGAGACCATTATGGCCTTGGTGATCACCTTGATTAATTCTGCATTATGATTCAGGATTGAGCCATTTCCTTTGAGGAGGTAAATGAACTCTTCCTGGATCCCCCTGGATATTAATTATCGGGCAGGAGTTAGCCATAGAAATAAAAATCAAATTATTAGGAAAAAAATCTAAAAGGAGGAAGATTCTGCTCAAATTCATGGGAATGAAGAGAATGTGTAAGCAAAAGTCTCCTTGATTTAAAGGAAACCAAAGGAACCTCTCTCTCTAAGCTATTACTTTTGTCATCTCCATCCACCTTACAGATTCCTTTCCTCCTCCCCTCCTCTTCTGGGTCCTCCCCACCTGTACTCCATCTCCTTGAATTTGCTCTGTTTGTTTCACACTCAGTCTTTGACATTCACCTAAAAAATTCATCAGAAACTCATGTTTTTCCTCTCATCTGGAAATCTTCTCTCTTTGATTAAGGGCAATGATTTTGAAATCAGATAGAACTGGGTTCGGATCCCAATGTTTCCTCTTATTAATCTTGTTACATTCTATAAGTTTTTGTTTTAACTACTCCAGGTTTTATTTCTCTGAACAGTAGAGTGGGCTAATTACATCTCGAAGGATTGTTGTAGAGATTCAGTGAGATAGTATATGGAAAGGAAGTCTCCCATAACATTGTTTTGAAGAGCCTACCTTTTGTTTTCTGTTTTACTTCATTCATGAGGTTTTTTTTTTTTTTTGATCACTTTACTGACATTGTTTTAACCATTTTCTCAATTGCCATAGGAATTTCTCTCAGTGATCACTTAACACTAACAGCCCAGAGGTGGCTTTAGTACAGTGGAGAGGGCACTGGGTCAGGAGTCCCATCATCAGGGTTGGATTCCTGACTGCCATGTACTAGCTAGACACTGGATGAGTTGCTTAATCTTTTGAGGCCTGATTTTCTTCCATAAGAATAAGCAGTGCTTACCATATTAGATTTTTCATTAAATAAGGTAATTTCTACTGATGGCTTAATCTGTGCTAATTCCTAAATTCACTGCATGCATCAATCTCATTTAAAGTTCAAAACAGCCCTCTGATTTAGTTACCCACATCTCTGATGTGTTGATGAGGAAACTGAGGCTTAGGGAGATTAGGTTACTTGCAGGGGTGGAGGTGGGATTTGAGGCTAAGACTGGCTGACACCAGACACATGCCTGTTGAATACCTAAATACCACAACATGTTATTCCTGGAAGGGCTTTCTCTTCTCCCAAGAGTGGCACCCGTGAAGGATCTTGAATGTTGTCATGCACTCGACACTGTTGAAATGTGTCATGTGTCTACTTTATCTCCTCAGTGAGGCTGTAAACTTCTTTAGGGCCTATGGTGTGTTTTCGTGTTTAGTTCGTTTTCTATTTCCCAGCACCTAGCAGAAGATTGAATTATAATATGCATTTAATAAATTTCCTTTTGATTTAACTGTGTGCTCTTACCCTTTCTCTCCTCCTAAGAACTTTTTTGAAGGCTTTCGTGTTCAGACATTCAGTAATGTCTGAATTTAGTTGTCGACGATAACAACACAATAATGATAATAACATTATAGTTAAGAATTCCCAAACACTTACAGTACAGGCAGTTTATGTGGATAATGTCATTTATCCCCTCAACAATCCTAAACATGATGTGTTGTATAATTGACCCATTTTATAGATGAGAAAACTGAGTCTTAGAACAATGACATAATGTGCCTAATGTCACAGAACGAGTGAGAGGTGAAGCTTAGATGCTCTGATATGAAACCAGCACCTAGTTCTAGAGCCAAGACTCTTCACTTTTTAAAAACATGCAATAAATGGGCATAACATTGCCTGACCACTTTCTAAATTCTTGCTTTAGGTGCTGTTTGCTACTGAAATGCTGTTTATAAATATGTTTTTTTATTGTGGTAAAATATAGATAACATAAAATTTACCATTTTAATGATTTTAAGTGTACCATTTCAGTGGCATTAAATACATTCACATTTTTATGCAGCTGTCACCACCATTTATCTCCAGAACTTTTCCATCATCTCAAACTATACGTACTCTACCCACTCAACAATGACTTCCCATTCACCCCAGTCTGTATACGTATTTTCTTCCAAGGTATACACTTGACCATTTCAACTCTTGGGAAGAAATCTGAAAATTTTGATAATACAGGCCTTTTCAAAATCTGCACCTCTCTAACTGTCTTACTTAGCATAGTCCTAGGCCTTGTGACTTTCTCAGTCCTTTATTTCTTATATGATATCAGCAGACCTTGGGTCAGAAAGGTCTTTGGTGATAGATAGCCTGTCCTCTCTGAATCAGCCCTTTTGCAGATTTTTCCTATCTTCAGGACTTGTTCATTTTTCTTCTGTTGCAGCCACATCCCCACAACGTGGGCCCAGAATTCTGAGTCACCAGCTTTACTTGCGTCAAAGAAAGTATGATGAGAAAGGGAAACTGCTGTATTTATTATTTGCCATAAATTGTGTGCTGACTTGCTTGGAGAGGGAGAATTCCTACATTTTCGGCTGAAAATTCCAGTGTCATCTGAAGCTCAATAATGGGTAGAGTTGAACTGAAACCATCTGGCTAGATGTACTAGAAACAATCCATCTGTATACACAGTGAGTTTGTAGAGGGTAATTGACAGACTTTAAGTGCCCTGGTTCTGTTGCCCTTTCGCGGATATTCTTCTGGTTTTGGATAGTAGGACATTATTCATCCTGACCAGCCCAGTTTATGAAACAACATGGACACAGAGTCAGAGACCACCCTTGTTTCAGGCTTCGTGCTAGTCAATGTTCTTGTGATAGTCATTGTCACCATATCTCTGAAACAGAGGTGATGTCCACAGCAAGGTCATGGGTGATGGCCATGTAATGTAGGCCTTATTAATTAACACAGTGCTTATATGGACACAGATACAATTATAGGTTAATTTATTTTTTTTGCTTTCAGTTTCTAAGCTGACAGAGACCATATTTTTGATTTTTCTTAGTGGATATAATCTCTCGAAAATTAACTTTTCTTCATTTTTCCAACCTTCTGGACTCTATATCTGCTTTCACATATGCTATAAATCCTAGGCGTTTTGAACAGGTATATCTTTTTTTGGTGTGCTTTGCTGATATAATTGAAGGTTTGTGGTAACCCTGTATCCAACAAGTCTACTGGGGCCATTTTTTCAACGTCCTGTGCTCACTTCATGTCTCTGTGTCATGGTTTGGAAATTCTTACAATATTTTAAATTTTAAAATGATTATTATATCTGTTCAAGGATCTTTGATATTACTGTTAAAATTATCTTGGGGGGCCATGAATCATGCCCACGTAAGACAGTTAACTTCATCGATAAATGTTGTTTGTGTTCTGACTGCCCCACAGAACAGCTTTTTCCCCATCTCTTTCCATCTATCCCCCTCTCCTCAGGCCTCCCTATTTCCTGAGACCCAACAATATTGAAATTAGGCCAATTAATAACCCTACAATGGCCTCTAAGTGTTCAAGGGGAAGGAAGAGTTGCACGTTGCTCACTTTAAATCAAAAGCTAGAAATGATAAAGCTTAGTGAGAAAGGCAGGTTGAAAGCTGAGACAGGCGAAAAGCTAGGCCTCTTTCACCCAACAGTAAAGTTGTGACAACAAAGAAAAAGTTACTGAAGAAAATTAAAATTCCTACTTCCATAAACACACGAGTGATAAGAGTGTGAAACAGTCTTATTGCTGATATGGAGAGTTTTAGTGGTTTGGATAGAAGATCAAACCAGCCACAATATTCCCTTAATGCAAAACCCAATTTGGAGTAAGGCCCAGACTCTCTTGAATTCTATGAAGGCTGAGAGAGGTGAGGAAGCTGAAGAAGAAAAGTTTGAAGCTAACAGAGGTTGGTTCATGAGGTTTAAGGAAAGAAGCCATCTCCATAACTTAAAAGTGCAAGATGAAGCAACAAGTGCTGATATAGAAGCTGCAGCAAGTTATCCAGAAGATCTAGCTAAAATCATTGATGAAGATAGCTACTAAACAACAGATTTGCAATGTAGACAAAACAGCCTTCTATTGGAAGGTGATGTCATCTAGGACTTCCATAGCTAGAGAGGAGAAGTCAATGCCTGGCCTCATAGCTTCAAAGGACATGCTGCTTTTCTTGTTAGAGGCTAATGCAGCCGGTGACTTAGTTGAAACCAGTGCTCATTTAGTATCCTGAAAATCCTAGGGCCCTTAAAAATTGTTGTGCTCTATCAATAAAACAATAAAATCCAGATGACAGGACATCTGTTTAAAGCATGGCTTACTAAATATTTTAATGCCTCCATTGAGACCTACTACTCAGGAAAAAAGATGCCTTTCAAAATATAACTGCTCATTGAGTGATATTTTAGTAATCCTAGAGTTCTGATGAACATGTACAAGATTAACGGTGTTTTTACGCCTGCTAACCAAGCATCCATTTTGCATGAATCAAGGAGTCACTTTGACTTTCAAGTCTTATTATTTAAGCAATATATTTCACAAGGCTATAGCTGCCATAGATAGCAATTCATCTCATGGATCTGGGCAAAGTAGATTGAAAACCTTCTGGGAAGGATTCATCATTCTAGATGACATGAAGGACATTCGTGATTTATGGGAGAAGGTAAAAAAAATCCACATTAACTGGAGTTAGGCAGAAGTTGACTCCAATCCTCAGGGATGAGTTTGAGGGCTTCAAGATTTCAGTGGAGGAAGTAACAGCAAAAGTGGTGCAAATAGCAAGAAAGTCAAAGTAGAAGTGGAGCTTGAAGATGTGACTGAATTGCTGCAATCTCATGACACAACTTCAATGAATCAAGAGTTGCTTGTTATGGATGTACAAAGAACGTGCTTTCTCCCTTCCTTCCTTCCTTCCTTCCTTCCTTCCTTCCTTCCTTCCTTCCTTCCTTCCTTCCTTCCTTCCTTCCTTCCT
>NW_016807677.1:9128900-9141872 GCF_001698545.2 Rhinopithecus bieti
TCGCTCCCTCTCTCTCTCTCTCTCTCTCTCTTTCCTTCTTTCTTTCTTTCTTTCTTTGTTTCTTTCTTTCTTTCTTTCTTTCTTTCTTTCTTTCTTTCTTTCTCCTTCCTTCCTTCCTTCCTTCCTTCCTTCCTTCCTTCCTTCCTTCCTTCCGGGAGTTTCACTCTTGTCGCCCAGGCTGGAGAGAAGCGGTGTGATCTTGGCTCACTCCATCCTCTGCTCCTGTGAAGATACTGTAAACGTTGTTGAAATGACAACAAAGCATTTATTTTTTATTTATTTTATTTTTCTTTTTATAGATTTAGGGGGTATAAGAGCAATTTTGTTACATGGTACATTTTGTAGTGGTAAAGTCTGGGCTTTTAGTATAATCATCACCTAAATAGGTGTACCTTGTACCCCAAAGGTAATTTTTCATCCCTCACCCACCACTCAATTTCCCACCTTTTAGAGTTTCCAGTGTCTATTCTTCTACTCTGTATGTTATCTGTACACATTATTTAGCCCCCACTTATAAAGGAAAACATGTGGTGTTTGACTTTCTGTTTCTGAGTTATTTTACTTAAGATAATGGCCTCCAGTTCCACCCATGTTGCCACAAAAGTCATGATTTTATTTTATTTTTTATGGCTAAGTAGTATTCCATGGTATATCACATTTCCTTTATCCAATCATCCAGTGATGGACTTTTAGGTTGATTCAATGACTTTGCTGTTGTGAATAGTGCATTAACATATGAATGCAAGTATAATTTTATATAATTATTTATTTTCCTTCTGGTAGATACCCAGTAGTGGGATTGCTGGATAAAATGGCAGTTCTATTTGCAGTTCTTTGAGAAATTAATAAAACACCAAAATCAGGAGAAAGCAGAATGTGGTGAATGTAATTAAGGAAGATTTTACGGGAACAGAATTTGTTTTGACTCTAAAAAATGGTAGATAGATAGATAAGAGAATAAAGAACGGGCATTTATTTACATACTGTATTTTCTCTAAGGAGACACCACCATTCTATAAGCAGCAATATTTTGAGCGTTGGCAGGCAAGAATGATAAAAATGAAGACCCCAAGATACAGAAAATTGCATTAAGTCACTGAAGTGTGACCAAATGGCCTGAGTGTCTTCAAGACACATGTATTGTCAGATTTTGTCTTTCTGTGGATGTACATTTCATTACTCTTCTTGAGGAGACAAATATCCCATAACTGAGCTTAGTAACTATTCATATAGGAAGCAACTAAAAGAAGTACTTTAAGGTGTCTTAGCTGTTTAACTTTCTGATTTCTAGAGCTATGTCTCCGCCTGGTGGGAGATAATGGAATTACAGTAAATTTACAGGAGCAACTTGAGTAGAATAATGCTTATTACATCAGCTAGAAAATCACCCAGCTAATTATAGGAAACAGGGGGAAAAACCCAAAATAATGATGACCATAAAATATGTAGTTTGCTGAAGTTACATTTTCTTATCGCAGTGAATTACTTAAGATGTATTTCTTCCCTATAGAGAGCTATACTGTTTTAATGCATGTACTATTAGGAACACTGAAAAGCATCAATCTATTTCATTTAAGGTGTGTTGTTGCACTTCTCAAAACGTATTTCTTTATTTGCTGATATGTATTTAGTAAAAGGATGAACTTCGTCTGGAATGTTATTGACATCAATTTGAGGGGAGGGGGTTGTGGTGGGAGGAATATATTAGAGAGAAATTTCAAAATTTTTCATGGATACAGACCATTCCCATACATGATTCATGTAACAAAATATAACAGTATTGATTACACTTCCATTTTTATTGGACTTAGTATATATCAGTCTTTGCACTTTTTATGACTCATTTTCTTCTAATCCCTGATAAGAGCATGGATTAACATATTATCAGCCTCTTGGTTTAGAAGTAGAGATGAGGATTTCTGTGTCTCAGAATCACCCATGGCCTCTTTGGGTGTAAAAGCTAGAGTTGGAAATAGCATGCAATATTTTTAAAAATCACATGAGTTATTTATGATCGTACTATAAACAAATTTAGATATGTTTTAGAACTCTTTATCCTTTGTCTGGGAAAGAGAGAACTAAGAATTAAGCCATAGTACGTTTAAAAAATTACCTGATTTATTGGATAGTTGTGAGAAAGAAACTAACAATTGGCAAATATCCTGAGCTCTAAATTTGGCTAGGTGCTTTCGATAGATAACCTGCTTTTGAAAAAGCAAGTGTTATTTCCCCAATTTACAGAGGGGGGAAAAAGGTGTTTAAGCAACTTGCCTAGGATCACATTGCTATTAAGATGTGAGCCTGATAGAACTGGCCCCACATCCTCATCTTTCTCACTGCTTCATTTATATCCCCATTGTAGAAATTAGAGGAGCTTTATTGTAGAAATTGACTTATGCAATTATGGAAGCTGAGAAGTCCCACGATCCGCTGCCTGCAAGCTGGACCACCAGGAAAGCTGGTGATGTCATGCAGGTGGACTTCAAATGCCTGGGAATCAGGCCAGGCTGCTGGTGTAAGTCTCAGGTTCACAGGCCTGAGAACCAGGAGCTCTCATGTTTCAGAGAGAATAAATTCATCCTTTATTCGCCTTTTGGTTCTATTCAGGACTTCAATGGATTGGATGATGCCCATCAACATTGGTGAGAGTGATCTTTATTCAGTTTGTCTATTCAAATGCTCATCTCTTCCAGAAACATCTTCACAGGCACACCCAGAAATAAGGGAGTGCTCTTTTGCCTGCACTCCCTTAGCCCAGTTGAATTGATTCATAAAATTAATCATCACACACACTCTTCATTTCAGCAAAAAAGCTTAATGGGACCATCACCCAAAAGAAATAGGCCGGTTAAGAAAATGATTTAAAACCAAGTCAGTGAAAATGTGTAACAAAAATGTAAATGTCAATACCTTATATTAATATGTAATATCTTCTATTTGTAATACCTATCAGTTTAGAAATGCTTTTATAGACATTATTTTATTTACTCCTCACTGCAATCCCAAGATGAAGAAACAGCTGAGAGTGATTTTCCTTTAAACAACAAAACAAAACAAAACAAAACAAAAAACAGGACAGGGGATTGAGGCTTGGAGAAGTTGTCTCTTGCCCAAGACCACTGAGCTCCTTTTGGTGTGTGATTTCTGCAGGCCCAAACGAAAAATGTAATGTCTCACCACTTTCTTTTCTATTCCCATCCTTCATACCTCATTGTGGGCTCTCTGTGCTAGGCATAAGGTATGGAGAAAATGCAAATTTAAACCCAGTGGGTTTTACTCTCTGGCACCTTTCTCATCCTTGAGTTCAGAATCTCAAAGGCTTTCCACAGAAAAGCATATGTTAACTCATCACTTACTGTACCTCAAGTAGATGATTTTAACAACAACAAAAAATTGGTGATGTCCAGCAAGATACACATTTCAAGCTGAATGTGAAAATGATTTTAAGATGCTAAAAGTTAATTAATTCAAAATTATCGTCAACTACATTTTGAGCTCCCATTTTACTCTGAGATACATCTATTCAACAAATATTGATCAATAAATTAGTCAATGATTCCATAGTGCTGAAATGTGGGGCACGGTGTCAGGGAGGAACCAAGTTTGCCATCTGCCAGGTGTGAGACCCTTGGCAGGTTAATCTTTCCTAATTATTTTTTCATTAAAAAAATTAAACCATTTATGCTTATTTCATGGGGCTCTAGTGAGGAATAAATAATAGTGCATGTAAGGGACTTTGTAAAGTGCATTGTACATAGTAGAAGCTGAGTAAACATGCATATTTATAAAGAATATTTTCTGAGAGAATTATGTTTTAAAGGGGAAACAAAAACTCCATTAAAACATTAATAGTAGAACTATTTAAACATATCTCTACTGTAGCAATATATAGGTATAATCTAATGGCATATTTTAGTTCTCACAGAAAACATGACATTTAATTGATTTTTTCCAAAATGAAAAGAAAATTAAGTTATGAGTCAAAAGGAGTCCCAGCTCTATGATTTACCATCTTTGTAACATTGAAGAAGCCACTTACATTCTTTGAAATTCAGTGTCTTCATCAATGAAATGGGATTATCTACCTTAGATACCTCCTGTGTATGTGGTTATAAAGGCAAATCAGTTTCTGAATGTGAAAGAAGTTTGTTTTTTCTCTACTGTATTATCATATAAATCCATCCATATACAGCATTGTTTTCTGGTGAGGCAATGGGGTCTCCTTTGCCATTTTTTGAGTCTAAAATCCAGAAGAACAGTGTCTAGTTGACATTTCATGTCAGGATAAAGTGGCAGGTTATTGTAAATAAGCTCTTTCCATCATTTATTTTTTTCTTTTGAAATCTCCTGGGTGTGACAATTCTTCCCATGAAATGTGCTGTATTTAAAACTGCTTTTGGGGAATAACTGGAAGAGCTTTAATGGTTTGACATCAGTGCCCTTCTTGGGCTGGTATTGGTGCTGTAATCCTCTGGGAGGGCTTGTACTCCCAAGCTGTCCAGGGCAATCTGTCAGTCCCAGGAGCGACAGTCTACATTGAATTAGCTTTGGTTCTTCCATCACTAATTAGATGGCCCAGCTGGCCTGCCTTGGGGCACCAAGGCATCGATTCAGTCCCTGTAATAAGCCTAATGAAGTGCCTTCACCATGTTTCAGGATGCCAATTCTCTAAAAATTGCCCTGAAATGTAAAGCTTAGGAAATGTTGAAACTACGCAATCAATTTACAGACAAGAGAATACAAGAAAAAGTGACATTGATATTTTAAAGGATGTGCTTACATTTGTTTCAACCCTTGGTTTGAAAATGACCTTGAGATATCCATTAATTTACCTCTCAGAGTTCACAATGGATTATAACAAAAGGGTCCTAGGAATCAGAATTTATTCTAAATTTTGAAATGCTGGAAGTGCCACAATTGTTTTGTAACATATCCAAGTACCTAACCATTTCCTCTATGCTCATTAGTATGAAATATGCCTTTTATTCATAATTGAATATCACCTGTTTGCTGAATATTGCCTTGATCCAAGCAACTTCCATGTTAAATTGACAACCAGATATGTAGAAATGAAAGAAAATTAATGGAGTACTATAAAATTCTCAATATAAACTCGTATTTTATATGGTGCTATATATTTTGCAGAACATTTTCACATCCAATTTTTCAGAAGAGGGAATCTGCAGTGAAGTTCATGGGCCTGGAACAATAGGCTGAAGGAAAACCATTAAGAGGGAGACATCAAAGAGATAATAAATAAGATGCAGATTCACAGCATCTTAGAGTTGAAAGGAATCTTAAATTGTATCATCTTTTCTCTCACCCACATAGGAATCATCTTTGCATGCCTAACTGGCAACTGACCAGTTCCTCCTTAGCCTTGTCAATTGCAGAGGCATGTCCAAGGTTATGAGGCAGCACTTTCTATCACTGAGTGGCTCCATCTGCTAGAATGTGCTTTGTTATATTTAGCCAAAATCTATGTCTTGCAACTTCTTCCACTTCTGTGTTTGCTTTTGGTGACCAGAATGCACAAGTCTGTTCTTTATTATGACAGTTATTCAAAATTTAAGGACTGAAAGTATGTCCCCACCGTGCAAACCTTCTTCGTGCTCAATAGTCTGGTTCTTTCCATCATTATGATGGTTTATGGTTTTCAGATTCCTAAGTCTTCCAGCTGTGGGCCTGTCTCAAAATAGACACTAGTGCCTTGCTATTTAAAAAAAATGCTCTGTACCCCAGAAACATCAATATCATCTGAGAGCTTGTTATAAATGCAGATTCCCAGGACCGAATCCAGACGTACTAGCAAAATGGTTTGTATAAGCGATAAAGCTGGAGAAGTACTGTTTTCATTTGTTGGACTATCTCTTAAAATATAGCAACTGGCCTTGCACTTTGGGAGTCCAAGGCGGGCGAATCGCCTGAGATAAAAAACTAGCTGGGTGTAGTGGTGGGTGCTTTTAATCCCAGCTACTCAGGAGGCTGAGGCAGGAGAATTGCTTGAACTCGGAAGGTGGAGGTTGCAGTGAGCCGAGATTGCGCCACTGCACTCCAGCCTGGGTGACAAGAGCAAAACTATCTCAAAAATTATCTATCTATCTATCTATCTATCTATCTATCTATCTATCTATCTATCTATCTATCATCTATCTATCTATAGATATCCATCTATCTATATAGCAACTGGAACTACATAAATCCTTCTAGTGTGATCCCAGGACCACAAAATGTAGTGAGATTATTTACCTTGCTTTGTACATTCTATACATTATATTTGCATTAAAATCTATCATTGCTTTATTTTTTTATTTCTTGGCTGAAGCTTTACACAGTTAACACTGACTAAATTTAGGAAGAAGGGTGAGATCCAGATTTTTTTTATGTCAACTATTGCTAATCAGGTTTGCTTCTTCTCACAACTGTGCAATTGATAGTTTGCACCTAAATATGAGAACATACACATATGATTATTAAACTTTATCCTGACAGTTGAAGCTAATCTTTCTACTCTGTGGGGATAATTCTGAAGCTTGATTTCATCAGCCATCCCATTAGTTATCTCTCTCACAGCTTGTGTCCTTTTAAAAATGGATGTGCATGTCCCTTTTTATTTAAGATATTGGTAAAAATAGCAAATAAAACAGGGTTAAAGGCAGAGTGTATTATAGTAATACTTCTAGAAACTCCCTTCATAGAAATGCATTAGGTTCTACAAATGTTTGCTGGGCACCTGTCATGTGATGGACATTACCCTGAGTTAGATCCTTGGAACAGGAAGAGGATGAAGCAACCTTCCTGTCCTTGAGAAGTCCACAGTCCAGTGAGAATTCTGTATCTCAAGATCATGCAAGGACATCTCTTGCCAGGGCTGCAATCCCTTTATTAGGCTAATTATGGAAACAGAGTCCATGTCTGTGTGCCTTGCGGCAGGCTTGCTTTGCCACCTAATTAGTGATGAAAGAACCAAAGCGAATTCAATCTAGTCTGTCACTCTCTAGACTGAAGAATTATCCCAGACATCATGAGAACACAAGCTTTCTCTTGAGGTTATCAGAAAAGACAGCTAATACAACAAAATTTTTATTTCTCCTGAGGAGTTCATTGAATCAAAGAGCAAATGTGACTTTTAAAATGTAATACATTGGAGAGAGGTACACAAAGTCATCAGATACATTGCATATGGCAGTATCTCAGACCAAAGGCATAGGACAGTACTAAGAAATATGCTGCTTTCTGACCAATTTTATTTTAGTGGGCTGATATCTTAGGACAGATCCATCACTGATTAAATAAGCCACCTCAAGATCTAAAGTAAATTCACACAAACATTTAAAAGAATTCAGCTTCACGTAAGGAAGATCTGAATACAAATGTTTAAAAATGACCATTGTTTTGACTATTTGAACCCCTTATTCAATTTTCAGTGACCTTGAAATCCGCTTTGTCCTTCAGGCCTCTACCAACCTGCTGTGTTTCCAGTTCACCGGCATCTTCCTGCCTTGTCCCTGGGCCTTAGAACTCTATCCAACAACCATTCAATGCATGTTTATTAGGTTTCTTTTATGAAACAGGCCTCCACAAAACACATTCTAGTGGGGAGAAACCCACAATAAAGGAGCACATCAATAAAAAATAAAATAATCTCTTATTGATAAATGCTGCAAAGGAAATAAAACATGGCAAGTTATAAGTGACATGGGGATGTGCTGCTTCATGTTTGATCAGTGAGAAGAAGGCAGCATTGTCCAGTTTCGAGGGAGGAATGCTCTTGGCAAAGGGAAGGAGAAGCTTCATCCTCCCATATCTAAATTTCCCTGAGGCTGAGTCTGGGACCCCTATTGCTGAATCCCCCCAAGTTATCCTAATCCACTTGGACCTCACCCAAGTGTCTGCCCTACCTCATTTTCACTGGACACCTTAGACCTTGAACTTGGTTTGGATATTTTGTTAATGGTATTTGCAAATCTCTCTTGCTCAGGCCTAAGGTCTCCTTTAAAACTCCTATCTTTATGTCCTCCTTTTGAAAGCAATCTACCCCCAGTCCTGCTCCTCTGATCAGAACCCAGGAGTTTTACTTTGTGTTCTCATCATACCCTGTGCTTTCCTTTCTCTGAGAATTTACCATGCTGTCTTATCATAATTCACATGGCCTTAGTCATCTCCAGACAGTGAGATTTTCAGAGGCAGAGACTCAATGTCCATTTGACAATTCCATTATCTAGAGAAATATCTAACACATACTAGGACCCTAGACACTTGCGATGAGTAACTCTACTGAAACTGCTTTGGGCAACCAGTCTTAAAAGATAATATAAAATTCAGTGGGGCTTTGTGGCACAATATCTATGTATTTTCAGTTCACTTCTGGTGATATTTTGCTCTATTTTAAACAGCTGACAATAAAGCTTTGATGTTCACATTAGAAAACCAAGTTGTTTATTGAGTATTTACTTGTTTGTTTAATAGTCGTCTACTTAATATTTATTTATTTAATGTAAGTAATGTTCTTTTTTCCTGTGATTTGTGTGTATCTGTTTGTTTAAAAAGCCTCACGAGACTTTTTTCTTCTTTTTTTGAGACTTTTTCAATCATTCTCCTTTGATACAAGAAGAAATCATTATTTTACAGGAAAACTAGCCTGTGAAAACAGGCAATTTTAAGCTTGACTTAAAACTCAGAAACAGCGACACTCTTGCAAGTGGAATTCATGGAATAAGTAATGTTACCCGGGAAAGGAAAAAGAGTCCCCATGTCTGTCTCCAGATGATCTTCTAGCCAATGAGTCCTTTTCTGAAATTTCCCATTTAAAAAATTTCTTGTTAAAATGCAAAGTCCCTTAGGAGAGATTGGACATTAAGCCTTGTTCACACTAAAATGTAAGTGGCTAGTATTATATTTTTCCCCTGAGAAAAAATTAATAGCTTATAAGCCCCTGAGCTCAGGAGAACAAAGGAAGGGATGAGAACTAACTACAGAGATGAGGAAAGCGTGTCAAAAAAGGGGCTGGTAACCCCTAAATTAAACTTTGTCAGCTTCACAGTTCTGTAGGGTTGGATGTCCCCAGCTGGGCAGGGGCCCAAGGCTAAGCCTGCTGGAATGTGCTGCTCTCTTCCTAGCCTTGACAGTTTTTAGATTTGGTATTACTATAATCCTTTAGTGATTTCCTGATGGCATACCATAACAAGTAAGGAAATAAATCCCTTGTCTATTTCAGAATTTCTAGTGAGTATTCTTAGTTTATTGATTTTTAGTATGTAATTGATTCTGGCCAGTCATTCATTAGTAATGGGCAAATTGATTTTAAATATTCAATAACTGTGCTATGCCCAACCACGTATTTACATGTGTCTTTGTAAGAACTGCCGAGGGTAATTTTACATTTATCTACTCAAGTGCGGGCTAGTGTTGAGTTCAGCATTAAATTACTCATGGCAATTTTTATTTTAAAGCCAGATTAGGATTCCAAATTGTATGTGTTTGCCAAATGCTGAATAATTCAGGTGGTTTTAACCAATTCTCACTGCAAATGGGGAGAATGAGAAAATAAGTGATTGGGAGTAATTAACAAGAAAGTAAATGACGAGTTAGAAAGATAGATGGTCATTCTAATGGCAATGATAAGGCGATCTGGGCTGATGACTGGCAGAAAGCAGGAAGTGAATAAAGGCAGTTAATGTTATCAAGTTAATGCTATGTTCTGAATACTGTGCTAACTCCTTTACATGCATTCTCTCATTGAGTCATTATATAAGACCTAGGAAATAGGTGCCACTCTAATCCTGATTTCATAATAAGGAAACAATGGTTGAGAGATGTTGAGTCCCATGCCTATTCACAGAGCTAGAAAGTGAAAGGTCATCTAACTTGTCTGATGCTGGTTATCTAACTGCAGAGTTGCCATATAATTTAAGTGCCCAAATGTGAAACCACTCTGAAAGGGATTAAGATAAAAGCAAGAGGGAAGAAAATCCAAAAGATATTCAGCTCTTGGGATATAGATTGCTGGGATTAGAGGTACACAAACTGCGGCTTCATCTTCTCTGTGAGACGTTCTTGATACCCAGTCAGAATCAATCTTATCTCCTCTGGGTTCCTATAGCGCTGTACATGTAACCCTGTTACTTCACTTTCAGAGGTTGATTTGTTCTTCACCATGAATTATGTGTGTGTGTGTATGTGTGTGTGTGTGTATATATATATATGTATATATTTCACAACTTTATTGAGGTGTCATGAAGTATAATTGACCTACAATAAGCTTCACATATTTAAAATGTACAATTTGATATGTTTGACATACACGAATGCCCTTGAGACCATCACGACAATCAAGAAAGAAAACATACCCCTGACTTCCAAAAGTTTGTTTGTACTCCTTTATAATTCCTTCCTTTATTCTTGCAGTAGGGTTCTCCAGAGAAGGAGAACTATTAGGATACACACACACACACACACATAATTAGCTCACATGATTATATGATTATGGAGGCTGGGAAGTCTCCAAATCTCCATCCTTCCAGCTGGAGACCCAGGAGATTCAATTGTGTAGTTACGGTCCACATCGAAAGGCGTGAGGACCAGGAAAGCCAATGTTGTAACTTCTGATCTGAAGGCTGGCCTGCTAGGGACCTAGGAAGAGCCAATTTTTCAGCTCAAGTCCAAAGGCAAGAAAAGACAGATTTCTCACCTCTGGTAGGCAGGCTGAAGTACCCTCTTACTCAGCCTTTTCTTCTATTCAAGTCTTCAATTGAATGGATGAGACCCACCCACATTAGGGCAATCCACTTTACTCAGTCTACTGGTCAAATGTTCACCTCATCCACAAACACCCTCACAGACACACCCATAATAATGTTTGGCTAAATGTCTGGCATCCTGTTGTCCAGTGAAGTTGACACATAAAATTAACCACCATACCCTTCCTCTCTTCCCCAGTTCCCAGGCAACTACTGATCTGCTTTGTGTCACCATACATTAGTTTGTATTTTCAGAATTGTATATAAATGAAATCATACAGTATGTGCTCTTTTTCCTCTAACTTCCTTCATGCAGCATAATTATTTTGAGTTTCACCCATGCTGTTGAACATATCAAGAATTCATTCCTTTTTATTACTAGGTAATTTTCCATTGTATGGATGTAGCAGTTTCTTTATTAATCTCTTAATGGACATTTGGGTTGTTTCCAGTTTTCAATTATTACAAATAAAGCTGCTATGAATATTCATGTATAAGTCATTGTGTGGGAATATGCTTTTATTTCCAGGAGTAGAATGGATGAATCCTATGATAGGTGCTATGGTCTGAATGTACATGTCCCTCCCTTTCCTGCAATTTGTATGTTGAAATCCTCAATCCCAAGGTGATTGTATTAGGAGACAGGGCCCTTGGGAAGTGGGATTAAGACATGGGAGCAGAGCCCTCATGAAAGGGGGGCCTTACAAAAGAGGCCCCAGACCTCTCTACCCTTCCCACTGTGTGAAGGCACGGCAAGAAGGCACAGTCTACCAGCCAGAAACCAAACCCTCACCAGACACCGAGTCTTCCTTGATCTTTGACTTAACCTTCAGAATTGGGAGAAACAAATTTTTATTGTTTATAAGCTACCTAGACTGTGGTATGTTTGTTACAGCTGTAGGTTTAACTTTGTAAAAATCGGCCAAACTCTTTTCCAAAGTGGATATTCAATTTTACATTCCTGCTAGCAGCATATAAGAGTTCCATTTTCTCCAGAGCTTTGCCAACACTTGGCATGGCCAGTCTCTAAGTTTATTCATTCTAATATGTGTGTGGTGATAGCTCATGTTAGTTTTAATTTGCATTTTTGTAATGACTAATGATAGCATATTTTCGTGTGCTTTTTGTCATCCATATATCTTCTTTGGTGAAAATATCTGTTCAAATATTTTGGTCATGTTTATTGGCTGGCTTATTTCACTATTATTGATTTTTGACAGTACACATTCTGGTACAATTATCTTATTAGATATATGATTTTCAAAAACTTTCTCACAGCCTGTGGCTTCTCTACACATTAACGTGGCAGTTTCTCTTCAAGAGCAGAAGTTTTTGATTTGATTATGTCTCTTATCTAAGGATTGTTTTATAAGCTGATTATAATTTTGTTGTTTCAAATAAATATTTGCCTAACCGAAGATCACAAAATTTGTCTATGTTTTCTTCCAGAAGATTTATATTTTTTAGGTTCTGTGCTCCATTTTGAGTTAATATTTATGCCTGGTAGATGTTATGGATCAAAGCTTTTTATTTTGCGTAACAATATCTTTGTTCCAGTACCAAGGAAAGACTATCCTTTCTCCATTGAATTACCTTTGCACATATGTTGAAAATCAGTTGTCCATGTCTGTTTGTGTCTATTTCTAGGTTCCCCCATGGTGTTACATTGGCCTATATTCCAGTACCACACTGTTTGGGTTACTGTGGCTTTATTACAAGCAGCTGTGTAGCAAGCAGTGTTAGTCGTTGTTCTGAAATTTTTTTTCCAAACTATTTGACTAATTTAGGTCCTTTGCTTTTCCAATATGAGTTTTGAACAAGTTTTAAGTTCCACCAAAAAGTCTACTGGAATTTTAATTAGGATTACACTGGATTATAGATCAACTTGGGGAGAATTGGCATTTGACAATTGTGTCTTCTAATCCATGAACTCAATATAACATATGTCTTTATTTAGGATTTATTTGATTTTTCTCAGTAATGTCTTACATTTTTCAGTTTATGTCATATCCCTAATAATTTCATATTTTTTATGCTATTATAAATGGTACCTTTAGCAAATATCATTTTTTGATTATTTGTTATTACTTCTAGGGATTTATTTATAGATTTTATTGGATATTTTACATAGGTTATCATGTCGTCTGTGAATAAAGACAGTGTTACTGTTTCCTTACCAATTTGGATGCCTTTTCCTCCCTTCCCTCCCCTCCCCTCCCCTCCCCTCCTTCCT
>NW_016807677.1:9144455-9157625 GCF_001698545.2 Rhinopithecus bieti
TATTATATATGAATTTAATATTATATATAATATTCATATATATAATATATATATGAATTTAAAATCAAACCTGCATGGGCCTCAGATCACCTAGAAAGCATTATAAGAATATATACATCTGGGTTCTAATCTGGATCTACTCAATTTGAATCTCTAGGGTGGAACCTTAGAGAATGTATTGTTCAAAACGCTCTGTGAGTCACTCCGATTCAGCTGGTCTTCTGCAGTTTGGCAATAACAGCCATCAAGTCCATCTCATTTAAAACTCTCATGCTCTACCAACCAAGCTAGCCAGGCATATCAAACACATATCATTGAAGAAGCAGCACATAGTCGTTGTAACTATGATAACGTCTTCATCATTACTGACCTGTCAGAGCACACTAAAGTTTTGCTGTCCTGGATTTTTCTCTGACACTACATATCAGTCGTAATGTGCTATGATCTCATCTGTCAACCAGCACCAAGCCATTGGCTCATGTTTTGCCAACAATGACTGGATTATAATTGAACCTGAGCTTGTAGACCTTGGGCATGATATTCACAATGCTGGAGTCACTGAACTGAAATAAGGGTCACTAGTCTCTTTTGAGAAGTCAGTTACAATGAGATTGACTCAATAGCTTATATGTCCCTATTTTTTAGTAACGGTTTGTAAAATTTTTGGTTTTTGTTAAGGGTAGCCTTGAACGCATTGTGTTGTACAAGTTACCATTAGCACCACCTGTCTTTCCATTAGCTGCTGTAGCCTAATTAGATTTATACCATATCAAGAAATATTCAAAGTGTGCAAATGTCAGAACTTCACTCTATTTAGCCATCCATTGGGAACCAGGGCATAACAAAGTGAATTAGCTCTCTGCCCTTGAAAACCTAAGAACTGTTTTTAGGTAGTAAGTATTAAGTTAGAAATATCGCCCTGAAATATGAACTCCAGGTCTTTCCTGGAAGATGTTGCAACCTTTCCCAGTAATCATCACAAGTGCTAATGCCAGATGCATTATTAACAAAGCATATGCACATGCTGGGAACTTCAGAACTAAGTTTGTCTTGATGATCAAGTGGACTCCAATATGTAAGTGACACAGGCTCTGAACAGCTGCGCTGCATAATTCACCTTCATCTTACAGTTTTGAAAGTGAACATGTTTGCCTCATAATCTATTGCAGATGTGAAGTAATTCCAACTGCTTCAAAGCCCAAGTCTTTCAATACAGTACCTTCTTTATGGGAGTGTACTACACTTAATTTGAGAAAAACAAGTCTAAAATATTTGATTTGTAGAAATACTATAAAATCTCACATATTACATCAATCACACTTTTCAAGACTATATGGAAACTAAGCTTGATAACATCAACCTCTACTCCTGAAGGAGACTGTTTTGTCATTCAGAGTACATATTAGGTGCTTAAAAAATGATGAAGTTCTAAGAATTCTGTAGAACTAAGCAAACTAACCGTTAACTTATTGATTCATGCATTCATTTATCTATCTAATCATTCAAGAACTTTTTAATAAGTACCTTCCGCATGCCAGGCACTAGGATACTGAGAAGTATAATGAAGAAAACATAAAGTAATAGGAAAGAGGGTAACAGGAGGGTTGGGAGGTGTATGCTACTTTAAATAGAAAAGGCCCCTTTGATGAGGCATCATTCTAGCAGAGACCTGAATGAAGTGAGGAAGTAAGTCATGGAAATATCTAGGGAATATGTTCCTGGTAGAGGAAAAAGCAGGTACAAATGTCCTGAGGCAGAAACCTGTTGGAATATTTGAGCAACAGCAAAGAGGACAGGAGAATAAAAGGGGGTAGGAGATATTAGAACATGGGAAATAATTTGAATGTGAGCTTAAAACTGAAGAGAGGCTGTTTACAGGTCTTAGGCAGGGAGTAGCATGGTCTGACTTAGGACCATAGAGGATTGCCGTGACTACTGTGTGGAGTATTGATTCAGTGGGGCTGGGACAGGGGAGAGGTAGATCAGGAGAAGTGTAGAGGCAGAAATTTGTAGCTCCTGTGATCCTTATGCCAGTGTTAAAAATCTACAGCAGATCTTCAAAGACTGGTTATATATTATTGATTTGCTGCTACAGCTGTGTTATCTTCAGAAAAACCCTACATTGCTATAATTCAGTTGTGCAAGTAAGTACTAAAATAAAATGCACCATGTTCTAAAAGCCAGGTTCCCCTGAACTCCTTTAAGAAGGAGAAAGGTTAAAAAACAAATGAAACTGTCTCTTGTTTTTTCCTGCACATGGAGCGTAAATCGTTACTTATCTAGAGTGAGTAGGAAGGTATTATTTATAAAGCAGAGTTGTTACATGTTATTGCACAGGTTGTCCAAGATTTGATTTTATAAGAGATCTTCAAAAAAGTTTTGGGGAAGAAAATAATTCTAAGTTTTGCTGAAATCACAAAATTTTAAGTACATATTTTTTTCTAATACCAAATTGTATGAAAACATAAACATCTGTTTTGTAATGCAGATTCATGCAGCTAATACCCAGAGGTCTGAGATAATAAATTTGGATGCGATCCAAGAATCTCTATTTTTAATCTAATGGACAGAAGTGAATGGTCTGCACATACTTCAGACAATTGTCTATGAATAGTTTTTCTCAATACTAAGCCTTTGGTAAAGTTTGGTAATATATGTTTAATTAAGATAAGGAAGTTCAGGGTTTATATTTCAGGCATTGTAGCATCTAGTCAGACTGTACTTTTCTGGAAACTCCTTTCTTCTCCCCTTCTTATCACATGGTTTTTGAGGGACAGTGGTTTCCTGAAATATTATTTTCTTTCTGCTTCTTCCTCTCATCCCTAGCTAGTGTTGATTGGTCCAAACTGCTGTCTTCACTCAAGCCAGGCCAATCAGAACTGTTCCTTGGGACCAGAAATTCAAGCCTCCTGGTTGAAGCCATCAGACAGAAAATATAAGAGTGTTTTATGGTACATTGGAGAGAACTGATAATCAGTAATAGAAAGGAAGTAGGCTGTGCATGGTGGTCCATGCCTGTAATCCCAATGCTTTGGGAGGCTGAGGTGGGAGAATTGCTTGAGGCCAGGAGTTTGAGACCAGCCTGGGCAACATAGTGAGACCTATGACCAATCAGCTGGTCATGATGGTACGTACCTGTAGTCCTCAGCTACTCGGGAATTAAAACAGAATAAATTAGAAACAAGATTTTCTAAAACTACGTAAATGTGCAAAGGTGTGTTCTCAATAATGAAGAGTAAAATCATAGCTGAAAACATTCTGTGGATACGAGTCTTAAACAAGGTCTTCCTTAACATGGAATTTCTCTTAATAAAGAGCCCATATTAACTCGCTGGGCATTCATCCATCTAGCTCGTGTGCCTTCTTTATTTTCATATCCTTGGAGTCTGGCATATTGTAGACATAGGTGCTTAATAGTTGTAGAAAAAAATGAACAAATGTTCTGTGAATGCCTCTTATTTGCAAGATACCTTTTGGGAGATGTTTATGTAAATTGGCTCACTTCAGTTTCATAATAATCCCACGAATTATTTGTACCCTCAGTTTATCAGAGGGCGAGGCTTAAAGAAGGTGTGATTCTGCCTAAAATCACAAAAATAGTGTGTTAACTTTCCATCTGAGTACATTTTGGGAGTCACACACACAACACATACACACACAACAGTACTAACAAGTAGGCTTATGGCTATCACCTGTCTCATGAGGATCCCTAATTTTAACTGCACAAAGAACGTCAGATCCTATTAATTCTCAGAAATTATCCAGGGACATACTGCTCTAGTCAGCTACTTTCAGACTTAAATTGTGAGAAGACTATAGCAGATGGCTTCTCTATACATGTTAATATAAATGACAAAGCATTTACACTTTGCTATTGTACATGGACTAGCTAAACCTATGAAAGCCCTTGGTACAACCTCAGAGGCTGCATGGATACTATTAGTGCATTCATGGGGTATAGAAGGAAAACTGGATTTGACTGAAGCAGAACCAAGGATAAAGGACATTTCCTCACAGTAGAGTGAAGGTGGTTGGTCCTGTCCCTCCTCTGGATCAAGGATCAAAAATGAGACCATAGCTTGAAAGACAGTGTGCAAGAAAGGTGTTGGCTTTGGAGTCAGAAAGAAGTAAAATTGAATCCTGGCTCTCCTGCTTACTGGCTGTGTGACCATGTGACCATGTCAATTTAATTAAAATTTCTAGCCAAAGACTTAAACTTTCCATTTCCACATGGGGACAATACAGTACTGCCTATTTCACAGGTTTCCTGTGAGGATCAAATAGGTTACCAAAAATACAACATATAGTTAGCATTAATTCTACACAAGAGCATAAATAGAACAATACTTTGATGACACTCCAGGGAAGGAGGACAAGGGAGTGTTTGTGAGTGCTTTCTCACTCCACCTCTGGGTGTACCTGGGATACCACATAATCTCAGCAGACCTCTGGCGACAGATGGGATGAGTTAAGACGGATGTTATACTAGCAAGATAGGAGTCTTATTTGCTGATCGTTTCATGTGTCAATCTCTTGTGAAATACTCAATAAATTCCATGGACTAACAGACAGTGTTTCATACTTCATCTGATCTCCTGAGGTGCCTCTCATGGAGCTTGGCCCTGCACAGGTGCTCAGTAGAATTGTTTGAGTGATTATCAAGGTGTTTTGAATCTCTGGCTTAATTGCCATGTTCTTGAAAGACAACTGAAGCATGGACTAGGACTCTAGTGATCTGATTCTGGTCCTTCCTTTGCTATCTTTTTAGTGGTGTACATTGGGTAAATCACAGCCTCTCTGGGCCTCGGGTGGCTTATTTTCAAATGGATGCTCCAAACAGGACACTGAATCAGGTGTTTTTATTTCGGGAGTGATCATCTATATCTTATACCTCTAAGGTTAACATAGCCCTGTGTAGGAAAATCACTGCATGGACACGAGGTGGGCTCAAATTTCCCCTTTCCTCTGCGCTTCCCCACTAACCTCCAGGGCTGTTTTGGTGTCAGAATCCTAGGAGAGAAATGTGTGTCGTCTTTACTTCAACTTCATTTCACAGCTGAACCAGTGAGCCTTGAGCTCCCTGTTATAGCCAACGCAGCTTTCCCTTTGGGGCAAGAATGCGCTGCTTGGTGCAATGAAGTGCATGGGCTGCTTGCTTGTGGAATCTTCTGTCTGTCAGTCAGGCCTTTGGACAGGAGCTGGAGAGCCGTCAATTCAAGGTTAAAGTCTCTGGCAAGGACGGGCACCCTGGGATTCTTTTTGGCTGCCTGAAAGAAAATCTTCATTTGTTGGCTATTTTCATCTTATTAGGAGTAGCTTTGGGAGGAAAGAACATATTGTCTGTGTAGAGAAGGATATTTTTCTTCTTGTTTGCCAAGGCAAAATGGTATGTATCTAGTTAACCTAAGAAATGCACAGAGCTATTAAGATATTTGGAGGTAAACAATCCTTTGAAAATTAAATTAGCAATATTCATACACAGTAAATAGGACTAGGTATCTAAAGGAGAAATCCTCTGTACAGGTATAAAGAGTTCAATTTTTATTGATTGATCGATTGATTGAGACAGGGTCATTTTCTGGTGCCCAGGCTGGAGTTCAGTGTTGCAGTCATAGCTCACTGCAGCCTCAACCTCCTGGGCCCAAGCAATCCTCCTATCTCAGCCTCAGGAGAATCTGGGACCATAGGCATGTGCCACCTGGCCTGGCTAATTTTTAACTTTGTTTCTGTAGAGATGGAGTCTCCCTATGCTACCTAGGCTGGTCTCCAACTCCTGGGCTCAAGCGTTCCTCTTGCCTCAGCCTCCCATAAGTTACACATTAGTAAGTAGAATCCTAATACGTTACATGTGTCTTACTTGGAGAAAGACTTTGAGAAGTTACAAACATATACATTGCAAAAATGGTAATTGACCCATCATCGGTGAGCCAACAAAATCTGACATCACCAAACTCTACTGATAAATGGCATCTTATGAGAGCTTTGGCCACAGACAACTGGTCTTATCTTCCTAATCGCCTGTGTTACATGCCGTATTATTTAAAATTTCAACAAAACTACAAAAAAGAGTAAGTAATGGCTCTGATTCATAAGAATTATAATATAAATTAGGAAATCCTGCGTATTTTTTTAAAAATTATTTTTATTTTTTGTTTTAGATTTGGGGTACACATGCAGGTTCATTACATGGATATATTGCATAATGGTGAGATTTGGGCTTCTAGTGTACTCATCATCCAAATAGTGACCGTTGTATCCAATAGATACTTTTTCAATTCTCACCCGCTCCCAACCTTCCCCCATTGGAGTCCCCAGTGTCTATGGTTTCCATCTTTATGTACCCATTGTTTAGCTTCCACTTGTAAGTAAGGACATGTAGTTTTTGATTTTCTGTTTCTGAGTTATTTCATTTAGGATAATGGCCTCTGGCTCCCTCCTTGTTGCTGCAAAGGACTTAACTTCATTTTTTTAAATGGCTGCATAGTATTCCATGGTGATATATACCACGTTTTCTTTATCCAGTCAACTGTTGAGGGACATCTAGGTTGACTATGATTTTCCTATTGTAAACAGGATCCTGAACATTTTGATTCTAGTAGAGTTCATAGAATCAAATGCTGATGACAGATTGTTAACATCCAAAAATCTTATTCATCTTTAGCTATTTCCTAAGCAAAGTGAAAAGGAATGGCAATACTTGCACGTTTCTGATAAAAGATACTATATTAGGAGATCAGGAACTTCAACTTTTAGAAAAGACAATGTATATTTTTGATGCGGTATCTGGCAATCTAATGAGTTTTTAGATACCTTTACCCATGAGGTTCTATCCCAGGGATGGTAAATTTCTGACAGATGATCCTTTTGTAGTCATTGCATCAAAGCATTTTTTTCCTGTTGAGCCTAGGTGTGACCTCGGAATCTTCTTCAGCACACTTGAATCTGCCATTGTTGGTTGATTGTCATTTATATATAAGATGAAACTTATTTACCGTCTCTGATAAAGCACAACATGTTCTTGCATTTTTATTTAAGCTATGGTTACTTGAATATTTAGTTATTTACAATGGAATTGTGAGCAGATGGCAGCCTACGAGTTATCCACTTATCCTGTGTGAGAGGAAGTAAGATCTTGCCTACAGATTGTTCCTCATGGGAGGTATTATGATCAATGCCTAGACACTTTCCATTTTTCAATTTTATGAATGACCTCCTTGCAGAATGTCAATGCAGCGCTTATGTGTTATGGGGTGTCAAATCAATTAGAACAAGTCAAAGAGATCTGTGAACAGACACTAATTTGCTGACATTTTAATGACTTTTGAAAAATTGACTTAAATTTAACAGCAAGGTCACTAACACAAAATGACTTTTCTTTTCCTTGTTAAAAGAATAAAATCTGAGTATTGCATAAAAGTAATTTCAGAAGGTCTAGGATTTTGGAAAACTTTCTTAGGGCCTTTTGACAGACATATGTGTTGACAGGTAGGCATATTTAATTATATCTGTTGTATTTCTCCTCCAGATTTTAAAACACTAGGAAAACCACTGGGTCAGGTATGAAGCCAATGCCTCCATAGAACCAGAAGTTTCATTTCTGCTCAGTTACCTGACTATAAAAATTTTCTCTGGAGTAATATGTGAGACCCATTTTAACCTAGATGACTTTTGTATCAGTTCATTCTCATGCTGCTTTGAAGAACTGTCTGAGATTGGGTAATTTATTAAGGAAAGATGTTTAATTGACTCACAGTTCCACACTGCTGGGGAGGCCCAGGAAACTTACCACCATAGTGGAAAGCAAAGGAGAAGCAGGCACCTTTTTTCATAGGGCAGCAGGAACAGTGAGTGCAAGCAGGAGAAATGCCAGATGCTTATAAAACCATCAGATCTCATGAGACTCACTCATTATGAGGACAGCATGGAGAAAACTGCCTCCATGATTCAATTCCCTCCACCTGGTCCCACCCTTGAACTGTAGTGATTATGGGGATTGCAATTCAAGGTGCGATTTGGGTTGGGACACAGAGCCAAATCCTATCAACTTGTGTCTGTTTATTGTTCCGTATTGGAGTCAATGAATTAATAAAATCATTTCTAGGTAAAGTATCTGTAGAAATCAGTCATGGAGAACATGTATGGTCATATCCCATGAGATTGAGATTATATTGCTAAATACTACAGTTAAGTCTGATTCTACTAAAATAGCATAAGGTGCCAATCGTGTTCAATTTTTCCCCCACTTTCAATATATGATAATTAAAAAGATAAGATTTTATTCTGAATGATGACTGCCTCAATGCAGTTATTCTAGTTCCAATGGCTGAATAGATGCTGCTTTACAAATATAGACAAGAGAGAATCAAATCCACCAACCTTTCAGCCACAGATTAGTAGTTTGTATTTGTAATTAATTTAGATCTTATTCAAATTCTCAGATTACTACAATCTTGTAATAGTTTTGTTTAATTCTAGACAAAGCTTTGTATCAGTATGAGGTAGTATAAAATATATTTCCTTTTAGGAAAAATTTAGCTTGCCAGGGTTATGTCTGTTCCTGTGGAATAATTACCCCAATTTCTTATATTCTGGGAAAAGTCATGCTAAGCAAATGGCTACATAGCACTATTTCATTGGATAACTAGTCTAAAAATATATTTTAGAGTTTATTTTACCTTTCAAAACTTTTCTGGAGCCTATAGGAAAAAAAATCCAAGAAGCCATGTTTAATTTTATTAGTTTATTTGGATAACTTCTAAACATTAATCCTTAACTCTTAGATCAGGAGAATCCTAGTCTTTTTGTCTGTATGCCTTCAAATCTAAATTCATTTAGTCCTTCCTCATTACTCTAGGCGAAATGATCTAAATGCTAACCCTTTGTTGTCAACTGTTGATTTATCTACATATCAACATGGGCTTTCCTACCTCCATATCTCTACCAAAATACCCATCTCTGACCTGGGCTTCAACTCCAGCAGTAGCAATGGCTGCATGAGTGAATGGTGTATTGAACACTCTACAAATGATGGTGGTGAGAGGAATACATGAGGAATAAAGTTGGATTTTTTGTCATTAAGAAATTCCCATCTTTTAAGGAGACAACATATAAATAGAATTTACTTACTGCCTGCAAAACCACACACATGTGCACAGATGAACACACACACTTACAATAAAAATTTAAAGCCTAGCTGAGCATATATATCTGAGTATGAAGATGAATATCAATCTTTACTTTTAGATGCCAGACAAATTTTATAGTTTTACATGCACACACACACTCTGATAGTGTCTCTCTCTTTGCAAAAATTACAAGGATTAAGCTGCCAGTTGCCACAGTGAGATCCTTCATTATAATTATTTCATTAACTTTACATGATGTACAACAATAAGTTTATCTGTGTATTGTTAAGTATTTTTATAATTAAAACTCCATCAGACTTGTCAGAATAAATGAACAGAACTCATTCTCCCTTACATAAGATCCTTTGTTTTTAATTTTAATTTTTTTTGTTTCTTGCACTTTTACTGAAACACTGCTTCACAACCTAGAGTGAAGATAGTCCAACTTAGTTTCTGGCACAAAATTCACACTGAATATTTGACAAATGACATAAAACAAAACCCCCAATATGCCTGATACTTTATTGATGATCCTGGGTGAGATGAAGCACTGTATTCCACCTTCTCCATTTCCTTGTGGTGGTCTCATAATTTCAACTAGAAGTTGGAGGAGAAATGGAGACCAAGCTAATGAGAGTCCCATAAGTGAAAAGGAATGACCAGGGAACACACTCCAAAATAACTGAGGTTTCCAGCTTCCTGGGGATTGATATGTTGGGAAATCACACAACTAAAAGATGCTTGAGTATACTGTAAAGCTTGACTAAGCTCACCTTAATCATTATACCATGCAAATACAGGAATAAAAATGCCATTGTTCAACTATACTGATCTCTGACATGTATCTTGTCTCTTCTCTTAATTACATTTATATTTTCACTGAATGTTCTTTGAAAATCCATTTGTGCCTTAATAGTGAAACTTAATTTGTGCAATTGAATTGTCATGAAAACATTACTGCTTCTTTCTCTTTGCCTCACTGTTATAGACTCTTGGGATGAAAATAAATAGCAAATGGCATTAAAAGCTGTGGTTAAGGGAAAAAATCTGAGTTCTCATCCATTTACTGCCATTAACCAGCTAGAGATATTGGATGAGTCACTTCTTTAACTCCTCCTCCCTTCTTTTTAATTATATTTTATTACCAGTTTTCAAGACTTTTCCTACTTCAATTATCTTTTCTCTCAAACGTAATCAATCCCTATGTCTCCATGGGGTCATTCCTATATGTTTGGATATTTCCCATCTTAATTTAAAAAAATGAAATGGAAACTTACCATGTCATCATATCCGTCTAGTCAACATCCCTCCATCGAAACTGCTAGTAAAAACTGTCCATATAACTTATTTCCCTTTTTCTTTTCTAATATAGCTTCTGTATTTATTATGCCACCAAAACCACATCAATGAGTACCATAGCAACCATTATGTTGCCAAATGCAACAGATACTTTTCTAGACTGATAAACCACTTTGCTGTGAAACATTTTCCTATTTGGCCATTCTAGCATCACACTCTTGTAATTTCCTCTTACCAGTAGGCCATCCCTTGTCAGTTTCCATTGCTAGCTTCTCCCTTACACCTGAACTCCCTCTCTAGATAATCCCACCCCTTTCCATGGCTATGTGAACACTTGGACCCTGGTTCCTACTCTTTCCCAAGAGCCTCTTTCACAAGTCTTTGAAATATCAACAGATTTTTTTTTTTTTCCTGTGGAGCCAAACTGTAAGTCAACACAGTTTCCAGCCCCACCAATAGTGGATCATTGCAACTTCCAGTACGTTGAGTTCTCAGCTGCAGAGGTGGCAACATTAAGTAGTGAAGTGTGCAGACTCTGTTTCTCCTGTTATATTGTGAGATTCTTAAGAGCAGGTATAGTTTTTCCATCTTCTGTATTTTTGCCCCTACCCCTTACATTCCAGCACCTAGATGAGTACCCAAGAGGTGTTCACAATATGTTGACTTATTTGTAAGTGAACAATTCATGAGTGCCATGGTTGAGAAGACATTTTCTCTGCAGGCTGTGATGAAAAACATTGCACTTATTCAAAAGGTTCAAGTAGCACTAAGGACGGTAGAGAGACACAATGGTTAATAAGCAAGCAAACATTTGATTTTTTAAAATATAGAAAATAGAATTAGAGAGGCTGTTAGTACAGTGTTACTTTTCAGTGAAAAATATTCTTGGGGCTCCAGAATGTAGCATGAATGTAGCAAGAATGAAGAGAATTTGTGCTGCATAGCCATTTTAAAAATAATACATTTGAAGCTAGAAAATATTAGCATTTAGCATTACATTAATACATTTAACCTCTATGGCATTAAACAGTTCTATATAGTTATAATGTTTTCTAGCTTCAAATTTATTCTTTTAAAAATGGCTATCCAGCACATTTTCTTCATTCTTCTTTAGAACTGTCACAACATTCTTCAAGGATCTGAGAAACTGTGTCCCCAGTGGGTGAAGAGACACCTAAATAAAGATGCACATTGGGCCATGGTTGTAATTTGTTTGGTATCAATGGGGATAGCGTGTGCTAAAGAAATGCAGGCTAATATTATGACACAAAACTGAGCTGTATGATGTCGCGTTCAGCACTTGGCACCAGGAGAGTTTGATCTGATCTGAAGTGTGAATAGGATTGGTGAAAGAGTGTTGTGTGCTTTTGCTGAGTTTAGGATGGTGTCATTTGTGCTTCAGGAGAAGAGTTTAGACATTCTGTCCTGATGAATGTAATCAAGTCTTTATTTCATGGTTTCTGTTAACTCTAATACGTACAGGTTCATATTTGTTGATGAGGGTGAGAGGAAAACTATTGCCAACAGAAAGAATCCAGATAGAAAGAGAGAAAAAGAAAGACCAGAGATGGTATATTGTGGTGGTTAAAGGCCAGAGCCTGGGGAAAAAGTGGTTCTGGGTTTAAAGTCTGCCTCCAGCATTTTCTTGCTGTATAATTTTGGAGAAGTTAAGAAAATCTCAAAACCCAAGTTTCTTTGTAAGATATCTACATTTCAGACTTCTTGTGAAGACCAAAAAAGATAATGCACGCACAAGGCTTAGCCCAGTGCTGATAAAATAAGTGTGCAGTAATTTGTAATTTGCGTATGTCTTTATTCAAGAAAGTATTGGTCCAAAGAAAAAGCATCTGTTTATCTAATGGTTTACTTTTATCTGCTAAAAGTGCTTTTCTTTCATTTCTGGCTGAGACCTCCTTGGTCCTATTTCTCCCAGGATTCTCCAATTCTAATTTTGATTCTCCATGATTTTCTCTGATGAGCCATCCTTCCTATATTTAGATGAGATAATGCATGAGACACATTTAGAGTAATGCATAGTTGGAGATAAGTGCTCTATAAATGGTAGACATACTATTAGTTGTCATTTCCATTCATCTTACAGGATTTTACATCCTTTTTAAAACAGCCCCAATCACCTGATTCCTCCCTGCCACTTCTCTACAAATGATAGAGTTCACACGTCTCCTATAATTCTCTCACAGATTCGTGCAGGCTGCTCCTTATAACCCTACTCAGACCCTACTGAGGCATCAGGATCTTTAAGGTTCATGTGAATTGCCTCTTTCTCCCACTGCCTGCTCCTCTCTTGGCTAACTGGTCAATTCTCTGGTTTTCCTGGGAATAACAATTGGGCATCTCCGTATGAATGTCTTTTATAGTTCCTTGCCTTGAACCTTGGTGAACTCCTGACCTGGCACCTGGTGTCCAGATTTCATGTCTGACTACTTTGTTTGCTCTAGGGCGATGTAGCTTTGAAAGTAGTGCCATGAATCATATTGAGTTCAAAACCATGAAACAGAGGATGTAGTTCAGATATTCATTACAGCAGTTTCAATCCTATTTGGTGCAAGAATGCAAATGCTCCCTGAGAGAAAAGCATCCCAGGCAGAATTATTGTTTCAAACCAGGTATCAGCAAGTCCATATACATGAAAACTTCCTAATTCTTATTTTGTATTTTCACTGAGAACTATTTCTGGAGAGTTTATTTAAAATCTTTTTTTTTTTTTTTTTTTTTTTTTTTTTTT
>NW_016807677.1:9157833-9216119 GCF_001698545.2 Rhinopithecus bieti
TTTTAAATTCTTTAAGTTCTAGGGTACATGTGCACAACGTGCAGGTTTGTTACATATGTATACATGTGCCATGTTGGTGTGCTGCACCCATTAACTCATCATGTACATTAGGTATCTCTCCTAATGCTATCCCTCCCCCTTGCCCCCACCTCATGACAGGCCCCAGTGTGTGATGTTCCCCTTCCTGTGTCCAAGTGTTCTCATTGTTCAGTTCCCACCTATAAGTGAGAACATGCGGTGTTTGGCTTTTTGTCCTTGCAATAGTTTGCTGAGAATTATGGTTTCCAGCTTCATCCATGCCCCTACAAAGGCATGAACTCATCCTTTTTTATGGCTGCATAGTATTCCATGGTGTATATGTGCCACATTTAAAATCTTACGTTCATGAAAGTGACTGTTAAAATGCAGCATGGCAATTTAAGGGGACCATAAGTGAACACATCTTTCTGACAACTTCATCACATTCACCTTAACAAGATTCAGAAAAGTGGGAATATATACAATGTAGGATATACAAGGCAGGAAAATATTAAGGAGAAGAAGAGAAATATTAAGGAGAAGAACCTACCAGTTGGGAGGCGATGAGGTCAAAAGAATGATGGAAAAATATTTTGGGGGTAGGGGTGGGAGAGACATATAAAAAGAATGTTCTGAAAGGGAAGAACAAAAACAGACAGGAAAGCTGAAATCTAAAAGTGTGTGTGTGTGTTTGTGTGTGTGTGCACGTGTGTCCACAAACTTTGTCCATAGATGTAAAGTATAAGATTTAAAGTAGATTTAATATTCTTATTTAATGAGACAAGAGACGTACAGAATAAAGAAAAGGTTAAGAGTGGCTGTAGGAGTTACTGAGTTTAATTTGAGCTTCATGATTATGTATGTATGCTGTTATTTCTAGTCTTTTCAGAAAACATGTGCAATGAAATTCCCATACAGTGCTTTTGCAGACTGTGGCTTTTTCTCTGTTTGCATCTCCCCTTCCTCTTTACTTTTTAATTGTGTTTATACAAAGTAGGTTCTAATTTCTGCGTAAAGCAACACAATTCTCTGCCTCAGCTATATTTTGCAAAATATAAACTAGAGAAGGGGTGGAGGGATATTGTGCTAACCTTGAAAAGCCTGTCAGCATGTTCCCTTCCTAACTCAACTGGCCACATGCCTAATGGGAAAATGAACAGGGAAGAGGAATTCAGTGGCATATTTAGTCATGTAATGCTATAATTCTCCTGCCCAGAATAATGTGAAATATTTGGATGAGAGGTCAAAATGCAAGATTAAGAAGACAAAATTGTATGTTTCACACATTTCTCAATATTAAGTGTTTGTCCCCAAGGATCAAATTTTTGTAGATAAAGGAAATGAAATAAAGGAAACTTACATCTCAAGAGAGCATTCATAATGATGTGCTATACCTTGGGATAGTTTTTACTCCCTCATCCACTCATTTGATTCTCACAACAATTTTGGAAGATTTGCACATGAGAAAAACCGAGACTAAGTTTTAAGAGGTTAGGCAACTTATCCAAGCCTCAGAAGGAAATTGAAATCCAGTTTAGTTTGAATCTCACATTTTAAATTCTACTTTTAAACATTCTTGGTTAAAAAAAGTATTTCAAAATATGGAGAATGTATCAGAAATGGCAGGATTCAGAAATAACTGTAGTTCTTCTGCCCCATATATTTAACTGGGATGAAAAGAAAATTTAAAAAAGTACCTGTTCAAAGCCTTTGTCATTCATTATTTTGAGGAAATCTTGGAGTAAGATGTCCAGGTTTGAAAAAATACTTGCTATTTTTTCTGTTAATGACACATTGCTATTTAGCTAAAAAAGGAATTTTGGAAAATGCAGAAAATTATGGAGAAAATAAAAATCATTAGGAAGCCCACTATATTAGTCAGAGTTTATGCTGGCTGCTATAATAAAGTCACCCCCAAATTGAGTGAATTAAAGATTACAAAAATTAATTCTCTTTCATATTAGAGTCTTGAGCGCATTTTAAGTTGGGTAGTAATTTCTTCATTTTCAATGTGTCTTCAAAGTTTATTCTAGCCATCACCATTCCAGCCAGTAGGAAGAGAGGAAAGAACCCCGTGCAAAATTTATGGGCAAACATCCCTTCTACTCACTTCTGTTTTCAGAAGCAAAACTATGACCCATCCTAGACACAGGAAAGTACGGTCCCCAGATAATCTATTCTTCCTCTAGTGCTGAGGAGGAAGGGTAGTGTCTTTTCTCCTTTGGACTGCTACAACAAAATATGTTAGACTGGGTAATTTATAAATAACAGAAATTTATTGTGCATACTTCTGGAGGCTGGGAAGTCCAAGATCAAGGCAACAACACATTCAATGTCTGGTGAGATCTTGCTCTCTACTTCCAAGATTGTGCTTTCTCACTGTGACCTCATGTGGTGGAAAGGCAAGGCAGCTCCCTTCGAATTCATTTATAAGGACACAAATCTCATCCCCAAAGATCCCACCTCTTAATGTTATTATTACATTGGGTATTAAGTTCAAATGAATCAATTTTTGGGGAAACACCAACATTCAGATCATAGTAGGTAGAATAAATTTCAGATGAAAATTAGCTCCCTACACAAATAACTATTATTATATTTTATTTGATATCCTTACAGAATCTTAATATGAATACCCACATATACATGATTTAAAAACAAAATGTCTGCTGTTTTGTAACATGCTTTTTTTCATTAAGCAAGAATATTGGCAATACTGTCCCATGTCATTAAATATTCTGGTATAACATCACTGAAGTGTGGCATAGATATTCCATTATCTGGATGTCACATATTTTATTCAACCAAACACCTGTAATTTTCCCCAGTATTTCACTAACATGAAAGTGAGGTGGATGCCTTTATATAAAAATCTTTCTCTACATCTCAGACAAATTCCTAGAAGTCAGTAGGTAAGAAATTGCTAATATATATTGCAAATATGCCCTAGAAAGATAGTATCAATTCATTGTCGTATCAGCAACATTCCCCAGTAAAAATATCCGGGACTTAGAAATATAAGAATCACCGACCCTTGACTTCTTTAGCACAATTATCTCCATTATTATAGAAATGCTTCAGACTAGGCCTCTGCCTATGGACATTAGTCATTCCAAAATATTTACTTCCTTCTCTGACACTTCCGTGGAAAAAATATGCTTCACTACCTCCTTGAGTTTGGGCTTGGCCATGTGGTCAGGGCTTGCCTGGTTGTGCAGCCTCTCTTGTTCCTCTCACATTGCCATGAGTTAAGTTTCCCCTGGAAAGCATTTATTTGAAGAAGGATGAAGCCTTAGGCAGACTTAGGTCCAATCAGCAGCTTACAGCTGCCCAGCCAAGCCAAGCCTATATCAGCCATATGTGAAAGAAATCAACACCTTAGTGTTGTATGACACTGAAATTTTGTGGTTGTACATTTTGCAACAATGGCTGACTGATACTCTGGTAACTGACACCACCCATGAGAAAGGAACTGACCAGCATCTGGGGCAGGCTGCTCTGCCCCGGCTCTTTGCACCTTTCCTTTGATCTGTCTGTGTAAGTGATTGCTCCTTAATTTCCAGGTGTCGGCAGGTGATTTGAGCTAAAGTTATTATCCTAGTTGTGCCATTTCAGTCTTACATGTTTTTCCATTTTTGCTTTCTCTTTGTTCTAAACCTCAGTCCCAATCCAGTGCAAGAGGCTAATAGAATGTGGAACAGCATTTGGCTTCTAAAATGTCAAACTCTAATGAGAAAAGGAAAACAATTATTGACAGAACCGGTCACAGACACCTATGGGGTGCATCCCTTTATCCCACACATTGTAAAGGCAATGCAGTGAGGTTATCAGCAGAGCCTAAACATCAGATGCATGACTCCAGTGGAGAAGCTGTGATACAGTTTCTTGAATGCTTAATAAAAAGGACAACTTTAGTAAAAAACAAAACAACAAAACAACAAGAACCATATGCAGCTTAATTAACTCTTGTGGATAAATTCCAAACATTTTATTCTAGGGACTGCTCAAGATCCTTGTTTTAGGGACAAATTTTGGTATTTTCAACATTTTATTAACTCATGGAACTTCTGAAAACCATTCCACAGATAATGATCTCAAGATTATACTGCTTAACTCAGTCAATCAACATTTATTGGCCATGTGCAGGAATATCTGTTAAAGATCGGGGATCCAAAGACTCAAATGCATGTTTCCTATGCTCAGCAAGTTTACAACCTAGCAGAAGAAGAGAGACACGACATATAAATAGGTCCACTTTAGAAGTGCTGTGATTGACCTATGGACAAGGTGCTATCTAAGGGGAGAGGAATGATGTAAAGCCAGGCTTCAACCCAGTACTCTGTCTCCCATTCTATCAAACCACACTGCATTTTACATACCAGACCTTTTTAGTTTCATTTTCTACTTTGCCTGGCTTCTTGCCACCAAGTCATATACTGTCATCCCAGTTGTTTTTCTGCGTAACCCATGTCTTTTTTTTTTTCGAGGTGGCATTTCACTCTTGTTGCCCAGGCTGGAGTGCAATGGTGCAATCTCAGCTCACTGCAACCTCCACCTCCCGGGTTCAGGCAATTCTCCTACATCAGCCTCCTGACTGGCTGTGATCACAGGTGCATATCACCACACCCAGCTAATGTTGTATTTTTAGCAGAAATGAGGTTTCACCATGTTGGTCAGTCTGGTCTCGAACTCCTGACCTCAGGTGATCCTCTTGCCTCGGCCTCCCAAAGTGCTGGGATTACAGCTGTGAGCCACCATGCCTGTTCCCCACCTCCTTTTAAATAAATTATTTCGAACTCCTGTGACCCTCTTGGTAGAAAAGTCTCTATCAGTCTCCACTCTTTACATTTTAGCCTCAACCCTGTTTCATCTTTCTGGTAGTTTGCAGAGGTTGAAATCCCCTACATAAAGTGTGCAGGACTTTTAGAAAGTTTCAATGGAGTTTTGCCCTATACAGAGATGATTTAAAGCAAACATCATTTAGAAGTAGCTAAAAGAGGCTATTACATTATTACCAGTCTGAGACAAGAGATTATTTTTTGTTTATGTTAATCTAGATCTCAGACATGCTATGAGCGTGAATCCATGACGGCAAATCCAACTGAGAAGAAAGCAACTCATCAGCTCTGTGCCTTCCTCACCAAGAAGCTCTTTTCTGCAGCAAAATTAGAGATCATTAATCATTAGTCTCATTTTCCTAATGATGATACCAAGACCTTATAAGAGGAAACTGATTAAAGACTTGCCTATGAGTTATAAAATAGTGAAGGGCAAGTATCTGCTAATTGGTTGTGTAAATTATACTCTTTGGTAAATATAAAACAGTGTTATCCAAAACAGTCATATATCAACAGGATCATCTGGGGAACATTTTATAAATGATCCCAGACCTCTCTTCACCCTTTAGAGCTGGGGATCATTACAGAGCAGATCGAGAATCTTTATATTGTTGTTAAGAAGTCCCTCAGATGATTTTAATAATCAGTCTGCCCAGGGTTGCTTTATAGACTATTTCTTGGGAACATTATAACTCTTGAAACATTGAATTCTCACCTTCTTTAAATTCTCTCCTTTAACTTCTAGTCAGAATAGTGACTATGATTCTTGTTTCTTAGACCACACTACTAGTGGAAAACTGAGGTTGATACATGCTTAAGCTCCAGGACTCAGCAGGATTCAAGGTTTTGGGGACCAGTGTACCTCACTCTCAATGATAGATTTTGATTTTGGTCTTCCATGACTATGTGTATAATCAGGAAAGGAGGCAACTTCATGGTTCCTTTCCTTCCCAGGAAGTTCTGCGGAGGGCTTCTGTGCTGGATAATTCCAGGTGGCACCACCCATATGTCACTAAGTGTGTGTCTCTTGAGAGCTTTAAATTATCTCTTCTCCATTGTAGCAGATCATGCTTGCTACTCTCACTTTCTACACCTAGGCTGCATGAGTTTTTGACCTTTGAAGGTTGCTTGCTCTTCTCAAGGTTACAATTACTATTTTGGGGGGATCTAAATCAGCACTCAAAGAGTAGGTGGGAAATTCACTCTACGACTTCTTTTTCCCAAAACTTTTTGATCCATTATGGGTTTGGGTATTGACTCAGTAAGCTTCCCTTCATATAGAATCCATTGCCCTTCTTGCAGGTGTCTGAGGCTTAACACGGGAAACCTAACTTTAAGCTAGCTTAGCATGTGACTCATAGGTACACTTTAGAGAACAGTGCCTTACTTACTATGACTCCTGACAACCTGCCCTGAAATTTCATAGTTACTAGGGTGAGGGTATAGAGCCTTGTGCTTCCTTTGGAGTCGTGTATGTGCATGCACACACGCACACACATATACGCACAGATAAAAAGGTGAAAGATTTGAAAGATTAGGAGTTAGGGCCAGGGAGGAAAGAAGCAATATAAAAATAGAATACAAGTATTACCTGGGTTGCTCAATATGGAATCTGATCACTAGGCAACACACACATGTAAACAGGTGCTGTTGAAATTACAAAAGAAATGTGTTCTCAAGAAATTTGCCAGATTTGGCAGTATTAACACATCTAAAATAGTATCAACTCATGTAATGCAGAGTGAAATTAAGTGCTAAAATATTTGGAAGACTGTAAAAAAGTGTTTTAGGATTCTATTGCATTGTCTGCCCCATGTCAATTTCCCTGTGTCATAAAAAAGAAAACCATAACAAGCCACAACCACACAAAACATGCAAAACTCGCTCTATTGGGTCATGCTGCTTTACTAAAATGACATCTTTCTCTTTGCTAGGGCTTATTTTACTATCTTCTCTCTTTTCTTTTTTGTTTTAACCTAGCAGCTAAGCATAACAAATGTAGAAAAACTAAATAGGAAAGTGGGAAAGCTGCCTCTCTTATTTTAGAGCTTGACAAGATGTGTTAGCTTTTACATTTTGAGCTCTGTAGGATGTCAGGCACTTCAGAGCAGGGGTGGCATCTATCTTTATGGTGCTAGATGCACAGGCATCCTATTTGGATGAAATCATCCTTTGTTTCATTTTTTTCAAAAAATAGAGTTTGTCAAGATCCCCAAAGTTCCTTCTAAAGAGGCAGTATGTCCTCTAGTTTCATTTGCAATTCTGGGCACCCCACTGCAGAGCAACGTGCTGCTGACTGCAGAGCGGCCTCCTGCGTGAGCCTTTGTGTGCTCAAGCTTCAGAATGTTCCTGCCATTTGAGAGCTCATCATGCCTTTTCTTGGGGGCCTCCAGGGACATAGCAGTGGGAATGCACATGTCCTGTTGTCCCATGCCACTTGTCATCACCATCAGAAGCTCTCAAATGCCCATTTTTTTTATGAGGCAGCGGTTGCCTTGGCTGCCCATGGGAATCACAAGGGGAAGCTTTAAAAAACACTGAGTTCTGAGACCCATCTCAAGATCCTGATTTAATGGATCAGTGGTACAGCGTGACTATTGATCTTTAAAGTCTCCTTGGGTGATTCTAATATTCAGCTGACACTGAAGGACACAGGGAGGAATAGGGTAGAGACTGTCTGTGTTGTGGGAGTTAACATGTAGGTGAGGTTAAAATAGAAGAACTTTAGAAGGAATGGTGCCAGAATGTGCACATTCAAATTGGCGTTTCCGGGAATCGTCTTTAGGGCCTACTTTACATTGTCATAAACCTCTACGTGGGGACTAAACTTGGTGCTTTAAAGTTGAAGATGAGCCTTGGCAATAGCAAGTGATTGGGGTAGAGGCTCCACTGAATTATTTTTAAATCTAATAATAGAAATGATTATGAAGTGAGGAGACTGGTTTGTTCCACTCTATTCTCCACCCATCTGCTAGAATTATCTTGCAAAATGTAAATCAGATTACATCACTCCTCTCTTTGAGACCTTCCAATGGCTTCCCATCAGGATGAAATGCAAATTCTTATCAAAGCCTCTGGCCTCTGTGCCCTACACAGTCATGTGGCTTTTCCCCATTGCACTGACCTCATCTCCTCCTGCTCTCCCTTTTAATACATGTCAGCCAGATAGGCCTCCTTTCTATTCTTTGAACTTGCCAAATATATTTCCACCTCAGAGCCTTTGTACTTCCTGCTCCCTTTAAAATTCTCATTCTCTCAAATATCCAAGTGCCCTTGTTGTTATTCAGGCCTCAGTGCAAATGTCAAATCTTCAGAGAGCCTTTTTTCTCTCCACCTTGTCTATTCCAGTCACCCTTGACTATGTTATCTGTTTTATTGTTTTCATAGCACTTACTGCTTTCTGAAACTAACTCATTTATTAGCACATGTGTTTGTTGTCTATCTACCGTCACACCCAAAATGTAAGCTCCTGATGACCAGCACCCTGGTTTGTGATGTTCATTCTTATATCACCAATACCTAGAATAGTGAGTGCCTGGTACGTAGTAGGCACAGAGTAATTACTGTTGGAGAAAAGAAATGAAGGAAGGAAGGGAGGCAGGAAGAAAGGAAATGCAGAAGGAAAGAAGGAGAACCAGGAAACTAATGAGTTCTTGATAATCTCATCTCTAGCTTTCCAAATATGTACTTAACCATTTGCATGTGCATGTACCTTGCTTATCCCCACAACCAACAAAATCTGGGTGAGATGGATCCCAATACCTCTATAGTCTTGATGACTCCTTTCCTAGAGCTGATACTCAACCATTTTAGTAACAGCTTGAGAGCAGAAGCCTCCCTGAGAGGAAGCAAGGGTTTCTACGAGGATCAGGGAAAGCAGTAACCTTCAGCAAGCTTTTGTCAAGTTCAAGCATTGGATTTTGGTAGTTTACTACATCAACTAGTAGACTACTGAAACATCTCAAGAGTCCACATAGGTTGTAGAGACTCTATATGCCCAAAATGTACACAAAATTTCTGAAACAAGAATTCAGGAAAAAAGGGAATCCTGTATGTGGAATTTGTGCTACAGGTATGCATAAGTTACCATCTATCGAATGCATAAGTGTGTCCCAGCACTGATCCAGTTTCCTGTAAGACTTAGGGTGTATATTAAGTCCATATAGAAGGACTGGGAGAAAGAAGAAGCCACACAGTTCAGGCTGTACAAACCAACATCAGGGTCTCTTACCTCTCCCAAGAAGTGTTTCTCAATCAGATTCACAAGAAGAATCAACAAATTAGAAGGTACTATATATAAAAGAAGCTTATAGATGAAATAGTTTGTAATTACACGTGCACAGTCTGGTTGCAAATTCAGTCCTCCTCCTCTCCCTCTTTCTTTCTCTCATATTAGATCATCTGGAAAGATGAAGGTGAGCTGCAAGAAAGATTATTTGCCCCCATTTGAATAGGAGAGCAAGTTGTCTCCTGGGACTTCTAGTGGAGAGGTTCTGTGCTCATATTTTCAGAATAGTACACTGAACAAACTTTCTGATTCCGTAACGAGAACACCTGGAGCAACCTGGCATCTATTTTTCAAATCTAGTTATTTATGAATATTTAGATTTTATTTCAAATCAATGTAGTTCTACCCAAGACTCTCAAGTGTCCCACGCATACAGATGGTTTGGTGGGTCCTGATGGTGATGTATATATTTTTTCAAATCTTATTGCCTTGCCTGAAAAACAGCATAGAATTGTATAACAGGCGGGAACAGTGGAATACAAGGCTCTCTATGTCTGGAGAATCATCTTCTGCCCTAAAGTGTCTTCCCACCTCCTCAATTTCCCTGCAGCTTCTTTTCTCCTGCTGGAAGAGTGGGTGGAGTGGGGGGGTTGTGGCAATATTTTATATTCCATTTGCTGCCTTCTGTTCTTGTTGTCTCTGATTTTGCATATGCCTTTATCAAGGACTGGAGATGCACATGGGAGAACTATATGATGTGATTTTAGGTGTCCTGGGAAGGACAGTCTGCCAAGCACAGATTGCTACCAGGCTGTTTACTGTGGGTGCCCGTATTACACCATTGGTTACTGTTCCTTTGAGTTTGCATGTGATTTAACTTATAAGATCAGCTAAAATCTGTGCATGGAGAAAATGGGAGTGCTGAAGGGGAAAAAAAGAGTGAGGAGGGGTGGTTGATAAATGAGGGGTTGCCCTTGGAAGGGGGGCATGATAGAACAGCCCAAGAAGACTGAGACTCTAAGATAGGGGACAGGGATTCAGAAAGGAAAAAGAGGAAGATGCCAACATCAGCTCCCAGGGGTATACTAAGTCCCTAGGCACACATACTGTCCTTTCTCCTTGGGATGCTGGAGAAACTAATGAATCTGGCTTAATTTCTTCCCCCTGTTGCTGTCTGCTACCGCATACCTCCAATGCAACATATTTTCCTGCCTTAACTTTCCTCCTCTATGAAGAGGACCACCATATGACTAGGAGGCCACGCCTAAGCAGATGTCACCCTCACCAAGTCCTAGAGACTTTACCCTTTCATGTCCTTCTCCATGTTGCCAATCATTTTGCTACTACCTGTGGTGAGTGCTCACCATTTCTTAGCTGGAAGCCCGGTAATCTCACCTCTAGTTCCATCTCTCCAATTATTGCTATACTTTCTCAGGACCTTTAGCACAGTTTCTCACTAACTGAAGAAAGCATTATTATACTATCATTCACTGAGTTTTTACCATTTGCCATAAATTGTCTGCAATCCTTATGGTAATCCTGCAAGGAACATGCCATCATTCAGGAAGTAAACCACATACCTTACATTTGGATGCAGAGCTTATTGATTCCAAAGCCTTGTTCTTTTCACTATTCTTCTCCCAGCCTGTTCTCCACACTCTCATCCATCCATCCGTCCATCCATTCTGCTTCGTATTTCTCTGCCTCTGAATCAATTTCTACACACTTGCAGTATTGAAGCTAAGAGTCAGCTTCTCCAAGACACCCTTTTCAAATATACTTTCAGTATGTCACAATTTATTTTGTGAGACTCTTTTAGACATTCATTACATTCCCTATTACCCTCCAAGTCTGTAAATACCATGAGGCTAGAGACTGTCCATATACTTCGTTTCTCTTTCTTCTCTCCATCCATCCCTGCTTTCTTTTGAAAGGGATTTAAGGCTGTGAGGGTAAATATTGGGTCTTTTATCTTTATATTCCTACTGCTTAGAACAGTTTCTGATGCATAAAATGTGACAAGTAAAGGTTTTATGAATGTATGAATGATGTCAATAAAACTATGTGAAGTAACAGCTAGGAATTAATAAAGTCTCCATTTTAGCAATGAGGAAAGTGAAGCTTGGACAGGTGGGATGGGCCTGTTCAAGGATTCTCATAACTTATTAACACAGACAGGACCTCGGTATTTGTCTCCTAATCCAGTGAGACAAAGCTACACCACAACTTCTATGATTTTTGTTGCTTTTACTTCATTTCTATTGAGAGATCTTCCTTCTTCTTTCTCTTCCTGTTTTACCAGCTCCCTCTGTCTGAAAAGAGGCCCAGGGTTACTCCAATACCTCACTTGGACCTTAATGCACATGAATATCCACACATTTACTTTTCTGTTTATCCCTGCTCTCATTTGGCAGTTTGCCCATCTCTTCACACTAGGGGCCCTTCCAATAAGGCAAGAATGAAAGTTCAGCCTTTTCAATGTTTCTGATGAAATAACATCTTTGCCCATTTAAGAACTTTGCATCTTGCCTCTAGATTATAGAGCACATGGATTTCCATTCAATTAATATCAGAGAAGAGCAACTCTTTAAGAACTACTGTTCATATCAATTAGAAATTGACTGATGTTCAGCCCCTGTCAAAAGCCTAGTAAGGTAGCCAATATTTGACAGAGTCCAAGAGATATATTAACTATTAGCTCTTCATTATTTTCCAAAATTCATTTCTTTATCCAATCAGACCATGGGAAATTTACCTAGCTTCCCTACAACTCAATTTCCTCTTCCATTACTGAGTATAATTATAATGATACCTACTTCATATGGTTATTGAGAAGGTTAAATGAACTAACCCACATACAATGTTTGAGTGCCTGGAATAGATTTACACTTATGAGATTGCTTTTTTCCATGCCCTAGGATTTCATAGAGAGTTGAAAGCTGTATTTGAATAACTTGAATTTTGTAAAACAGAGACTACCATTGGGGGCAATGTTGTTCAAATTTCCCCTTTCTAAAGGATCTTTCAGGGAAAAAAGGTAAAGGAAAAAAGTCCTTCAGATTTCAAGACTAGAAAAGAGTTTGTCTTTTCTGTGAAACTCCATGTTTCTTTTTCTAGCAGGTAAGACATGCATGAGTAAGAACTCTTGTTATTTCCATCTCTGTTTTAGAAGAAGTATAGAGCTGAGTTTTATGTTCAGAGATAGAAGTTTCCTGATATCAGCATTCTCCCTTTTATCTTTCCTTTTTCTAATGATACTGACCTAATTATAATCTGTCTCAAATATCTTTTTGAAGTCCTAGAGAATAAATTCCCAAGTAGGCAAATAAGTACATGTATAGGCACAAAAATATTTTATTAGTCTTTAATGTCACATTAAGATTGACATTAACAATGATGAACCCTGAATTCAGGGAAAAGGGAATTGTAGTAGGCAGAATTCCAACATGGCCCCTAAAATGCCCACCCACTGATGCACATGCCTAGTACAAGTTCCTCCCCTTAAGTATAGGTGGAATCTGTGAAAATGATGGGTTTCACCTCCGTGATTAGGTTAATAGTTGGTGTCTTTTAGATAATCAAAAGTGGGGTTATCCTATGTGGGTCTGACCTAATTAGGCAAACCCTTTAAAAATAAAGTGAAATATTAGAGTGTCCTGTTAGCCCCAGAGAAGAAAGCAAATATCCATGTTGTGAAGTGCGTATCACGGAGACCACATAGTGGGGACCTGAGAATGGTCTCTGGATGCTGAAAGCAAACTCAGGCTAGCAGCCATCAAGGGAATGGGAACTGAATTTTGACAAAACTGACCACACTGGGAAGAAAGCTTTTAGCTCCAGACGAGAATGCAGCTGATATCTGCTCCTGTAAAACCATGCTGTGTCTGGACTTCTGACCTGCAAATTTTGAAAGATAACAAATAGATGGTGTTTTAAGTCACAAAGTTTGTAATCATTTGTGTGCAGCAAAGGAAAACTAATTTTTTGTTTCTAATAAAGTAAAACTAAAGCTCTAAACAATTCTTAGTACAAACAAATATGGCTTATCACCAACTGATTGAGTGAGGTTGTCCCAATTCTCTTTCCCATGGGATACTAATAGGTAAAATGGAGAGAGAGAGAGAGAGAGAGAGAGAGAGAGAGAGAGAGAGAGAGAGAATGAATGTCATGCCAGTGGGAGCTATGTCACATTTCAAACAGCATCATTTCCTCTGTATTTTGTTTGTATGTTTGCTAGAAGTGAATAATTATTTTTACCCATATTCAAAGGGAAAGGAATTAGACTTCATCTTTTGGATGGAAATGGTGTCAAATAATTTGCTGACGTGTTTTAAAAACACCATATCTCCTGTTGCCCCTTACTTAGCAGAGAACCATGTTCTTATGTTCTTTCCAAGGCCGATGGAGCTTCAGAAATAGCCATCTCTCTATATATATTTTAAAAACTGATGTGTAATTTACAAATAGTAAAGTACAGAAATTGAAAGTGTATAGCTTAATAAGATTTTACATATATGTACATTTTACACATATGTGCAAATTGTACATGTATATATGCACATCTCCGCCTGCCAGATCAAGCTATGGAACATTTCTAGCATTCCAGATGGTTTTATCATGTCTCATCCCAGTCAGAACTCACCATAATGTTTAATACTACTCCAATCTCCATCATCACAAACCAGTTTTCCATGTTTTTGCCCCTCATATAAGTTGAATTATATTGCATATACTATTTCTTGTTTGGCTACTTTTGCTTCAAAAGTTTTTGAGATTTTCCATCTTGAATTATATATCATTCATGAATTATCTTTCTTATTTCTGTATATGATTGTATATTATTCCATCATGCAGCTATACTACAGTTTATTCATTCTAATATTGAGGCTATTTGAGTGGTCTACAGTTTTGGGCATTGATGAAGAACACTGCTATGAATATTTCTGTTCATGTCTTTTTGTGAACACAAGTACTCATTTCTCTGGGTATATACTGAGGAGAGGAAGTGCTGAGTCATAGAGTGGGTGTATGCTCAGCTTTAGTAGATATTGGCACACCATTTTCCAAAGTATTTGTGTCACTTTAAAATTTCACCAGGCAGTAATATAAGCCCTGCTGATGGGCTATGTAGGGATACCTCATGTGGCATTAGTTTGCGTTCTCCTGATAGTGATGTTTAACACCTTCTCATTCATTTATTGATAATTTGGATATCTTCTTTATGAAGATATCAGATATTTTATTTATTTTTTAATTGCATAGTGTAATTTCTTCTTACAGACTTGTGGAAATTCATTAAATACTTTGGATACAAGTTCTATTTGGATCTATATATCACAAATAGCTTCTCCCTGTCGTTTTGCTTTCTATTCTCATAATGGTGTCTTTTGAAAAAGAGAAATCTGTAATTTTGATTGAGTATAAATTTAGTCTTTATGATTAGTGCTTTTGGTATCTGTTTAAGAATTCTTCAATTATCCTCAGCTCATTAAGATAGTCTCCTAAGTTTTCTTTAAGAAATTTAGTAATTTTATCATTCACTTTTAGATCTATGGTTCATCTTGCTTTAATTTTTTATTATGGTGTGATGGATTAAGGCTATCAACATGGATATTCAATTGACAGTAACATTTATTAAAAAGAACATTCTTTTCCCTACTGATTTGTAGTGGAGACTTGCCATTAAATCTGGTGTCTGTTATGCGTGGACTTACCTCTGGGATCTTATCTTGTTCCATTAATATATTTGTCTATCCTTCTGCCAATATCACCTTTAATAACTATAGCTGAATTATTAGCCATAATAAGGCTGAAAGTTAAGATATTTAAGTTCTCCAGCTTTTTTCTTCTTTAAGTTTGCCTGGCTATTATATATTTTTTTGTATCTCCATATCATTTTAGAATCAGTTTGGCAATTTAAAAAAATGCACTGGGATTCTGACTGGGGTTTTCAATTCAATTATGTGATACAGAATTGACATCTCAGCCTAGTATGAATTTTCTAATCCATGAGCATTGTATATCTCTCCATTTGCTTCACTTTTTTGTTCTTTCTTTCTGTAATATTTTATTTTTTAGTGCAGGAGTCTTGCATGTTTTAAAAATATTTACTCAGGTATATGATGCTTTTGGTGCTATTTGATATGGTAAAACCTTCATTTTTATATTTCAATTATTTGTTTCCAGTATATAGAAATGTAAAAAATTTCTAAATATAAACCTTGTATCCAGCAATTTTGTTAAATTCAGATATTAATCTTTATAGTTTGTTCCTTGATTGTTTCGGAATTTTTATATAATCATGTCATCTGTAATACATTTTTTGCCTTTTTTTTTGAGACAGGGTCTCACTCTGTTGTCCAAGTTGGAGTGCAGTGGTGTGATAATGGTTGACTGCAGCTTCAACCTCCTGAACTCAAGGGATACTCCTATCTCAGCCTCCTGAGTAGCTGAGACTACAAGAATACACCACAAAGCCCAGCTATGTATGTATGTATGTATGTATGTATGTATGTATGTATGTATGTATTTAGTAAAGACAAGGTCTTGCTATGCTGGCCAAGCTGGTCTTTAACACCTAGCCTCAAGTGATCCTTCTGCCTTGGCCTTCCAAAGTGCTGGGATTACAGGCATGAGTCACCATCCTGGCCACCTCTTTCTTTTTAATATTTGTGCTTTTGATTTCTATTTCCTGCCATATTGCACCAGCTAGAACCTCCTGTAAAATGTTGAATAACAATTTTTTAAATCACGAGATCAACAAATACAGGAAAAAATGTAATAAAATTTAAAACCTACTCATGACAAAAACTTTCAACAAGCTAGTAAGGGAAATAAATGTTCTCAACATAATAAATAAATATACAAAACCCCTACATTTATCTCTATACTTAATTGTGAATTACTGAACACTTTCTACTGAATTTTGGAACAAGAAAATGATCCCATGATTTAAAAAATTTTCAATCAAATGTGATTTGATTGATTTTGAATGTTCAATAAGTCTTGCATTCTTGGAATAAAGCTAACTTTGTCATGATATATTTATTTTTTTCTATATTATTGATTTGTTAGTTTTTTTTGCATCTAATAATAAGATATATTTACCTATAATTTTCCATTCTTATAAAGTCATTATCAGGTTTTGGCTTTAATATTATTCTTAAATCATAAGGCAAGTTTGGAAGGTTTTCTTATTTTCTATTCTCTGGAAGAGTTTGTACGAATTTTTTTATTTGTTTCTCAAAAGTTTAGAACAATTCACCACTAAAACCATCTAGACCTGCCAATCTCTTTTTTTACTCACCATAATTTCCTTGAGGTTCATCCAAATTGTTGTATGTATCAGTACTTCATTCTTTTTTGTTGCTGAATAATATTCCATGATTTGGATGTACCACAATTAGTTTAACCACTCACCCATTGAAGGCCATTTGACTTGCTTCCAGATTTGACCATTGAGATTAGATCTGCTATAAACATTTATTTACAGGTTCTTGAATGAACATAAGTTTTTATTTTACTGGGATAAATGCCTAAGAGTATAATTATTGTCAAATTATTTTTCCAGAGTGGCTGAACCATTTTATATTTATACCAGTAATGCATGAATAATCCAGTTTCTTTGCATGCTTGACAGAATATAGCATTATAAATTTTTTTTATTTTAGTCATTATGAAAGTTTTGTAGTGATACCTGATATGGTTTGGCTGTGTCCCCACCCAAATCTCAACTTGAATTGTATCTCTCAGAATTCCCATGTGTCGTAGGAGGGACTCAAGGGGAGGTAATGGAATCATGGGGGCCGGTCTTTCCGGTGCTATCCTCATGAAAGTGAGTAAGTCTCATGAGATCTGATGGGTTTATCAGGGATTTCTTCTTTTGCTTCCTCCTCATTTTCTCTTGCTGCCACCTCCTGCCATTCTGAGGCCTCCCCAGCCAGGTGGAACTGTAAGTCCAGTTAAACCTCTTTTTCTTCCCAGTCTTGGGTATGTCTTTATCAGGATCATGAAAGCAGACTAATACAGTAAATTGGTACTGGTAGAGTGGGGCATTGCTGAAAAGATACCCCAAAATGTGGAAGTGACTTTGAAACTAGGTAACAGGCAGAGGTTGGAACAGTTTGAAGGGCTCAGAAGAAGACAGGGAAATGTGAGAAAGTTTGGAACTTCCTAGAGACTTGCTAGATGGCTTTGCCCAAAATGCTGACAGCAATACAAACAATAAGGTCCAGGCTGAGGTGGTCTCAGATGGAGATGAGGAAGTTGCTGGCAACTGGAGTAAAGGTGACTCTTGTTAGTTTTTAGCAAAGAAACTGGTGGCATTTTGCCTCTGCCCTTGAGATTTGTGGAATTTTGAACTTGAGAAGGATGATTTAGGATACCTGGTGGAAAAAACTTCATAAGCAGCAAAGCATTCAAGAGGTGACTTGGGTACTGCTAAAGGCATTCAGTTTTATAAGGGAAGCAGAGCATAAAAGTTTGGAAAATTTACAGGCTGACTGTGTGATAGAAATGAAAAATCCATTTTCTGGGGAGAAATTCAAGACAGCTTCAGAAATTTGCATAAGTAGCTAGGATCCTAATGTTAATCCCCAAGACAATGGGGAAAATGTCTCCAGGGCATGTCAGAGACCTTCATGGCAGTCCCTCGCATCACAGGCCTGGAGGCCCAGGAGGAAAAAGTGGTTTCACAGGCTGGGCCCAGAGTCCCATTGCTGTGTGCAGCCTAGGGACTTGGTGCCCTGTGTCCCAGCCACTCCAGCCAGGAATGAAAGGGGCCAATGTAGAGCTTGGGCTGTGGCTTCAGAGCATGCAAACCTCAAGCCTTGGCAGCTTTCACATGGCGTTGAGCCTAGAGTACACAGAAGTCAAGAAGTGAGGTTTGGGAACTTCTGCCTAGATTTCAGAAGATGTATGGAAATGCCTGGATGTACAAGCAGAAGTGTGCTACACGGGTTGGACTCTCATGGAGAACCTCTGCTAGGGAAGAGTGGAAAGGGAATATTGGGTCAGAGCCTCCAGATAGGGTCCCTACTGGAGAACTGCCTAGTGGAGCTGTGAGAAGGGGGCCACCATCCTTCAGATCCCAGAATGGTAGATCCAATGGCACCTTGCACCATGCACCTGGAAAAGCCACAGACACTCAAAGCCAGACCATGACAGCAGCTGGAAGGGAGGCTGTACCCTGCAAAACCACAGAGGCAGAGCTGCTCAAGACCATGGGAACCCACCTCTTGCATCAGTGTGACCTGGATGTGAGACATGGAGTCACAAGAGATCATTTTGGAGCTTAACATTTGTCTGCCATGCTGGATTTCAGACTTGCGTGAACCTGGTAACCCCTTTGTTTTGGCCAATTTCTCTCACTTGCAATGACTGTATTTACCCCATACCTGTGCCCCCATTGTATCTGTGAAGTAGTTAACTTGCTTTTGATTTTACAGGCTCATAGGTGGAAGGGACTTGCCTTGTCTCAGATGAGACTTTGGACTGTGGTCTTTTGGGTTAATGATGAAATGAGTTAAGACTTTGTGGGAAGGCATGATTGGTTTTGAGATGTGGTGACATGAGATTTGGAAGGGCCAGGGTCAGAATGATGTGGTTTGGCTGCGTCCCCACCCACATCTCAACTTGAATTGTATTTCTCAGAATTCCCACATTGTGGGAGAGACCCAGGTGGGAGGTAATTTAATCCTGGGGGCTGGTCTTTCCTGTGCTACTCTCATGATAGTGAATAAGTCTCACGAAATCTGATGGGTTTAGCAGGGGTTTCCACTTTTGCTTTCTCCTCATTTTCTCTTGCCACCACCATGTAAGAAGTGCATTTTACCTCCTGCCATGATTCGGAGGCCTCCCCTGTCATGTGAAACTGTATGTCCAATTAAACCTATTTTTCTTCTCAGTCTCGGGTATGTCTTTATCAGCATGATGAAAACAGACTAATACAATACCTCATTGTGGTTTTAAGTTTTTGGATTTCAAATTAAGATGTTTAACCTTTCTTCTAGCCTCCTGAACATATATAGTACCATTTTAATAAGTGTTTTATTATTCTTCTATACTTATTCTATCACTGTTGGCATTTCTGGATTGGTATATTTCTTCTCATTGTGATTCTAACTGTGACTAATATTTCTTTTCATTGCGAGTTTTATTTTTCTACTTTTTTTCATGACTGAGTAATTTTTGATTTGATATTAAGCATTGTAAATTTTAACCTGTTAGGTGTGGAATACTTTTTGTTCCTGTATATACTCTTGTTGTAGTTGTATGATGCAGCTAAATTTTATTTAAAATAGTTCAATCATTTCTGGTAATGATTTATTTTCAATCTTTTTAAGGTGTGGCCAAACATATTTAAGGTGGGTTAATTTTCCTCTACTACTGAAGCAAAATAGCTTTGCTTACTCTATTCAATGTCTTGTTACTTGATAAGGTTTTCCATTCTGACTTGTGACAACAGCAGCTATTTCTGGCTCTGTGTGATCTACAGAGATTGTTCTCTCTAATCATTTTGGGTGTGATTCCCTAGCCTTGGGTAGTCTCTTTTCTCATGTATTGATTAGTACCCAGCTGAAGATTCAGGAAGATTCTCTGCATATCTCTGGAGCACGCTCTCTCTTTCTCTCTCTCTGAAGTTCTGTCTTCCCCAGTACTCTGCACTGTAATGTCTAGTGTTCTTTTTCCTCATTATTTCTGCTCTGTTTTATTTATTTTTTTCTAGTATCATAAATTTCTTTTTTTTAATTGTTATTATACTTTAAGTTCTAGGGTACATGTGCATAACGTGCAGGTTTATTACGTATGTATACTCGTGCCATGTTGGTGTGCTGCACCCATCAACTCGTCAGCACCCATCAACTCGTCATTTACATCAGGTATAACTCCCAATGCAATCCCTCCCCCCTCCCCCCTCCCCATAATAGGCCCTGGTGTGTGATGTTCCCCTTCCCGAGTCCAAGTGATCTCATTGTTCAGTTCCCACCTATGAGTGAGAACATGCGGTGTTTGGTTTTCTGTTCTTGTGATAGTTTGCTAAGAATGATGGTTTCCAGCTGCATCCATGTCCCTACAAAGGACGCAAACTCATCCTTTTTTATGGCTGCATAGTATTCCATGGTGTATATGTGCCACATTTTCTTAATCCAGTCTGTCACAGATGGACATTTGGGTTGATTCCAAGTCTTTGCTATTGTGAATAGTGCCGCAATAAACATACGTGTGCATGTGTCTTTGTAGTAGAATAATTTATAATCCTTTGGGTATATACCCAGTAGTGGGATGGCTGGGTCATATGGTACATCTAGTTCTAGATCCTTGAGGAATTGCCATACTGTTTTCCATAATGGTTGAACTAGTTTACAATCCCACCAACAGTGTAAAAGTGTTCCTATTTCTCCACATCCTCTCCAGCACCTGTTGTTTCCTGACTTTTTAATGATTGCCATTCTAACTGGTGTGAGATGGTATCTCATTGTGGTTTTGATTTGCATTTCTCTGATGGCCAGTGATGATGAGCATTTTTTCATGTGTCTGTTGGCTGTATGCCTGTCTTCTTTTGAGAAATGTCTGCTCATATCCCTTGCCCACTTTTTGATGGGGTTGTTTGTTTTTTTCTTGTAAATTTGTTTGGGTTCTTTGTAGGTTCTGGATATTAGCCCTTTGTCAGATGAGTAGATTGCAAAAATTTTCTCCCATTCTGTAGGTTGCCTGTTCACTCTGATGGTAGTTTCTTTTGCTGTGTAGAAGCTCTTTAGTTTAATTAGATCCCATTTGTCAATTTTGGCTTTTGTTGCTTTGTTTTATTAACGCAGGGAACTTTCTGGAATCCTTTTAGTTTCTTCCTCTCTGTGCCACTGCATGGGATATTTTTTCCAGGAAATAAGTTGATGTAATTTTAGGGCTCACTTCCTTGGTTTTCTGAGTCTCACAGATCACTGTCCTTTGTTTCTCGATGTTCAATGTCTTGAAAACTGTATTTTCATATATTTTGTTCAGTTGTTTTTTCCTTTTACTATTTTATGTGGTAGAGTAAATCTAGTCCCTGGTCCCTGTTTCTCCATCTTGGTTGATGGTGGGAATCTTGTCAAAAAATTTTACTTTAGAAAATATTTACAAACAATCTATTTCAAATTCAATTTCATTATAGGTAAGTTATTCCTCCTTCTACATTCTAATAATTATGATTAGCATAAAAACGTACTTAACCTTTAAGGTTACACAAAGTTCCTTCCAAGTCATTTAATATCTATTTTCACATAGTCTAATTGGGTCCCAGCACAGAGTAAATATTCTTCAATGAGGAGTTATCTCCAGGAAATCTGCTAAAGATGCACAGTATTATAGAATTTTATCATTGTTCATTTGAGAGCTTTCAGGTTGCTGAACATGAGGAGGTGCTGGGAAGTTGGCACTCCTAGAGATAGCATGGAAGCACCACGTCCCTTTCCCCTATACCTTGCCCTATTTATCTCTTCCATCTGGCCTTCCGGATTTGTATTCTTTTACAATAAGTAGATAAACATATGTCAAGTGTTTTCCTGAGTTCTGGGAGCCCTTCTAGCAAATGACCAAACCAGAGGAGGGGATTGTGAGAATCCCCAATTTATAGCTGGTCAGTCAGAAGTACCAGAGGTCTGGACTTGCAATTGGCAAGTGCGGGGGCAGGAAGGAAAAGGTTTGTGGGACTGAGACCTTGACTTGTGGATCAGAAGACAACTCCAGGTGGCTAATGTCAGAATTGAATTGAACTGTGTAGGGCGCCCAGTCGGTGTCAGAGAATTGATTGTTAGAGAAATTGTCCCCCTGACATTTGGTCACAGAAGTGTTCTGTGGTGAGTGTTGAGAGTAGAGTGTTGAGAGTAGAGAAAAACAAAGTTTTTCCGTTAATGTAAGTGGTTGTGATGCAGGGTATATTTCGATAGAAACAATGCAATGAATTTGAATCTACATTATTGATATTGTATTATGAACACAGTCACGTACATTTTAGGTTAAATAGATTTTTGTAAACTGACATTTGATTCAGTCCTTGGGACTTCTAGAGGAAAATGCATTTGGGCTCTAAATCAGAATGCAAAGAAATCATCTTCCCTTACTGTTTTCTGTGACTTCTGTTAGCAGTTTTAGTTGACAGGAGCTCCATTCCAAGCACTTTTTCCTTACCAGCAAATTGTTAACTAGTTCTGTTTTCCATTAACTTTGAAAACTCTCCCTTGAATGAAAACAAAGAAATTTTTTGGGGAAGACACAGGGTATTGGGACTTAAACTCAATAGATCTTTTTCCAAGAAATTTATCTACATTTGTGTTTGGTATTCCATGTTTGCATGTTACGGACTTTACCTGTCAGGCTGAATTTACCCCTAGGCTTTCTGGGTTGTATTTTGTTGTGCTTAGGTCTATATATAGTATTATATGGGAATAGAAATAAAATGAAATGATCTCATCATATAATTATACTTCTAGGAATTGATTCTAAGGAGATTACGAGAAAACTATGAAGAGAAATATGTATCAAGTTGTTTGTCTTAGGATTGCTTATAATAAAATTTAGACACAAATTAAATGCCCCTCAATGGGAGATTGACTAAATAAATATGTGCATATCCACACAACTGCAGTCATTATAAATAATGTTATAATTCTAGATTTATCCATATGAAAAGATATACATAAAAATTATTAAATAAAAAAGGTTTAAAAAGCTGTTAATATGTGAACAAATTTATTTAATATTTTATGTAGGGATGTGTGTGTTAAGAATGGATTATCTGCAAGCTTATTAATCAAACATTTGTATAGTTACTTCTCTGGTTGATGGGACTTTGTATGAATATACATCTTTGTACTTCATGTATAAATTTTACTACAAACTGCACAATAAGGCTGTTTGCATTTTGAAAACCAGTCAAGAGAATCTGTGCCCTGTAAATTTTCAGTTTAGAGAGTCAAAACAATCAATGAAAATATGAGGCAATTTAGTATATAAATAAACACCAAAATTTATCTTACCTGACGTAGAACCAAAATGAGTTGAAAAAAGAAGAAAATATATGTAAATTTAACAAAGGAGAGAGGCCTTGACCTGGCTTTTGAGATAAATTGTAGACAATGGATAGAACTAGGGACCCAAATGCCCATCAATCAAAGAGTAGATAAAGAAACTGTGGTATATATATATATGAAATATATATATATATATTCTATCATATATATATGATGGAATACTACTCAGCCATAAAAAGGAATGAGTTAATGGCATTTGCAGCAGCCTGGATGGGATTGGAGACTATTATTCTAAGTGAAGGAACTCAGAAATGGAAAAACAAACATTCTACATTCTCATTCATAAGTGGGAACTGAGATATGGGGATGCGAAGGCATAAGAATGATACAATGGACTTTGGGAACTTTGTAGGGGAAAGAGTGGGAAGGAGGTGAGGGATAAAAAACTACAAACTGGGTTTAGTGTAAACTGCTCTGGTGATGGGTGCACCAAAATCTCACAAATCATCACAAAAGAACTTACTCAGGTAACCAAATCCCAGCTGTTCTCCCAAAACCTATGGAAATAAAAAATTTTTAAAAAAATAGAGAAAGGAGAGCATTCAGACAGAGGTCAATATGAATAGTAAAGGAAGGTCTGATTTGGTGGGCTGGCAGCATGCAGCAGTGGAAGATGAAATTGTATAGACAATTTGGAGCCAAATTATCTTCTAAAATCTGCAACAACCATAGCAAGTGTACTTGATTGTTTCATCCTGTTTTGGGTTATTTTAAAGCAGATCTTCCATTCTATTGTTAGATCTTTCTTGTCAAAGCACTTTGCAAGTCCCACATCATTCTGTTCTTATCTTCCTCAATCTCTTCAGTTCTGTGGTTAGGGGATCCTGTGCCTTCCCTGACCTCACTTTGCCTCCTGTTCCCTCCCAGGTTTACTTTATTATAGACTGTATGTGGCCTCTTATACCATGTCTTTGGAATCAGATCTGATTTGAATCCCAGTCTTGTCACTTATTGTCTGCATATGTTGGACAAATCACATTAACACCTTAAAAATTTCATTTCCTTATCTTTAAAATGGTAGCAATAATTGTGTAAAATAATATTAATAATATAGCATGATAATAATAATTAATAATAATTGATGCAAATAAAATGGAACAATTATTCTTGTTCCATTTTACTTGGAGCAATTATTAATTGTCTTGGAGACAAGAGGGAAATAGAATGTTAGCATGTTTCTTCCTCTTATTCGCCACTTCTCCTCTTTCTCCTCCCCTTTTTAACTATAATTTGTCATCTCTAGTCATTCAACTAGGAAATACTACAGAATTTCTAAAATCTAAATATATTAGATCATCATTTATTAGCTTGAGCATTGTGGTAATTAAAAGCTAAGATTTATACATTATCCTTTCCATGTACATTTTAACGAGGACCTTCTGGAAACAAATTGCTTTAAGATAGAACAGTGTCTTAAATGATGAGAATGTTAGGCCTTGTGGTGGACCAGTGGGAGAGGAAGTTCTACAGGAACACTGAACACATATAGCACGTATTTCCTCCGGTTTCTGTAGCACATATGTTAGACACTTGGCTTGATTTACATATTCATCATTTGAAGTTTGAAATAAGTTTAATGGAAACTATCACTCCTACTTTAGAGTTTTGAATTCAAGGCTTGAATAGTAATTTACATTAGATGATTAAAAAAGTTAAAAGTTATAATTGATTGATCATCTACTATGTAGCAATTTATATCCATATACCATTGAATCCACAATCTACATTTTATGGATAAGGCTGAAACTCAGAAAGGTTACATAGCTTATCAAGCGAACACAGTAAGTGATAAAGCCAGGCTTCATGACGTAACTCCTTTGCTCTAATTGTGCTGTTTCTACATTCATTTATTTGAGAAGTGTTTATTGTCTGATAGGCACTTTTGATGTATCAGTGAAAGTTGCATTTCAGTGGATAGTATTAATGGCTAACATTTAGTGCTTCCAGTGTGCCAAGAACTGTTCTAAGAGTTTCCATATATTTGCTCATTTAATCCTCCTAACCACCCACTGAGAATAGATGTTGTTATTATCATCACCGTTTTTAGGGTAAGGAAGCAAAGAAGCTAAGTATTTTGGCCAAACCACAAAGCTAATAAATATTAGAGTTAGCTTTAGAGTACTCGGCTTGAATCCTTGGCCAGTACTTTATGTATTCTTCTATAACACATGCTACTGTATTTAGCAACAGTGATGATAAATGGGCCAAAGACTGGGAATCCAGGCATGACAAATTATCCTTTGGGATTCTGCATAGATGCCACCCTATACCTACAGTATTCTGAACTGAACCTGCTGGTGCTTCCTGGGATCTCAGAGCTGTCATACCTCTTTCATTTAATACACCATAGGAACACGAAGGACAGCAGACTTATATCACTGGTGCTTAAACTTGTATGCATGCTGAAATCACCAAAACGCTTAAAAAATACTGATGCCAGGGCCCTATACCCAGAGATTTTGATTTCATTAGTCAAAGATGTGGCCTGAGCATCAATATTTAAAATATCTTCTCAGGTGACTCTAATAGGCAGCCAAGTTTGAGAATCAATGACTTAGATCAGTAGTTCTCAAAGTGTGTTCTACAGACTTCAGGAAAGTCCTTTCATGGAGTCCATAATTTATTTCCATAATAATATGAAAATAAAAATTTTCATAACAACATGGAAGCACTAGATTTCTTTTTTACTATGTTGACATTTGTACTGATAGCACAAAATCAATGGTGGATAAAAGCACTGGTGCCTTAGCATGAAGCAAGGCTGCAACACCAATTTTACAGGAACATTGACAATGATATGTTTCCAGATTCCACAGCAATTAACCCGTAAGGAATCAACACTTGTTGAAATTTGGTGTAGTATCAAAAAAGACTATTCACAGTTCTCTGAAAAGACTATTAAAATACTTCTCCATTTTCCAGTTACATATCTGTAAAAGTTTTTCTTCATGTCCTTCAAATGAAGCAAAATATCTGAAGAAATTGAATGTAGAAATCAATGTGAGAATCCAAATGTATTCTTTTAAGTCAGATGTCATACCTCTTTCATTTAATACACCATAGGAACACGAAGGACAGCAGACTTATATCACTGGTGCTTAAACTTGGATGCATGCTGAAATCACCAAAACAGCTTAAAAAATACTGATGCCAGGGCATCAGTATTTGCAGATTAGAGAGATTTGCAAAAATGTAAAACACATTACTTTTTTCAATTTTTATGTTTTGGTTTGGACAATGTAGCTATTTTTCATAAGGATAATATGGAATGGATTTTATGATTATTAAGTGAATAAATAAATCTGTTTAAATTATCAATTTTGTTTTTATTTCTAACATAGTAAATATCAATGGATATAACCCACATAAATTTTCTTTGGGGTGCTCAACAATTTTTAAAATTGTAAAGGAGTCCTGATTCCTCAAAGGTTGAGAACCACTGACTTAGATCATTCTTGAACTTTTGACTCTTACTTTCCTCTGTGACCTATAACTCTCCCCCAGGGTTGATTCTGTGTTGGTACAGCTTGGCCAGGATCTGTCTCTGGATTTCTTATGTAGTACTACCCTCAAGAGCCTGCTGCATCCGATCCAGGCATTCATATGGTGGCCTTGGTCTAGTGGCAACCTCTTGCATTCCTTGAGGTAGCACCTTTTGTGCCCTCACCTTCCCACCTGGTGTGTGGTGTCAGGTGTTTGCTATTCTTTCTGATAGGCGAGGAAATACCTCTTCTTTTCATGTCCTGTGAGAGCTGTATATGGGTGGGGTCTTCTAATGTAATCACTTGGTGACTCAGTGACAGGGTTCTTTCATCTTTCTGTCTCCCAGAGTCCATGAGTACTCCTTAGAAGTGAAGATCAAAGCAGGTTCAAGAACAGCTTCATGCTATGTTTAGAAACATTGTTTTTTTTCTGTAAGATGGGAAAGGTGGGTGCTCCTGCCTGACTCCCTCACTTATGGGGATTCCCCATTCTGAAGTGTGGGTCCTCTCTGAAAGCTGGATTCTTTTAGTACATTCTTTCCGTCCTTCAAATATGTCTTTATATGCCCAAGACTTTCTTATGAGCAGAGTGCGAGCTGTTTTTAACAGTGGTGTTCCTGTGTCCCAGACGGATGAGAGGATGAGGATACACACCAATGCATGAGAGTCTACAACAGCACATATCTCAGTGTGACCTATCTGGACACCTATGTGAACACCTGCCACTGTACTGAGTACCTTCACATCTGGAGTATTACTAAACAGAGGTGTTGACTAAAACTTTCTTCAGGTTCAACTTTTTGACTGACCTGGTATCCAAACCTAGTTTTACAATGGGATCTTTGCCTATTCCACTATATCCCTGAAATTAGAAAACTTACTCTGATCCTGTGGGCTCCTTTATCTCTGACCTACTGCTCTATGCATTGTGTTCTGGGGTGGGGAATCCTTGAGGAATCATCTATTTCATAGCATCCATATTTGGAAACTCCTGCTGGTTTATATCCTTGACTGGGACTGCGTACTGTTTTTGTTTGTTTGTTTGTTTAAATTTGTCAGCTTTCTGCCTGAGCACCACTGAAAACAGGCACTGGGAAAGCCCTGGAACCTTTTTGGGGACACCATTTAGCACTCAGCCACATTTTATTTTTCACTTTTAATACAAGTGCTCCCTTCTCTGATTCTGCTTTATTTAAATGCTCTACTTGTTATTTTAAGCTAAAAACACAAGCACTTTCAGAAGAAAGATACCTACTAAATGTGGCTCACAAATGAATAATGATGTCATCCATTGGCAGAAGGTTTGAGGTCAATAAAGTGTTCCTGCTCCCTCGTTTCTGGGCCATCATTCATAGTGTTCTGTAAGAGTTGCACCACATACTCCAACTTCTTATAATCATGTGAAAGTTAATGTTTACCAACTCTTTTGTGTTCTCAAACTCCCTGTGGCCTAACTCAAGGCAGTTTGAGACAACAGGTATCTTATAAAGCTAAATATATAACCAAGTAAGAGACAGTCATAAAAGTATAGTTGAAAGAGACTCAGAGGCTGTTTTTATGGCAGCACTAATGGTTGATTATACGATGCAATTTTAGAGACTGACCTTCTTGGTGTGATCCTCCCATCATCTTCTTGCAATTTGGAAGCTGATTCTTAGCTTTTTCTCTAGATCACAAGTTCTGTGTGTTAATTTTATTTTGGTCTCATTTTTACTGCACAAAGTTGGTCGCACCACAAATGGATTAGACTGCCTTTGACTCCACTTCAGCATTCAACCTCCATGTCCATCATGGTGTTTATTGCTTTCTAGCACTCTCACACTCATTCTGGGTCTCTCATGGCAGTGTTTCTTGGCCTTGTCTTCACTAGTAGCGCTCAACCTTTGGGTCTGCCCTTTCATTTCCCCAGGTTATATGGGACAGGGTACAAATCCCTATTGGTATATTTAGGGAAAGGATTACTATAACAATAAACTCCAAAAAATAGGGCATTTCAATAAAATTCTATTTCTCACCCTCTTAAGTCCTGTGCAATTTTCTAACATGTGGTGACTCAGAGGCCCAGGTTTTGCCCGTCTCATGATTTTTCCCTGCGCTACAGTCTCACCATTCTCTGACAATAGCCAGCAAATGGTGAAAAAGAGGTTGGAGAAGGCACGTCTGCTTCTTAACTGCCTTTTTCCAGAAACTACATAATACTACTTCCACACAGGTTCCCTTGGTGAGAACTATTCACATGGCCCACCAGGATGCAGGGACACTGGGGAAATGTAGTTGCTGGCTGGGCAGCCATTCCCCAGTGCTATGGTCTGAATGCTGATGTCCCTACAGAACTCATATGTTGGAACATAATAACCAATGTGATAGTATTAAGAGGTGGGGCCTTTGGGGGAAGTGATTAAGTAATGAGAGTTGTGCCCTCATGAATGGAATTGGTGCCCTTATAAAAGAGGTTGAAGGAAGCTACCTCGCCTCCTTTCCATCATGTGAAGACACAATGTTCAGCCATGTGAGGAAGCCAAAACAAGGTGCAATTTTTGAAGAGTGAGCCCTTACCAGACACTGAATCTGCCAGAGCTTTGATCTTGGACTTCCCAGCCTCCAGGAATGTGAGCAATACGTTTGTTATTTATAAATTACCCAGTCTAAGGTATTTTGATATAGCATCCAGAACTGACTAAAACACTGTAATAACTCTATAGTATGGAGGGAGGAGCACAATGAGTTTTATGTGGTAAAATGTATATAACATAAAATACATCATTTTTTCTATTTGTAAGTGTTTAGTTCAGTGACATTAAATACGTTTACATTGTTATACAACCATCACCACCATCCATCTTCAGAACATTTTTCATTTTCCCAAACCAAAACTCTGTACCCATTAAACAACAGCTTTACATTCCTCTCTCCTTCTGTGATCCTGGGAATCACCCTTCTACTTTCTGTGTCTGAATAAAATAATACATTTGCCTCCATTAAAGCACAGAAATTGTTTTTTGTAAAAAGAAAGAAAAAAAAACAAGTAAAATCATACAGTATCTGTGCTTTAGTGACTGGTTTATTTCACTTAGCGTAATGTCTTCAAGGTTCATCCGTGTTATAGCATGTGTCAGAACTTCCTTCCTTTTCAAGGCTGAATAATATTCCCTCGCATACAAACACAGATTGAGTATCCCTTATCTGAAATGCTTGAGACAAAAGTGTTTCAGATTAGGGATTTTTTTTATTTGGAATATTTGCATATACATAATGATATATCTTGGCAATTGGACCCAAGTCAAACAATGGAATTAACTTGTGTTTCATATAAACCTTATACCCGTAGCCCAAAGATAATTTTATACAATATTTTAAAAAATGTTGTGCACAAAACAAAGTTTGTATATATCGAACCATCAGAAGGCAAAGGTGTCAATTTACTACATATGTTCTCATTATTCATCATTTACTTTGATCTACATATAAAGGTGAGAAATGGGTGTTTCCACCACAAATTCATGGAAAACAAAACCTTAAAGTACAATATTTCTTAGAGAGTGAAATAATAGACATTGGATACTCATACGAGAAAGGGATGAGGGATAAGAAATTACTTAATGGCTACAATGCACACTATTTGGCTGATCGTCATATAAAAAGCCCAGACTCTGCCACTACTCAAAATATGCATGTAAGAAAACTGCACTTGTAACCCCTAAATCTATAAAAATAAAAAAATTCAAAAACTAAAAAAGCAAAAGCAAAGGTATCGCTATCTCAGCCACCCATGTGGACGATCTGTGGTTGTTTAGCATCACTATCATTCCTGACTCTGAATTTATATTCTACCAATAAGCAGTCATTTTCTTACACGTGTTCACACATAAGTACTTAACAGTAAAAAATATGACATAACATAATGTAGTGAAAGTTCAGTGTAAGGAAGCAGCACAGTAGCATCACCAGAATACCTGTATCAGCTGTTAAATGAGAGCAACAATAAGCAGCAGCAGGCTTCAAGTCTCCACCTGCAATGTTGAGTTTTGATTAAAATGGTACTATATGCTGTATTTTATTTTAGGTGAGAAGAAACATTAGAAGCAATTGAGAGACCAGGAAATAGGTCTTCTACGGATGAGAAGGCATTCTTCTGGGATGCACTTATATCTTTGATGCTAAACTCCTCTTTGTAATCTGCACCCACCCCTCCTCATACTGCTACTAGTATGCTCTTCAAGGAAGTGTTTTGTATTTACTCCTTATTGATCTGGACCCTAGTCACAGGGTTGAATTAATGAAGTCACACTTGGGGGAAAGTACGTGACATAAACATTACTTCTGATGAGAATTTCAGCTGGAGGATGAGCAGAACAGCTGGCAGGAAATAACAAAATCTTGTAGTCATCAGGCAGTCCAGCTTCCTTGAGGCGAGCACAAGGCACTTGTACCAAATGTTTTTGAAACCAATCAGAAAAGATGTCCCTGAGTGGCTCATGCCTTTTTGTTAGCATAATAATGGACTGGTAAGAAATTCACTCATAGAAAATTGGAAGGACACAAGCTTTTACCTATCAGCAAGTTTACACTCAGGCATGCCTGCTGCATTAGCATATCCCAGAACAGTTATCCTGTCCTTGGCATCCTTAATTCAGTAGGAGTTGTCTCTTCAGCTGTAGTCAAGTTTTCCTTCTGTGACAAAATAGTGATGTTTCCTCAGCATTATAGATGTGTTCTGGTGGCATATTTTCATCAGCATGACCTTGGCAAACTCATCAATAAGTTTATCTGTTGCTTCATGATCAGCAGATGCTTTATCATCACAAATCTCTAAATATTTAATGCTGTATTTTTCTTAAATTCAAGCAGCCTATTGAATATTCATAGTTCTCTCATTTTTCAGTTCATTGTGATAGATCTTTGCTTGCTTCATGATCAATATGTCCTTCAGTGGCATGTGTTTGCTGCAACACTGATGGATTCGCCCTTGTAATACACAATCAAGATCTTCATTTTTAGCTTTAGGCAGTGTTTCTCCACTTTTCATTAACTTCTGTTCATCACTTTCAGCATGGAACTTCAACAGTTTATCCCTCTGTTTCTTCAGGTCATATACGACGGTCATTCTAGTACCATACTCTTATTTAATATGTTTCACACTTAACACTTACATCACTGTCCAGTTTTACCAACAGCTTAACTTTCTGTGCTGTAGATAAACATAAATGCTTCCTCTTTTTAAAAAAGTACTCTTGCCCATAGGGGTAGCTGCAGGACTTTTTGGCATTTTCAACAGTATCTTTACGCCACAGAACACAGAATAAGTAAGCAAACAAAACAAAACAAAAACAGTGAATTTTGTATATAGGTCTTGTCCCCATGTGGGACATTGTGGGGAACTTCCTGTTATTGTGTTCTGCCTGCATACATGCCGTTTTATTACTCTGTGGGAGTGCTTGTGTGGGGGAATGTGGGCATGTATGGAAAAGATATCTCATAGCTGAAGGGGGCTGGGTGGGTCTTTTCCCTTGAGGACGCTAAATAAACTGTGTTGTGTGTCTGTGTTTTGACTACAACCCATTATATGAAGTCAGGTGTGGAGTTTTCCCCTTGTGGCATCATATTGGCATTCAAAACCTTTTGGATTTTGGAGCATTTCAGATTCCAGGTTTTCAGAACTGGGCCATCAGTTTTTTTTATCATTTCGTTTTGTTTATCCATTCCTCTGTTGAGGGACATTTGGGTTGCACTATCTTTTGGCTATTGTGACTAATGCTACTATAAACATGAGTATACAAATAACTTTATGAGTCCATGCTTTCAATTATTTTGGTTATGTGCCAAGAATGGGAATTCCTAGGCTATATGGTAAATATATTTTTAATTTTTTGAAGAACCACCATATTGTTTTCCATGGTGGCTATAATGTTTTACAGTGGGGGAGCATGAGTTTCAATAAGTGACTATTTCTGCAACACCAGTCTTTGGTTTATTAGCTCTGTGACCTTGAACAACTTAACTTCATGAATCTTTTTCCTCAGAAAATAGAGCTAATATTGGCCGGGCACGGTGGCTCACTCCTGTAATCCCAGCACTTTGTGAGGCCAAGGCGGGTGGGTCACCAGGTCGGGATATTGAGACCATCCTGGCTAACACGGTGAAACCCCGTCTCTACTAAAAAATATAAAAAATTAGCCTGGTGTGGTGGTGGGTGCCTGTAGTCCCAGCTACTCGGGAGGCTGAGGCAGGAGAATGGCATCAACCTGGGAGGTGGAGCTTACAGTGAGCCGAGATCGCACCACCGCCACTACAGCCTGGGCGACAGAGTGAGACTCCATCTCAAAAAAAAAAAAAGAAGAAGAAAATAGAGCTAATATCTACTTCACAGTGTTGTTGTGGGGTTCTAACAAGGTGATGTATGTGAAGCTGTTTGCATGGTTACTGACGCATGATGTGTAATTAATGTGTTAGTTTTTTTTCTGTCCCTCCTCTCCTCACATACAACATCATCATATCTTTCTTTTCCTGCATTCAATGCCCTTAGAGGTTTCGTTGGTAGAAGTTAGGTATGTAAGAATTAATGGATTATTCATTCCAAGCATACCAAATCTGGGACACAGTTTTTTCGAAAGGAGGAATATGAGTGCTCAGGTGGTGAGAAGTTCCATGCTGGCATGTGAAGAAGAGATTCTTAAACAGGAAAGCCTACAACTCCACCCCTTAGGTTGTACTTTGAGATAACTTCTCTACTTAATTAGGCGCTGAGTCCCTAGGGAAAAACTACTCAGCAACTCAGTGACTAAATCATTCTTTACAAGCTTTTTCACTTTCAAGTTTTAATTAGTATTGCTTCTCCCAGTTGAGTAGTTTTCAGATATATATCTCACTTTTTTCTTCTTATTTCAGACTGGCTATGCAGATTTAAAAAATAAAGAGTAACATTTGATACCCATCTAAAATGCCGACTGGCTAGTCCACCAGCATATTGGGGTCAGACCAAATGATAATGCCTTCAGAGAAAGTCAGTCCTCATCTCCCTTTCATCTTCCCTATCCCTCACCTTCATACTGGCATGTGGGGGAGTTCAAAGCTCTTTTGTACTCTTGAGCAGCCCTAGGCAAGGCCTTTCTGGTTTTCCAGTCATTAATTAGAGTAAAAATTCTGATTCCGGACCTCACGCCATTCCTCACTATCTAAAGTGGTGACCAGGGACACTCACTTCCCCTTTGCCTATCAGCTTTTTTCACTTATAAATTGAAATAAGTAAATAGACTGAAAATTGAATTAGATTGTCTGACAGACTTTTCAAAACTCCAAATAATCTACAAGCCTCTGTTTTCCTTGGCAATTTGAGGTGCTGTGTGATGTCTTCCACACCTTTTATCAAAGCTAAGGAGACATTTACCAGCAGGAAGTCGTTTTTCCTCACAGACAGATCTACTTGTGATCAAAATGTTTGAGGATTATTGTGTTCTTACATGGCAATACACAATCAAACACCAGATGCTCAGCGTTCAAAACTAAAAAAAGCAGATGAACGATTTGATCTCTTCCATCTGATAAAGTCTGATAACTAAGAGGCTGACACAGATACCTTGACAATGGCTCAGCCTGGGCTCCCCTTAGACAGGCTGCCTTGGAACCATTCACAGAGCCATCTCTGAAGTTGGCATGAACAGCAGCAGCATTTGAGGCAGGGAAGTCTGAGTGATGGGGATGGCAGCGATAAGAGCTTTATTTAGCTACAAGACTGCAGGTTCTGAGGCACTAACAACAAAAGCCCACAGAACAAGAAAAATGAAAATGGATGGTTCCAGAGAGGACTATGAGGCTCTATCAGGTATTTTCTCCAATGACTGTAAGTGGAATTATGCAAGTGAGATTGGAACTGTTTTACAGAAGGCAAAAAATAAGAATTTTGCAGCCATTCCACTATACGCTTAGAAAGGAAAGGCATGTCATACGATCACCTCCATCTATATTAAAAAAGCTAATATTTCTTCTGTCATGAAATGCCATGGGAAAGAAAATTTTTAAAGTCCATATAACAAATTGTAAGCACAGCCATAATTCTTGACATTTTGGGCAATTAATATCTTGTTATTTGTATATGAGCGTCAACATTGTTTATTGCCAATCTCATCTTGTGAACTCTGTCAAGGAGTTAGTGAAAGTGGTGTTCTCCGATGAGGTCTACACTGCACATGTGAAATATTACCCCCGTTCTTTTCTTTTCTGCTCCCTCACTTTTGTCAGGTGCTGTCATTTCCATGGTGCTCAGTGCTCCATAGGGGTGTTGAAGTTCCTCTATCAATAAACAAAACAATGTTCTGTGTTGTCCTATATTGATTCACACTACCGTTTTACCGACTTCGTGCTTCCCATCTCCAGGAGCTTTTGCATTTGAAAAGAGAGTGCTATTTGTAGGAACAATGCCTAGATTATAGGAATGGACCTTGAGTCATGAAATTTAAGGCATAATGGCGTGTTTCTAGAGAGGTATTTAAAGGCAGAAGTCTCTGTTACATCACTTGGGTGATTACTTACTCTGTTACAATTCAGGCATCTTGGTCTATATACATAACATCTTTTTATCCATTAACTTTATTGTTCTTATGAGGTGGGTTTGAGGCTAACTTAGGCTGATTTCATAAATCTCAGCTGGTGGCTGACCAAGAAGTGCACCTCATAGATGTATCCCCTAATGAATGAGATCTGGTATGATTTGTCTGCAAATATGACTTTATGACCTTCCTTTATTGGCTTCCATTTTCCTGACCATCAGCTTTTGCAGTGATTTTGCAGTCTGTTTTAATCACTTCAGGTAAGCTGCGTGCACTGAGCAACACATTGCCATCAAAGCCCCCGCAAAATAGCTACAGGATTCTGTGGCCCACAGAGAGAAGAGTGAAGGAAGTCTGACTCAATTTATTTGAAAAATAACTGTTCTAATACACAAAATTGCTGTAATTCCACTCACACTAGGAATCAGAGGCAAAAATTAATGACAAGTCACCTTTCCAGCTTTTATTTCTATTTCCATGTACCTGAACACTCAGAATCACATAACAATTGTTTTGAGCTGGAGACAGCAGAGGAATAAGAGGATAGCCTGTACTTCTCAAGAGCATAGGAAAATCTGATTTGGAATGGGCAGGTCACAGGAATTTATCCAGATGAGTTAGTTCTCAGGGTGGATGGGCAAGATGGATGTAGGAGAGTTGAAATTGTCTTGGGGGAATAAACTTTCCCTCTGAGCTGTTCCCCCACAGCCATGTAAAGCAAAACTAGATTCTCAGTCAATCTGTGCCTTAGTTATTTCATCTTAAAGGAGGACTTTCTGTTAAGAGTAATAAAGTTGAAAGAGATGCACTGTGTGGGTGTGAAGGGTCAGCATGCTGGACAGCAGACACAAGATGACATCTGCCATCTTTACTATCTTTGCCTACAGGTCCTCTTCATTATTTTCAAGTTTCTGTCCTTTTCAGTCAAATTTAGATTCAGAGTGGTCTTTAAAATAGAATGGGCATAAATCCATGTTCTTTGAAAACAGACATTCTCAAATATCTTTTGATGTTTAATGAATGTCAAATATTTGTAATGTACTGTTATTTAAAAAGTTAGTTTTCTGAGGTGACTCAGAGCTGATATGGTTTTCTTTCTGTACAGATACATCTACTTGGCTATGTAATGGCACCCTAGAAAAATGTAGAGTGGTGAATAATCTAATAATTGTACAAAAGAATTTTGCTCTTCAACATAGCACATAAAATGGAATAACCTTTTGGTTAGAATAGATCTTATAGTCAATTTTTTTCCCATTTTTTTTCTTATACTTTCAAAGGTCAGAAAGAGAAGAGAAAATCTTTTGATACATGTGTGAAAACTAGATCTGTATTAAGAAGGGTCCTAATTAATTACATATATCTGACCCCAGTGTACTCCACAGAAGAAAGGTGGTGACTGTATCTAGAGTGGATGAGCTCTCAATTTTATTCAAGCTATTATTGGAATTGGTGGCTCTGCCATTATCAGGTGTTAACATTAGAGTGATACGTGGTAAAAATTGCTGTAATTGCTTGTAAGAACCAAGTGAAGGTCCTTTTACAAAGATAATTATTATGGGTTAAACCTGAAGAATACAATATAGCCTTATGAATATTATATAATTCTGTATTTAGAATATATATGTCAATGAATCTGAAAGAGTATAAGATTTGGTTTTCTCACCCTCTCCAAAAGCAACCTGGAGTATCAGAAAAGCTTAGAATTTATTCTAGTGGATCTAGTCTTAAATCTTAGCACTACTCACTGCATAAACTAGAATAGAATAGGTTTGTCATCTGTAACTTTTGAGAGAAACTGAGCTTATTCTATTCTTATCTTTCAGAGTTATCATAATGTTCAAAAAAAGATAATATGTGATATCTATTATAAAGTGCAAAGGACTCTGAGAATAATAGATTTTGTACACCAAAGGTGCAAACATAAGGAAATAGGTTTTTGGTGAAAATGGAAAAAATAAGAAAGTAGGAACAATTAAATGTAGTTTTGAGTGACCACTATGTAACAGCCGTTTAAGAATTTTTTGGTACATTTAATTCCCTGAACAATATGAATAAGGTGATACACAGTCTCTCCAAATGAGAAATCCAAAAGTCAGGGAGTTTAAGTAACTTACTTAGTCCTAGACATATGTAACAATTGTATAAGCTTGAAAAGTTACGTATTTTCTCCAGACTTCAACTTCCTTATCTGTAAAATGTACTTCTAACTGTAAAATAGGAATAAAAATATACTCCCTCCCCCCACAGTTGTTAAGATGATTAAATGAATGTGTGTGTGTGCATATGTTTGTGCACATGGTGCATAATGTATGTTAAACACTGAGCACAATGCCTGTTTGGCAAGCAGTCTTCAAATGACAGCAATTATTATCATTATTTTATCTTTGAGGACCTGGGATTTCAGGAGACACAAATCATTGTTCTAAATGTCAGTTTTGATTTCATAGGACAGCAAATGCAGACAGCCTGTTTAGTACATTGGGCTGAATCTAGGAATATTTTAGGTACCTATGTTGGATTTTTTTGTTAACTTTTGTTAAACTGATTATTCCAGTCTAAGTTCATGTTTTATTACTTTTAAACAAACTTTCTGATAGCAGTATTTATTTGTGTTGTTCTTGTAAGACGGTGCGGCAGAAAGAAAATTCTAGCTAATTAAGGGTTTGAATTACTTAACTTCTGGAAAATTAAACTTTGTTGACTTTGCCCTTAAAATGCTTTCATTTTTTCCCATTTAATTATATTTACTTATGTTCATTAAATGTTTACTATGCGTCAGACACTGTTCTAAGTGATGATTTTCGTGAATTAATGTGTTCTTCTAAAACCCAACGTGTGAGTAGTACTACTACTGAGCATCTACTTAGTGTGGGCCTGCTGACACCCAGAGTACCTAAACCACAAAGAACAATAAATGCTAAGGGGGGCTATTACTTTAGAAGACATGTAGGTGGGCCCGTTTTACATATGAGAACACTGAGGCACATAAACATTGACTAACTTGTCCAAGCACGTAAGTCATAAAGCTAAGATATGAACACAAGCAGCCTGGCTCTGAAGCCCATGCTCCTGACACCTCTAACATATGCCTCCCACAACGCTGACTAATTCCATATATTTTTTATGGACAGTATTAGAATCAGAACTTATCTTAGTGAGGAAACAATTAGGTGCAGTGATTGGGGAACCCCACTGGACTTGTGACAAACCAAACCTTTCCTCAGTGCATAGAGCAGGAAGATAACTGGACTGGAATTAGGAGATGTAAGCTCCGACTTGGGGCCTGATACCAGTTTGCTGTGTGATCTATAAAAGTAGCTCTCTAATCCTTATTTTCCCCATCCATGGTGCTGTTTAAGTCTGCACATGTAACGTCAGGCAGATTTCCATTTATTAGCTCTACTTGTGGTTAAGACAATTATTATAGATGGCCCCTGATCAAACTGTTTATCCTTCTCCCAAGGAAGTGACCCTAGGTGACTTTTAATTATTGTTTGCTGTTTGATTTTTCCTTAATAGCTTGATCCAGATTAATCCCCTGGATTAGTTGGCCCTTAGAAAGCAAAGAGCTGCATCCCCATAGGGTGTGACATAGAGCATGTAAGTTTTGATTGTGCTGGAATGAAGTGGGCAGCACACAGATGTTGGCAGCTCAGAATGCTGCCTGGGGAGGGAAGCTGCAGGGGATGGCAGGTGGCTGTGTGTGAGAAAAAGGGCCCAGGGCATAGGGAGGGGAAGCACTGTGGCAACCTTCTACTCCTTGCTTCTTCTGGGAAGAACATCCCCTTTCTATGGGGCTTTTCTTTCTCCAACAACCATTTGCATGAGACGTGACATGTCACTCAAGTTGGCCAAGCAGAATCCTTCCTTGGGATTTTTAATAAAATTGTGACAAATAGAGGAGGGGCAACCCTCTCTGGTGGTGAGATGTGAAACACAGGAATGGTCAGAAAGCTCTGTCCTCCAAGTGGTGGAGGAAGCTAGTGTGATCTGCAGAAAGAAGCATATCCAAGTAATATTTGAGTCTCTGGCTCCATTTGTTTCGGAGACCAAGCTCACATTTCTATTTATGTTGTTATTGTTATTTAATGTAGTCATTTCCCGGACTCTCTATGCTAAAAAACAAAATAAAACAAGCAAACAAACTCCTTTTGTCTAAGCTAAGCTGAGTTGGATTTCTATAATTTGGAAAAAAAAAAAAGAATTGATTAATAGAAATAACAAAAAATGTTCAATTGCTAATAACTGAATTCAAATCAATTAGACTCTAAACTCAGCATCCATAAACCACCTGAAGAAGGATGTAAAATTTTATTGGTTGTTGCATTTTTCTGTTGTAAAGATGCACAGCTTTCATCAGATTCTCAAAGGGGGGTGTGAACCAAAAAAGGATAAGAACAATTACACCAGGGAGCTTGCGGGCAGGGGTGAGATCATTTCTGTAGGAGTTCAATAAACAGTCATTGAATGAATTCAGCACACATTAAGGAAGCTCCTGCTGAGCTTCAGATATAGCACTAGATTCAGGAAGGATGCAAAGATGGATGGTATGGCCTCAAGCAGAGTGCATCTTGTGGGTGAGAGACACAGCTAAAATAAAACAGAGTGAAGTAATTTTTACCACAGAGGCACGCAGTGTGAGACCCTGTGGGAAGCAGGGGCTGATGGCTGATTTTTGTTAGGGGATCAGGAAGGCTGAGCAAAGTGGCTTGCATATGCGGTGCATGAGACTTCAAAGGCTGGGCATGACACTACCCATCTCTATAGCACAGTGGTGGGGAACTCACACTCTGTCTTCAGCCAATTGGGTTCAAATTTTCCTAAGCCCACTTACTAGCTGTGGGACCCTAGACCTGGCATTGCTGAGCCTTAAAATATTTTCCCGTTTAAACTGAAATAATAATAGAATCTGCCTCATTGGGTAGAAGGCTGGTCACAAAGTTGGTGTAAACTAAGGACACAATAAATGGTAGCCATTGTTGTTGTAGCCATTAGTGGTAGTGATGGTTATTCAATGAGTGGAGATGATGGAACAGAGATTCCAGGCAGAGAGGGCAGTGAGCACAAAGGCAGAGAGGCAGGGGATTGCCTATGATTGAAAGCAGCAAATGTGGTTTGGTTAGAGCCTAGCATATCAGTGTGATGACTTTGGAGAGGAAGAGTACCGTGAAGGCCAATCTCAGGAGTTTGGTAGGCAGTGGGTGGCCATCAAATATTATATGCAGAGGAATGGCATGATTGGAGCTGGGCTTTAGGCAGAAAACTGGCTGTAGTGTAGAGAAGAACAGCCAAGGGGAGAAATGATGGGCAGCACGGGAGAGTAAGGGAATGGTAGCTCAGTGGTTAAGAGCTTAGGTTTAGGAGTCAGACAGATCTGGTTTCAATTCTTGGCTCTGTTCCTTACAATTTAATTTTTATTTTGGAAATTTTAATTTTGTGAAAATTACTCAAATTATCCAAGACTTATTCTTTAAAATTATTATGATAATAACACGTATGGGATTGTTGTGAAGAATAAGTATGATAATGGATGTTAAGAAGTTTGTATTTTTAACTGGCACATAGTAAAACTCTTGATTTTTAGCTATTCTGATTAGAATCTTGGAGAACAATGAGGAGGCTATTTCTCCCAAGGCTCGATCTTTCCTGGAACCCAGGCCACCTTCATCTCAGACATGGTATATAAAACTTGTCTGGTAAAAATTCACCAGGCAAAGGCACTCAGAACTCATAGGATCTAGAAATAAGGCCGCAGGAGCTCTACCTCAGTTTCTACCAGCATCTCTCCTCTGATAGGTCCTCTGAAGCAGTACCCCTACTTAGCATTTGTTGGGGTTTTTTTTTGTGGTTTATGTTACTCTGGGTGTTGGGAGGCTCACACCAAATGGATGCTCAAGCTTGCGTATAAATATGACCCAGAAGTAACCATCATCACATCGATGCTTATTTCCTGTTGAGCACATGGTCTGAGCAGCAATCAGTCCTCTTGATGGACAAAGGCTAAATAGTGGGGCCTGTTGCTTAAAATGAGCAAAATCTCTGTGATAATTGTAGCATAATTCCAAAGCAGGGGAAATAAAGCATTTGAAATGGAAACTGAATTGTAAGCTGAAAAAATGAGAACTATTTCTTTTCCTTTTGGAAATTCAGACTCATAAGGGTTGATTCTCACTTGAAAATACTGAAGAAGAATTGAGAAGTTAAAAAAAATTAATTTTGTAAAAAAGGAATTATTTCAGAGCATGGGACAGATATATACGGGTAAAGCATTTATTTGATCATTTGTTCACTTTTACATATGGATCTGAGGAGAGCTTTCTTTCAGTTTCACTTTCCTTTCAATTTCATCTTTGAAATAAAAAAAAAGTCTCCCTTCCCCACACAACACAATCTGCTCCCTTCAAATACTTTAGATATTAAAAAGATACAGGGTAACATCCCCAAAATAAACGACACACGTGACAATTGGCTAATGTTTACTAATTCCTTTGCCATTTATATTGATGAATTTTATAATAAACATTTATATGATACTCACTACATTGTGGGCACTATTCTAAGAACTTTATGTCTATTAACTCATTTGATCCTAACAGCCTTATGGATTAGGTAATATTAATGCTCTATGTTGCAGATGAGGAAACTGAAGCAAAAGAACATTGACTAATTTTGTCAAGGTCACACAACTGGTAAGCTACGAAATTAGGATTCAAACCCAGGCAACCTGGCTCATGTATATCTTTAACTACAGTGCTATGGTGAAAATATACGTTTGTATTCTTGAGGTTTTATGTTGCTAGCATGTTAGCTTATCACCTAAGATTAGTGATTGACTCTATAATACTTTCATTAAAATTTTACAAGATATAAAGACAAGCCGGCATGCCAAATACTTACCTAAGTACACGTCATAGAGAACCCGTAGCACTTTGGCACAATGATGCATGCCATCTTAGTGTTCCTGGGCTTTCAAGTTTCTTTAACTTCTAGGTGATTTCTTTCTTCCTTCATGGTTCCTCCAATTTCTTTCTACTATGTTTTTTTCTCATCTATTCTTTTGTTCTCCTAGTCAACTTGACTTCCTCTTGCCACGCAACATGAATTGACTTTCTTCCCCGAAAACAAGCGACAAATTTGCATTTTACTTTAGGAATCACTCTTCTAGGGGTGTGTGTCACATGTACTAACAATATTTAAACCATGTCTGTTATTTTTTGCCACAGTGTGGATATACAAATTAGTGAACCCGTTAATGGAAATTTTCTTATCTTAGGTTGCCAAAAAAAAAAAAAAAAAAAAAAAAAAAAAAAAGGGCTGCGGGGAGCTTGCATTTTCTTTTAAATCTTGCTCTCTTATTAATTTTCTTTGCATTGAAAAGAAGTAGCCACATGTATTAGTTTGCTAGGGCTGCATAACAAAGTACTACAGATTGGGGGGCCTAAAAAATAGAAATTAAGGTTTTTTTTTTTTTTTTTTTTTTTTCAGGAGTAAATTGTATTTACTGCATACACAATTAACCATAGTGCTCGCACATCTTTAGTGTTGCTTTCATTCACAGTCAACTTGTGTGGAGGACCTTGGAACACACAAACGATCAAAACTCAGCAGAGTCTTTTTTGTTTTTGAGACTGAATCTCGCTCTGTCGGCCAGGCTGGAGTGCAGTGGTGTGATCTTGGCTCACTGCAAACTCCACCTCCCGGACTCAAGCAATTCTCCTAAAAATTAATTTTTTTTCACAGTTATGGAGGCTAGAAGTCCAAGATCAAAGTGTCATTGGGGTTGGTTCCTTCTGAAGGCCATGAAGGAAGGACCTGTTCCAGGTTTCTCTCCTTGGCTTTTAGATGGCTGTCTCCTCCCTGCTGCCTTCACTTTGTCTTCCCTGTGCATGTGGTTATGTCCAAATTTCTTCTTCTTATAAGGACACCAATCATATTAAATTAGGGCCCCACCTTAGGGGTTTCATTTTAATTGAGTTACCTCAATAAAGATCTTATCTTCAAATACACACCTATGGTCACTTTCTGAAGTGCTGGAGGTCAGGATTTCAGTATAGGAATCTCCTGAGTTCCTAACACCATACAAAATAAACATTATCCATTGGCTAATTTACTCTTATCCTAAAAATTGTAATTCTTATGGTGGTGTTTTTCTTCTACTGGCCTTGTCAAAGTATGCGGAAAACAATGATTGCAAGTAAAGGCCATGCTGTGCTCCTGGAAACTACAGCTTCGCAAAAGTGCCCTCAGGGAGCTCTCCTCCCTCCTCCCCCAATAGAGACTATGAAAACTGGGGATTACACATCAGATGGAATATTTTCAGTACTGACCTTTTCCTCTACCTTCTTCAACCAGTGTAAGGTCCAGCTGGATTTGACATTTTCTGTGTCTTCCCTTACATCCCAATATCTTGTGCTTTCAGATATTTTGGATTACAGCATTATCAAAGTCTTTTTGCTGAACATCTCTTCCCCCATTTGCAAAATTGTGATAGTAATGCCTTCTCATAGAATTGTTGAAGGGTTACATGATATGAGTTGTGACAAGGTCTTCTTAATTGTATATAGATTTTTCTCCCTACTGAAGTTGTGAGATCCTAGGGAACCGGCAATGCCTTACATTCCCAGTAGATAAAAGTTTAAAATAATTGTTTGCTTGAAAAATTAGTCAAGTCTATGAGAGAATGTTTCATCCTTTTAAAAAAAAAAAAAAAAAAAAAACATAGTCTTATGCTATTGCCCAGGCTGGAGTGTAGCAGCACGATCTTGGCTCACTGCAACCTCTGCCTCCCAGGTTCAAGCAATTATCCTGCCTCAGCCTCCCAAGTAGCTGGGATTACAGGTGTGCACCACCACACCCAGCTAATTTTATGTTTTTAGTAGAGGAGGGGGTTTCACCATGTTGGCCAGGCTGGTCTCGAACCCCTGACCTCAAGTGATCCGCCCACCTTGGCCTCCCGAAGTGCTGGAATTACAATCATGAGCCACTGTGCCTGGCCGAGAGAGTGTTTTATACTTTCTTGTGAATAACAGAAGAATCTAGTTAAGTAAGATGCAAGATCCCAGAAGGAATATAAATCTGAGGACAGGCTGAAGATCTGACTTCAGAAGGGGGTGGTGGTAATGGTAATGATAGGATTACCAGACGTAGAGTTGAGTCTTTCAGGAAAACGTGTCTCCAGAAGAGCTAGAAAAGAGTAGGTATGGGCTGAATTGTGTCTCCCTCAAAATTCATGTGTTGAAGTCCTAATCCCAGTACCTCAGAATGTGACCTCGTTTGGAAATAGGACCATTGCAGATGTAATTAGTTAAGATGAGGTCATACTGGAGTAGGGTAAGCTCCCAATGCAGTAGGACTGGTATCTTCATATAAAGTAGAAATTCAGACATGGAGACACACATACAAGGAGAACACCATGTAAGCCTGAAGGCGCAGACTGGGGTGACATATCTACAAGTCAGTGAACCCCAAAGATTGTCAGCAAACCACTGGAAGCTAGCAGAGAGACCTGGACCAGCATCTTCCTCACAGTCTTCAGAAGGAACCTGCCTTGCTGACACCTTGATCCTGAACTTCGAGTTTCCAGAACTGTAAGACAATGAATTTCTGTTGTTGGAGCTATTCAGTTGATCCTACTTTGTTACAGCAGCTCTAGGAAACCAACACAATAGGGCTGGCAGTAATGAGGGTGAACTGGAGGGTGTATGAGTTGAGGTTCGCTCATTCTAAGAATCAGTGTTTTGGAGTAAGAGATGGAAAGGCAAAGATACCTGAAAAGAATTTGAAGATGGGAAGCTGGGGGACTGCTGCATGAGGCAGATCTTGAGGACTTTAGCCCTGAAGGATGGCAGAATCAAGACTGTTTAGCAGGGATAAGAAGCAACTGCTGTATAAACTTGTTGGCAAGATCTTACTAAGCGTTGGAAGGTTGGGGTGAGAGTGGATGACAGGCCTGACGTGAGATGTTTGTTTGCCCATTATGAATAACTGTGACTGGGATGGGAACTGAAAAGATACGTCAATGAGGCTAAGTGAAATTTTATGTTATGACAACAAGCAGCCCCCAAATTAGTGGCTATAAAAATAAAGGTTTATTTTGTGTTCAGGCCATGTGTCCAATGTGGCTTGTCAGGGGCAGCAGGATGATGGATTATCCATTTAATTTAATTTAATGTAATTAATTTATTTTTTTTGAGACGGATTTTTGCTCTTGTTGCCTAAGCTGGAGTGCAGTGGTGTGATTTCAGCTCACTGCAACCTCTGCCTCCCGAGTTCAAGTGATTCTCCTGCCTCAGCCTCCCAAGTAGCTGGGATTACAGTAATGTGCCACCATGCCTGGCTAATTTTTTTGTATTTTTAGTAGAGACAGAGTTTCACCCTGGTCAGGCTGATCTCGAACTCCTGACCTCAGGTGAGCCACCTGCCTCAGCCTCCCAAAGTGCTGGGAATTACAGGTGTGAGCCGCCACAACCGGCCCGGATTATCCTTTTTAAAAGGTGTTTCATGGCCACCACAGCAGAGGGTATGACACATAACAAATAACATATTAGCTCCTAAGGCATCTGTCTGGAAGTGGCATGTGTTGCTTCCACTCACATTTCATTGATCAAAAGAAGGCTTTGAGAGGGTGCAATCCTAATAGATCCCCAAGAAGTGGAAAACCAGGATCATCTGGCCAACAGCACTAACAGCTGCATGGGATCTGAAGGACTACACAGTCCAGATATTTGTTTATGTCTGGAATACACAGTCCAGATAACATCAGAAAACTAGAATCCAAAGATGTCAATTTTGCCGGCCAAGCCACAGTTATTAAGGGGCAGAACCAGAAACCCTGACGCACTTCTGCTGTATCTGGCTGTCTCTTTCACAAGAATTCCATCAAACCAAACACACTAGTTTGGAACACATTGCTTGTACAAAGGGCCTCACCATTCTCTAAAGTGTACATGAAACATATGCAGTCATTCTTGGTTGTAAAGCAAAGAGACTTATCTACAATAAATGTGTCAATGTGTTCTATAATTCAACAGCCATCTAATAGTAATTCCCTAATGCCCCCACATTCTTTAATTAAGAAGGGCTATTTAGGGGTATTTAAAAGCTTTAGATTGACTACATTTTTATCATGTTTGTCTCCATTGCTTCCAGGACTGCTACAGGCCCACTGCATTTTTGAATTAATGAAGATAACCAGCATAAAGCTAATTAGAGAAGTTTAAGCCAATATTCAAAAATAAATGTTCAGTAGGTGTCTGTGTAGTATGGGGTTAACTTGAGGTTACTCGATCCCCGCACATTGCAAAGAATAGGCTGGCCATTAACCAGTCCCTGAAAGATAACCTGTAAACCCTTGACTATCCTGCCTAATAAGAGTACTTTTGTCTACCTGAGATCTTGGGCCACATAATAGTGTGTTTATGTTATCAGTGTGATTTATGATGAATGCCTTTATATTTATAACAATAGTTTATGTTAACAATGTGATTTATCATGAATGCTGGCGTTTGTTTCTCTGGGTTCCTGAGTGATATGGTTTGGCTCTGTGTCCCCACCCAAATCTCGTGTTGAATTGTAATCCTGAGTGTTGGAGGTGGGGCCTGGTGGGAGGTGATTTGATCGTGGGGGTGGTTTCTATTGGTTTAGCACTATCCCTTGAGTGTTGCCTTGTGATAGAGTTCTCATGAAATGTGTTCATTCTAAAGTATATATCACCTTCCCCTTTGCACTCTCTCTCTTCCTGCTGCTCCAACCATGTAGGGCATGCTGTCCTCTCCTTTACTTTCTGCCATGATTGTTAAGTTTCCCAAAGCCTTCCCAGCCATTCTTCCTGTACAGTCTGCAGAACAGTGAGCCAATTAAACCACTTTTCTTTATAAATTAACCAGTCTCAGGTAGTCGTTTATGGCAGTGTGAGAACAGACCAATACACTGAGCCAGGCTGACCTCTGTGGGTGCTGTAGACTGAGTTGGTAAGGTCAGACTGTGGGAACTCCTTACCTATGTGACTGGTTCAAAATAAAATCCTCCATCACCAAGGTGTAAGTGAGCTTCCCCAGCTAGCAATATTTCATATGTGTTCTTACACACCATTTCTGAAAGAATTAAGTGCTATCTGATAACTCCACTAGAAGCCACCTGGAAACTCATGTCTTGCTTCTCCTGAATCTGTCCTATGTGTCTTTCGCCTTTACTGATTTTTATCTGTATAATTTCACTGTAATAAACCATAAACATGAGTATAACCGTTTTTCTGAGTTCTGTGAGTATTTATAACAAATCATTCAACCTGAGGGTGGTCTTGGGCCAAGCCAGAATGGCCTGGGATTTGACCAAGGACATTCAAATATATATTAATTTTTACATAGATTAACAGTCAGTATGCATAGTTTACTAGTAATGTAGCTGAAGGTTATTTGGAGGCTAATGTCCTCTCTAGGAAAGAATAACAGCATATCTGCAAAATATGGGCCTAAAATCGTACCTTTACCCCACGGTAATTGATATGGTTAAGCTTTGTGTCCCCACCTAAATCTCATCTTGAATTATAATTTCCATAATCCCCACGTGTCAAGGGAGAGACCAGGTGGAGGTAATTGATTCATAGTGGTGGTTTCCCCGTGCTGTTCTTGTGATAATGAGTGAGTTCTCATGAGATCCAATGGCTTTATAAGGGGCTTGTCCCCCCTTTACTCAGCGGTCTTCCTTCCTGCTGCCTTGTGGAGAAGGTGCTTTGCTTTCACTTTGCCTTCCGTCACGATTGTAAGTTTGTTGAGGCCTCCCCAGCCATGCTGTCCTGTGAGTCAAAACTCTTTCCTTTATAAATTACCCAGTCTCGGGCAATTCTTTATAGCAGTATGAAAATGAACCAACACAGTAATTGTTTTCTTATCTTTTAAACTACTGCCTTTTCTGTTCAACAAAAATAAGTTAATGGAGACTTGTTCTAGGTTACAAAACAGTAGACTTGTGAAATATAAATAAACCAGGTTTGTGAAAGTGCGAAGGTGAATTTTGAATTGAAGAAAGGAACACAAATGACTTATGAATTTATTTAAGTGCATTTTATTGTTGGCTTAAACATTTCTCTCCTTGATGGAGAATGTCTCAAGTGTCACTTTGTACATGGACGGGCTTACTTGCAGAGAATCATTTTGTTATTTGAAATTTAAACTATTTGTTCATATTAAGGTAATGTTAAATTGCATTGCTATCTGTAAACTGTTAAATAAAAGCATTACTACTCATTCTCACGGGCAGTGAAGCATGGTGGACAGCTTTTTATGCATCATAATTTTTCTATCCTAAGCATATCTTTTTGGATTGGAGTGTCATACCCTGGGGTTTGACTGGATGTGGTCTGGTTGACAAGAGCAGGTTGTAGCAGACAGGAAGGGCTGAGGCTGCAAAAATATCTGTTGGAGAGGGTGGGAAGCCACCGAAGTAGGGGGAATAACAGGAAATATTGTGGCAAATAAAACACACAATTGTTGGGCATGGCGACTAACGGGTATCTGGAAATACGTAGACTATGGGAACAGGAAGTATAGGAACATGCTGCATGACAGAGTTTATGTGGAGTCACACAGACATGGTTTTGAATTCTTGCTTTATCAAGGGTGTATGGTTTGTGGGTGACTAAGATTCTCTAAGCCTTAATTTTCTTAAATGTAAAATAGGATAATAGAAACTACTCGAAGGAATTATTGCTTAGACAAATTTCAACATATGTGAGGCATTAACATAGTGGCTGGAAAAATAGTAAGTGCTTATTAGCTATTAACTTATATATAAATTTAGGACTCCTTGGGGGAGTGGTGGTTCTTTTCAAATAAGAATCCGTTGGTTTCAGCTTTGTGGAGAGGGATACTTCTGGGCTTAGGAACCAGTGAGATCCTCAGAGGGAGAAGGAGAAAGGGAGCTCATCCACACCTGCCTGCTACCACTTCCACCTGTTACTATTTGAAGGATGATTGCATATATTCTTGGGTGAAAGAGACACATTTGCTTTTTATCTTGCTGCTGTGGGAGGTAAGTCTATTCTCAACAGCTGCCAACACCTCACTATTGCCCCATGGGTGAGTTTGGCAGAAGGTTCTTCAAGACTTTGCTGAGCTCCATCCAAGCATCAGTTTCTTTCTCATTAGCCTGGTATACTTCTGTAACACCTGGAGCACAGGTGGTGGTTAGGGGGCAGTTCTTGACACACAGATAAGTGGAGATGGTGTGTAAGGCAAAGCCCCAGCATAAGCATTTTAGTGGAACTCAACAGAGCTAAAACATACCCTATTACATCGTCAGAGGTAATGAGACATTTACAGCATTTGAAGTCCTCTTCCAATGTATTTGAACACTTCATTTAACTTGGAATGGTCTTAATTATTCTTCACACTTGGTCAAAACAGACCTAACCATTTGCAGAAGACACATGGGCCATAAAATGTATTAACGAGCCCAAGAAAGCATCACCAGGAAATACAAAGCATTTGCATTTGTTTTTTATTCTCAGAGGTTGGTAAAAGCAGCCCCTCTAACTAATGAAGGAGTTGACACTGAGTCAGTGTAACTCAGGCAGCTAAGTGGGCAGCTCCAAGGCCACACAGTTCATCGTTACCATGGGTGCACCTTACTATAGTAACAATGAACAGCAGAGATGGGGCCTCATGCTGAGGAAAAGAACTCAGAGAGGTGGAACAGATGGCCTGTTGTCTGTTTCTACTTTGGGCATGACAGATGAGCAATGGATCCAATTATATCACTGGAAGGGGAGAGCCATCTGAGACATTTGTGATCTATAGGGCTGGCTGTGGAGCTATAGAGCAGCACCAGGTGCATTCAGGCAGTACCTGCTTAGGAGTAGCTATGGTAACTGTAGACATGCTCCAAGAAGTCATAACCTGGACCACACATTGCTTGGGAAAGGAAGTGTGAGGGTGGGAGGGGCTACCACCAAGCTCAGCAGATGGTTCCTGCAGTCTGTGCAGGCAATGTGGATGTAGACACTTTACCTTCATCACAAAATACTGAATTAAAAAAAGACCAACTTTTCTTTATCCCTTTGTCAACGAAAGATTAAGTGTTCACTTGTTGATACCGCTTAGTTCAGCCACTCTTTGTTTCCCGTGAATGCTGAGAAGAGAGATGATTATTTCACATAAAAGTAAATGATCAGCATATGTCCTAATAGAACTTTCTCTAAAGTTGGTTTTATAATGTGTTATAAGTGTAACTCAATGAACGATTCCTTATCAAATAAATTTGGGCAATCCAAAATTAAACGAGTCTCTTCACTAAAGGACTTACTTCACAGTCTATGTTATGAATTATAAATATCCAAATACAGCATATAAAATATGGTATTCCCAAATCTTCTTTGACTAAGGAGTGCTTTTTATTTAGAGTATTTGGCTGAGGAAGGAGTAAGGGTATATTTTAGACTAGTGTTTTGCAGAAATGTTTTTGAAAAAGGCTACTCTGGAGCCTGCTGGGAATAATTTGGATGGAGAGCTGGTGACAAAATCAAACCGTTTAGGACTGTAAAAGTAATGGAATTTGACTGCTCTATTTAAGACCACAAAAACTTCTTTACTTGCACTTTATCCATGTGTGAAAATGAGGACGATACCCCAGTTTTGAATTTTCTCATCAAGCCTCCATACTTTTGACTATATACACAGCAGTGGGAATGTTAGATCGTATGGTAGTTCTATTTTTGATCTTTGAAGGACCACTATACTGTTTTCTACAATGGCTGTAGTAATCTACATTCCTACCAGCAATGTGTAAGGTTTCCCTTTTCTCTACATCCTCACCAACACTTGTTACTTTTGATTTTTTGATTGTAGGCATTCTGATTGGAGTGAGGTGATGCCTTATTGTAGTTTTGATTTGCAGCTCCCTGATGAAGTCAGCATGTCAAATATATACATCTGCACTCCTATATTTATTGGAGCCCTATTCACAATAGACAAAATGTGAAATCAACCTAAGTGCCCATCGGCAGATGAATGGATAAATAAAATGTATGTATACATGATGGAATACTACCTGGCCACAAAATAATAAAGTCCTGTCATTTGCAGTAACATGAATGAACCTGGAGGACATTAAGTGAAATAAACCAGACACAGAAAGAGAAATATTGCATGATATCGCTAATATGTGGAGTCTAAATTGTTTTGTAAAAGTAGAAAGTAGAATAGTAGTTAACAGAGGATGGGAATGGTGGGTGAGGGAGGGATGGTGAGGTTAGTCAATTGGTACAGTTACAGTTAGATAGGAGGAGTAAGTTCTGGTGGTCTACTGCATAGTAGGATGACTAAACAGTAATGTATTACATATTTCAAAATAGCTAGAAGAGTATTCTCATCACAAAGAGATGATAAATATTTAAGGTAACAAACATGGTAATTTCTCTGATTTGATCATTGTGCAATTTATACCTGTATTAAAACATCATGTTGTACTCCATAAATATATGTAAGTATTATTTTATGTATCAATCATAAATTTTAAAGGCCTCCATGCATGTAGCCAGTATTCTTGGAGGTTAACCTTTCTTTTTTTTTGAGTTTTTTTTTTTTTAATTTCCCTAAGTTTTGGGGGAACAGGTGATATTTAATTACATGAGTGAGTTCTTCAGTGGTGGTTTGTGAGATTTTGTGGCACCCATCACTCAAGTAGTATATACCAAACCCAATTTGTAATCTTCTATCCTTCACCCCTTTTGCCCCTGGAGTCTCCAAAGTCCATTGTATCATTCTTATGCTTTTGTATCCTCATAGCTTAACTCCCACTTAGGAGTGAGCACATACAATGTCTGGTTTTCTATTCATGAGTTAATTCACTTAGAATAATAGCCTCCAATCCCGTCGAGGAAGGACATCCCTCTCTCTCCTAATGTTTCCATTCAGTCATTCAAGTTATGATAATAAAATATAAGCTGATTCATGGAAGAATTTTCCAAATAGGGGTACTAAATAAAATAAAACTTATCTAATGATTGACATAAAAGACTTTGTAGTTAAGAAGGTGTAAATTCCAAAGGCCATGACATTCTCAAAAACTTTGTTGAAGAACACAATAACCTGAGAAGTGGTATCTATGCTTTGTACAATGACATAGTTATATTCATCCCCCAGTAATCTTTTGCAGTGGTAGCATAGCACATTTACAATCAGAGATGTGATAAAGAAGGTCTGCCTCAGAAAGCATATCCTGAATAATGTAGGATTAATGGCTATATAATTCCCCCATGTATGCAACATAAATATACTCAATTACATATGTTTTCAGGCCACTAATAATCAAATCAGCCTAGAAATTCTCTGCTTTGTATTCTTGTGGCACCAAGTTGATAGCAGACCTCTAGCTCAATATTAATCTTCTTAGAAAATCTTCATCAATAATGTAAAGTACAATGGAGGCTTCAGTGCAGCAAGCTCATAACAGAAAATACTGCAATTGGGTTTGGTGAGCAGGGTCTAGAGAGGAACATACTCACTCCGAGGCTGCTGGTATTAAACATGTTCAAGTGTGTTACAGGTGAGCAGGGAGTTACTGCATCTGCCAATCTCATTGCAGTCTCAGGCCTTAAGTGGTTGCCCCCTCAGCATAAGGGAGAGCTGCAGAGGCTCAGTTGACAGATGAATGGGCATGGTCAGGAGGAGAGAGGGGATGCCGCTCAGAGGCACAAGCTGGTTTGATCTGGTGGGAGATCCAGGCTCTGCTCCAAGCTCTGTGTCCAGCTCAGAGCTGCAGTCTCTACCTTTCATACTGCACCTTATAAATCACAGGCTTGGACAGCCTTGAGGCCACTGGGTGTACTAATGTGCTCTCGTATATTGCACTGAGAGCTGCCCACTCAGATGACACCCATAAATCTTGTTATTTAGAGGTGAGTGCCCTGGAAAGGTGTTATATTTGGAAAGAAAAAATTAATCAAATTAAGTGGGAAGATTCTGGTCTGATGCAGTAAAAGCACGATTGAAGGGGAAAGAAGAGGTAAGGGGGGGTGTGGGGAAGAATATTCACATAGACATGTGATTCTGTGGTTGTAAGCAAGAACTCAAGCTTTATATTCCTTTGTTCAGTGCTGTAAATAATAAAGCCTTGATATAACAGTATAATAACAGATTATCATAATAACTACCACTTATTGAGTGCATATAATATGGCAGACACTGTGCTAAGGCTCTCATGGGCTTTAGTTCACTTAATTGTCAAAATAAATAGATGCCATTATAATCCTCATTTTATTTATTTGGAAACAAAGGCTCAGAGAGGTTAAATAACTCACTCAAGTTCACACAGCTAGTTAGCAGTAGAGCTTGGTCTTCTAAGTCCAAAGATGAGAGCTGTTTACTGTTGATGAGTCATACTATTTGGGATGAGGAGGTAAAATAGGTTTTAATGAACAGATAACATGTATCTTATGGGCATGGAACTTATGGCCAGGAAAGGAAGTAGACAAAGCATTTCAAATAGTTAATTCGATGTTTGCAAGAGTATGCGGGGCTGGAAAGGAGCAGCGCGGAGGGCTGTTGGGACATTTCACAGAGGGCCCTGACCAAACCCATCCTCCAACCCCTATATCACTCTGCTTCTGCACACAGCTGTAGGGACCAGCCTACATGCTCCCACACAAGTATAATTAGGAATTTCAGGTTCATCCCTTTCATCCCACAGCAGATTTTAGAGTTTACACTGATTCTGTGTTCTAAAAGAAGAAAATGTAATATCACTGTGAATGTTATCTTTTGTTGCTTTAATTGCCTATGGGATAAAAAGCATATCTTTTTAAATGATTTCTATACTTCTATGTCATTTGGAGCTTCTTAATGTGGCAAGAGGACAGAGGAACATCTAAAATTCTGGTTTTCGATATTTTAAACTGACTGATTGTGACTTACTCCTTTGAGAAGAGTTGGAGGCAGAGATGGGAGTGCAGATCCCAGTGCCATTGTTTACTGGGGTTCTGGTGAGGTTGAGTCTCAGGGGCTAGATTTGACTAGGGAAATTGTGCAGTCAACTTGGTCTGTTTCAGGGATTCTTCCAAAGAGAATGTTGCTGGCACATTTAACCTGTCAGTTAAACCCTGTCATTCTACACTTGCCTGTCCTGGCACTGTTGTAGATCAGATTCTCTACAGACAGGCTCTCAGACAAAGTGCTCTTTGGGAAGCACCCAACGGAGGGAGAAAATGGGATCTGGAAGGGGTAAGAGCCTAGCAAAGCTGTAGAATCAGGTCAAATTGAGCCCTGGCCTTATCCCTGATGGTTCTGGGGTGTGTTATCCCACCTTAAGGCAAGGGGGGCAGGCTTTGATATCACTAAATTAGTCCCCTCACCCTGAGGGAGGAGGATCATTCAGAGGTCTCCAGAAGTCAGAGCTGGGTGGGTACAATGGCAGCAAAAGAAGATCTGGAAGGAGCACCTACTCCAGATTCACACAGTGAGGGGAAACTCACATCATCCCTTCATGAGTCCCAGACCCTTTAACGGTGATGTGGAAGGTCTTAGCACAAAACAACATCACACGTCTCTACTTCCATGGTGGTGGCAGCCCAGCATGTAGAGCATGGGGAACTCAGGTTCCCACAGCAGATGTCTCTCCAGATCCCACATTTCCCTTGTTCAAATGGGGAGAGAGTGGTCCTGGCAGTGGAAGTGCCTCTCAGTGACCACCCTTCGAGCACAGACCTGTCTTGAAGGGCCCCCACTTCAGGACAGAACATCCTCTTGTATAGAATCTGGGATAAGTGACCCTCTAGCTCTTAGGGACGAAGTCCCCCTGTGGGCTCAGAGAAAGGCAGCCACTTGTACACATTTTAAACTCCTTCTTACCACCAGTAAAACCAAGCCTCTTCCTGCCTCTGCACTATTCCAACAGCAAGTGCAACACTACAGGAGACTTATAATTTATTAACTTTTCTGTACTCAAATATTTAATTTCTGTCAATGTATAATTTAGATATGTACTTCCAGATAATTTTTTTATGAATCCCAGGCCTCCCAGAATGACCTCCCTAAACCGATCACATAGTAAAGTATTGTAAAGTCTCTTCTCCAGAGCAAATGAGCCTTTACAAGGAAAATTCTCTCTATAATGATCAGGGATGCTGAGCTTTTTTTTCATATAATTGTTGGCCGCATGTATGCCTTTTTTTGAGAAGTGTCTGTTCATGTCCTTTGACCACTTTTTGATAGGGTTGTTTGTTTTGTTCCTTGGAAATTTTTGCACACTGGATTTTCAAAACACGGTATGAGAAAAGGGAAAAGATGTAAAACATCTATTTGTATTGACTGTATGATAACATGAAAATATTCAGGAGTATTGGGGTTAAATAAAATGTTGTTAAAAAAAAAGATTTCTCCACCAGGGCCTGAGAGACATGGACCAAAGAAAGAGAACAGGAGAGCTTCCTTCAAAATCCTTGAACCTATTCTGTATTTTTGCCAGAAAATGTCAGGTTCCCTTCTGGAAGGTTGTTATTTTTCCCTTGCTGTCTGTATCTTCCAGAATCCTGGATGAGATGGTTCTGCTGCTAATGTGTGGAATAACTAAGAACATTCTCCATTGAAGAACCTCTTCTGTTTTTCATGGGGCAGTGTCCAGTTAATTTCATGTTTATTTCTGATGGCTATAATCAGTTGGTTGTTTCAACTCAGAAGTTACAGTGAATAAATGAGACTGAACTGCTAAAACAGAACTGAATTTAGCCTTCATTTGGATGCTGACACTTTAAATTTATATATATCTTAATTCAATCACAGATTTTTTTTTATTTTATTTTTTTATTTTTTTTTTATTTATTTTTATTTTTTTACAAAAGATGTACGTTAAGAGGCCTGATACAGATTTGCGAGTTGTTTTCCCATGCTGGAAAACTTACCTTATGTTGTGCCTTTAGCCATAACACATACAATTTTTATTATATATGTTATTTGGCTGCCGTTCTTCAGTTAGAATGATTAACTGAATTAATGAGGTTTTGTAGGGCAGATGAAGACAGTTCATGTAAAGAAGTTAATGCCCACAAAGAAGGGTTTATGCATCTGAATATAGGCCTGCATGAGCCTTCTCATGTGGCATGTCAGGTCGGGGTTTTTCTCCAGGGTAGGGATATCTACCTGATGGGATGTATTCCCCTATAGCATCCAGGAGCCATAGGAATACAGATACATACACACAGTTCTTAGTTTAGACTCTCAATGAAAACAGATGTCAGTGACCAGTAAAACAAATCTCAAAATATACTGACCAAAGAAATAACATTTGATTCAAGTAAAGAGGAAATCAATATCAACTCCAAGAAACTATACATCTTGATATTCCATACAAGTGTATATGTTTATTATTACTCATTCAAACAGATGACTCAGAATAACATTTAAGACACCCTGGAAAGCACCCAGGTTTCTACATGCCTATAACAAATGATGATTTATGCCAGGAAAGTAAGAAAAAGGCTGATTTAATTACTTTTGTCACCAGGGTTTCTCCACTGAAGAAGGGTAAGTTAGGAAATAGGCTATAGAATACTTTCTAATATTTATAAGAATAATTTAAAATAGCCTACTGTATCCTTATTTATGATTGAGTTTAACTGTCCTTAAGTGGTGCAGCCACTCGGTCTCCTCAGGACATCATCAAATCAAGTCTGTGACCTCACTATCTGATGGCTCCAATTGCATAATCATGAATCACTTCTATATAGACTTGAGCTTTGTTCATTCATTTACTGAACAAATAGTTAATTGATACTTATTTTGTGACATTTTGTTCCAGGTGCCAGGGATATGATAAATCAAACGGACAAAGTAGCTGTTCTCAAAGAACTCACTTTCTAGTCTTATGATAAACAAGAAACGGAAACACACATATGTCATGTATTTCAAACTCAGGATAAGTGATGTGAAGAAAATGAATCAGCAAAAAACAAAACAAAACAAACAAAAAATAGGGTGTGAAGGAAGGGTGTGCAATTTTTTAAAAGGCTGCCAAGGAAGGCCTTTGTGAGGAGGTGGCATTTGAGTAGAAACTTTAGGTGATGGTAATCTATATAATTGTGTAAAGAATGGAAATCTATATGATTTTTTAAATTTGTTTTTTTATTATATTTTAAGTTCTAGGGTACATGTGCACAATGTACAGGTTTGTTACATATGTATACATGTGCCATGTTGGTGTGCTGCATTCATTAACTAGTCATTTACATTAGGGATATCTCCTAATGTGACAGGTCCTGGTGTGTGATGTTCCCCTTCTTGCGTCCAAGTGTTCTCATTGTTCAATTCCCACCTATGAGTGAGAACATGTGGTGTTTGGTTTTCTGTTCTTGTGATAGTTTGCTGAGAATGATAGTTTCCAGCTGCATCTATGTCCCTACAATTTGGACATGAGCTCATCCTTTTTTATGGCTGCATAGTATTCCATGGTGTATATGTGCCACATTTTCTTAATCCAGTCTGTCATTGATGGACATTTGGGGTGGTTCCAAGTCTTTGCTATTGTGAATAGTGCTGCAAGAAACATATGTGTGCATGTGGCTTTATAGCAGCATGATTTATAATCCTTTGGGTATATATCCAGTAATGGGATGGCTGGGTCAAATGGTATTTCTAGTTCTAGATCCTTGAGGAATGGCCACACTGTCTTCCACAGTGGTTGAACTAGTTTACAGTCCCACTAACAGTGTAAAAGTGTTCCTATTTCTCCACATCCTCTCCAACACCTGTTGTTTCCTGACTTTTTAATGATCACCATTCTAACTGGTGTGAGATGGTATCTTATTGTGGTTTTGATTTGCATTTCTCTGATGACCAGTGATGATGAGCATTGTTTCATGTGTTTGTTGGCTGCATAAATGTCTTCTTTTGAGAAATGTCTGTTCATATCTTTTGCCTACTTTTTGATGGGGTTGTCCGTTTTTTTTCTTGTAAATTTAAGTTCTTTGTAGGTTCTGGATATTGGCCCTTTGTCAGATGAGTAGATTGCAAACATTTTCTCTCATTCTGTAGGTTGCCTGTTCACTCTGATGGTAGTTTCTTTTGCTGTGCAGAAGCTCTTTAGTTTAATTAGATCCCATTTGTCAATTTTGGCTTTTG
>NW_016807677.1:9221993-9243100 GCF_001698545.2 Rhinopithecus bieti
CTGATGACCAGTGATGAGTACTTTTTCTTGTGTCTGTTGGCTACATAAATGTCTTTTGAGAAGTGTCTGCTCATATCCTTTGCCCACTTGTTGGTGGGGTTGTTTTTTCTTGTAAATATATTAGCCCTTTGTCAGATGGATAGATTGCAAAAATTTTCTCCCATTCTGCAGATTGCCTGTTCACTCTGATGATAGATTCTTTTGCTGTGCAGAAGCTCCTTAGTTGAATTAGATCCCATTTGTCTATTTTGGCTTTTGTTGCTGTTGCTTTTGGTGTTTTAGCAATGAAGTCTTTGCCCATGCCTATGTCCTGAATGGTATTGCCTAGGTTTTCTTCTAGGGTTTTTATGGCTTTTGGTCTTATGTTTAAGTCTTTAATCCATCTTGAGTTAATTTTTGTATAAAGTGTAAGGAGGGAATGAATTTTTAAAAGAGAACTACCATTTGACCCAGGAATCCCATTACTAGGTATATGCCCAAAGGAAAATCATTCTACACAAAAGACTCATATACTCATGTTCATCACAGTTCTATTCATGATAGCAAATGCATGGAATTAACCTAGATGCCTGTCAACAGTGGATTAGATAAAGAAAATATGATATATAGACACTCATGGAATACTATGATTGCAGCCATAAAAAAGAACAAGATCATGTCCTTTGCAGCAGCATGGATGCAACTGGCAGCTATTATCCTAGGCAAATTAAGGCAGAGACAGAAAACTAAATACGGCCTCTTCTCGCTTAGAAGTGGGAACTAAACATTTAGTACAAATGAACATAAACATGGAAACAAAAGACACTGGGAACTACTGGCAGGGGTGGGGAAATGGGCTGAAAAACTACCTATTGGGTACTATGCTCACTACCTGAGTGATAGGATCATCTGTAGTACCCCAAACCTCAGCAACACAAAATATACCTGTGTAACAAACTAGTACGTATACTCGCTGAATCTAAAATAAAGTTGAAATTATTTTTTTAAATGCCATTATTATCCTGTGCCCAACAAACATACTAGGATTATAGGGAACAGAGAACCCTGGAAAAAAAACCTAAAAGGGTCAGGTGAAAGCTCCAAGAAAGCTATAGTGGCATTGGCATGAACAAAAACTAGTAAGGGAGTTTGGGGTTAAGGCCAGTCTAAAACTCAGATGACCCTGAGAAGGGGAAGGAATGATGACTGGGAAGGAATAGAATGTCTGAAGCTCTGGTCAATCTAGTGTTCAAATTCCTGCAAATCTCCTCAATGAGATTCAAAGCTCCTGCCTTGCAGCCTTACCTATTACATGCTACACTGTTCCCATACGCGCTCATAAGCACCCCATTCACCTACATGAAACCCCACGTCCCACCCCGACACACACACACACACACACACACACACACACACACACACAGAGAGAGAGAGAGAGAGAGAGAGAGAGAGAGAGAGAGAGGAAGAGACAGAGATAGAGAGAAACTGGTCTTTAATTGGGAGAATGGAAGCAAAGTGGTCATCTTAGCAAGATAATTGCTTACTTAGCCTGTCTTTCTGATTCTCTTTTTCTTTGTGACTGTTCTTTTCTACTCTTGGGTCCCAAGACCTCACTGCTTTTCTGGACTTCCTTCCCCCAAAAATAAACGTTGATCTATAGCTCTATCACCCTTGATAGAAATTCATTCACTGGTATGGGAAGACAGGAGAACCATGACCTTCTCATACTTAACACATTTTTCTTTGAAAAGGCTGTTTCATCCATGCGATGGTTATTTACAGACCAGCAGAGCAAACCGGGAGGGCAAGACCTGAAGAAATGGATGTTCCCCCCTGGAGAGGGCCGGCTTAGGGAAAAGGAGTGCAGTGCAAATAAGTTTGTCAGGTGGGGCATGGAATCCAACAGCCATAGCAAGGAGAGGGGAGGCTGAGAATATGAGTAGAGGGTAGTGATAGGGTTAGGCAGTATAGGCTAATTTGAATAATAGCCTGGTGATTTGAATACTACCTCTGATATTTGATAGAATATATATAATATGGGAAATATTATGCTTATCCCTATATTCATCCTAGAGTATCTAGGGATGTTCTAAAAATAAATAAATTATTGTAGGCTATGCACTAGCCATACCTCTTTCTCAATGTATTCTCTCCTGTATCTCTGTCCTCACTGCTCTACATTCCCTCTGGTTCGCCGCCACCACCGCCTGCACTCCCACATCATGGTGATTGCTGGACAGCCAACCCAGAGCCTCAGTGCTGAGGAGTTTTGCTGTCACAAACCACCTTGTAGCCAAGACACTCAGCAGAGAATTGTGGAGTGGAGTGTGGTTGTTTTAGAACCCAGCTCATGTGAGGATACTGGGGAGAACTGGCAAGATGACAGTAAGTGAGAGGGCAAAACCCCCTCAAAGCTGGGGTTCAAAGGAGGAGTTACAGAAGTGAGGCAGGGTAAGAAATTCTATTTTTCAAAATATTTGCTGCTTACCCTGGGGAAGCATTTTCTTTCTTGACCTACTGCTTAGTTGTGTAACTTTGCATTGGCTGATGAAATGAATGGAAGTGGTTGGTGTTGCTTCTGGGAAGAAGCTCTAAGAGTGAACATTGTTAATCTGTGTTCTCCCTTCATTCTATCTGCTACAATGACCATAAATGATCCAGAATAGAAACTATTTCATCATTCTTAGTCCCAAAGACAACAGGGAGGGGAGAGAGAGATATTCATATCATAACATAACAGCTCAACTTCTGTTATGAGTCACTGTGATTCTGTGGGTCATTTGTAATCTTGCCTCAACCTAGCTTAACCTGTTATACAATTACAAGAGTGCCAGTAACAAGGTAATTCTAGCCATTGATGAAAAATTTTCAAGTTATGTGAGTGTGCATACACATTTGTGCACATGTATGTGTGTGATAAAATAATGCACAGGAAAACAAGTCGACAGTAACAATGATGACATACTGGAGAACTAATCCAGTAAAAAGAGAAAAACTAAAAATTTGGTGTGGTTGTATAACAGCAGTACTGATTGCAGTCATTTTCATGAACTGCCTACCATTTGAGGCTAATTTGTATGCAGTATAATAAAAATTATGCATAGCATTAAAATATGTACCTGATTAACTCCGTTGTGGGTTTTGTTTAATTACAACAATAACCTCTATATGTGGATATTCAATCTTCGTAATTTGTTTTTCATGTAGCAATTTAAAACAATCTGCGAAATCATTCCCATTAAAAGGATCAAATTCGGAAGCATGCTGTTGGGTGAGTGTATAGAACAGAAGGAAGATGTGCAACTACGAAGGGAGAAATGGGCTCTGCATAGATGAATAGGATGTCTGACTTTGGCCAAAACCATGTAAACATGTGTTTATTGAATCGCATTTCCTCTAAGTTCAGTCACAGGCTCTTATCACTCTATGCTATTTTCCTAGTCAATCTCGTCTATACTCATGGCTTTGACCGGCAATTGACCCCCAAAATTGCATCTCCAGTCCATATAACTTCTAGAAACTCTGTGCCTTCAGATCCAATGGACTATTCATCAGTTTTATTTTAATATCTCAAAGATACCCCAACCTCAACATCTTAGACAGTTGAAAACACTGTCTAATAAATACAAACATAAACTGGTTCTCTTTTCCTCTCAGATGTCCAATCAATATTCAACCACTGATAATTTTACCCTCTTTTTCTTTATGGTTAATTTTACTATGATTTTTAACTAGTTTTAATTGATTCTTTTATTTACTTCTATGTTCTTACCACCCTAGTTCAAATTGTTATCTTCAGCCTGAAGGAGCCTAACTGGTCTTGCGACATCTGTTATTCCACTTCCAGTTTACTGTCCACATTGCAGTTCAGGTGATCTGTATCAAAGTGCAGATATAATGATTATTTCACTTCATTGTTTAAAAGTCTTAAGTTGTTTCCCATTGCTCTTATGCCCAGTATTACGTAAGTTGACCTGTATTAGACATCTGTGAGTTCCGTCTCTGTTCATCGCCCACTCTCTTTCCAAAGTGCCTCTCCTCAGTCTGTTGGGTTTTCTGTCACTTGGCTCCATCTTCCCCTCACAAGAGGAGCATAGGGCCCAACCTGCGACATCAAGGTACTCCAGTGATTGGTTCAGAGTTGGATGTTATATCCCAAGTGTGGGTCAATGAGATCCTACTTTGTCTGCCAATATGAATTCTAGGAGAAAGAGAACCTCTCGTCTTCTGAGATAACAGTTTTTAGGTATGTTCTATGTTCAGTGTATTTTACAGTGGGGTGGAGAAAGCCTGTCTGAGAATGAAGCTAATGCAAAGGAGAAGTGGGTCACTGCAGAAAAAAGACAGACGATTGGTGACATTTGTTTGAGCCATTGCTGGAAGCCAGTGCCAGATCTTGGACTTCTCATTTACATCAGTCTGTATATTTCTTTTCAATTTAGGTTCATTTATATGGAGTTAATATCATAACTAAAAGTTTCCTTCTTATTTTTCATTTGAGTCAAATCTCCCCCACCTCATACCCAGGGAACTCCTTCAGTTAGGCTTAAACGTGACTTTTTTAGGAAAATGCTTCCTAAACCCAAACGAGATAAGATGTCTCCATTATGTTTGCTTGTACTAACTTGTTTCCATTTGAATTATATGTCTATTTATACATTTATGTCTATGATTTTATGATTCTTCTTTGTGTCTCCATGTGCCTCTAAGCCCCATGAGGGCAGCAGTAATGTCTATTTTTTCCTCCACCAGATGCTTGGTGCCTCACACAGTGCTTAACAATAGATATTTGTTGAATAGATGAATGAATGAACACAGATTTACTTGGTACTATGTGCTGTACTAAGTGTTTGTACATACATCACCACATTTAAGCCTCCCAACAATCTGGTGGCAAATGCTCTGTGACCTATTTGTAAATGTGGAAACTCATGCATGAATATGTTGAAAACACTGTCTAATAAATACAAAGAGAGATTCAGGATATAAAATGAGATCTTGTTTCAAATGCAGAGTTCCTTTTCTTATGCTGCCTTCTAAGAGGCTCTTAAATGTCTATTTGCACTTTCTCTTTTTCCCACAAAATGCTTATCTTTATTCTGATTTCTACAGTATTTTACTCTGTTCTTCTATTTAAATTGTTGGATCATTAAGTTTAACACATTCCAGGAATATTTTCAGCCTCACCTGGAACACCTACAGGCTGTTTGAAACACTCCCTTCACCTAATGTGACTTTCAAGATCCAGAAGAAAGAATGTCTTTTGGAGTAATGGCCCTGGTTTGGGAGTATAGGGGAAGGGCCTGTCCTGAGGTTTTCCATATTTTTCTATATTGGTCAATGACTTCCTGTATACCCTCGAAGCTGACCATGAGTGGAAGAGAGCAGAGAGGAGAGAATAAAAGAAAGATTGGGAGAGTGGAGGAGAAGGCGGAGCATGAGCATCCAGTTCATTGCCATTGAACTGGAATCCCTGAAGTTTCAAACACTTCAATGCCCTTCACAGTTTCTCCAGTGGCCCAGTGTCTGGGTAATCTGGTCTTCTGCACATTTTAGTAATCCATTGAATAATACGCATTCAATGGCAGAAGTTCATACCTAGTAAAGTCAGGCTAGAGAGTTCAGGGACATTGATAACCTCCTTGGTACATAGTACTCAGAACTATAACAATAAATGTTGGAAGTAAATGCTCAGGGTGTAAAGAGGCTACAGAAATAAAAGAATTCTGGAAATATCTGAACGTGCCAAAAAGACTTGCAGAAGGGTTACCCAAAGGAATCAGCCTTCAAATTCTTTGTTGTGTATCAGTGACCAGCTAAGGAGCTTTTGCCAGAGAGTAAATCAATGCACTGCTTCTTTCATTGAGACATGCTTGCTATTAAAAAAAAAAAAAAAGCAGCTGAACCAAAGTGTGTGTAATGATATACTTGATGCTGGCATTAACTTATGTTATCTCAAATGGTAACAAAGTTTACTGACCAGCACCAGCCTGCAATCACCCTTTGAGTAGCCATGGCCTTGAAAATTGGTTCGCAATGCTGGCTGTATGTTAGAAGAACCTGGGAGGTACTTACAATCTACCCATGTCTGAATGACTGCTCCAGAGTTTCTAATTTAATGAGTCTTGGGTGATGCCCAGTATGTTTTAGTATTTTCCCGGGTGATTCTGCTGAGCAGTCAAGGCCAAGAACCACTGGCCTCAATTGTAGCAGGAACAGAAGACGTGAATTCCTGATGCTGACCTTTGGGGAAAGCACTGGTAGCTGTGTATAGCTGACATAGGTGGAGATGTCTTTTGAAAGACTTCTTGTTTCTTGGAGCTTTTATTAGCTATGTAGGGAAGGAAATAGAACTGAACACAGTTACTAAGAAAGAGATAGGTGACGTGTTGGGAGAAAGAACACCTCCACGCTGTTCGAAATACTCTTTAAGAAATCTGAATTTAACAGAAGAATGGGTGTCTGGGATGCTACCCGCATGCACAGGCAGAATGATACAGGGGAGGCAGTTGAAGGATAAAAAAATTGTCATAATGGTCTTAATTATTTTTCCCTCCTCCATAGTAGTTTTCTGGGGTGGATGGGATTATCATTGACATCTAAAGAGGGAAAAGTGAGGATTCAGGAGGCAAGAGCTATAAATACAGCAGCCTGGAGAACAAGGGGAAATCTGTCATCTGTTTGAAATACCTAAGTTCAGAGTTGAACCTGGAAAATATGTAGTTCAGAGTTAATGAATGGATAGAGCAGACTGCCAGTTGTTTAGACCATCCATCACTCCAGCCATAAAAATTCACAAAGCACCAGCCATTATTTACCTCACCCGCTAAATGAGGATGGAATTCAAAGTTAAAACTTATAAATACTGGTAATGCAATTGCGATGAACTTCCTTAAATCCTTGGCTTAAAACTGGTAGTCTGAGATCCTGCATTCCAGAAAACCTCATTTTGGAGGCCAGACTGATATCCTTGGCAGCATCGTGTTGCCACAGTCACTGTGAGGTTCCTTCCTAGCAAACATTCGAAAAGAAAGTGTCATTACGTTCTGTCCTTTGTGTTCTCATGTACTGGCATATTAAGAGTATTTGTAAGGCTGGGAGCAGTGGCTCATGCCTGTAATCCCAGCACTTTGGGAGGCCAAGGCGGGCTGATCACGAGGTCAGGAGATTGAGACCATCCTGGCTAACACGGTGAAACCCTGTCTCTACTAGAAATACAAAAAATTAGCTGGGCATGGTGGTGGGCACCTGTAGTCCCAGCTACTCGGGAGGCAAGTAGCATGGCACATAGGGAACTGTGTAGGCTTTAGACCCTGATCCTTTAACTTACTAATAGGACCTTGGATACATTCATTGACTTACTCAAATATTGATTTCCTTATATGGGAAGAGGATAATCTCTATCTCTTTACGGTCATGGTAAAGATTTAATATGGGCTTAATTCTGCTTTTGAGCCAGCTGCATTTAGTAGGGTGCAAGTAGGAAGCAACTATTTTTTTTTCTCAGTATTGCCTTTAAAATTTGATGTGCTGAAACTCCCTTTTCCACCCCCAAATAATGGTTCAGGCAAATGGTCTAGCTGTTCTTACCACTTCCTGACATCTAAAAGTCTTATTTTAAGAAATCCTGTCTAGTATTACATCAAAATGTCAATTTGTCCTACAATTTTCCCCTCCTCTAGATCAGGGCCTCAACTCTGTCCTGCTGCCTCTTCCATTGCTCTGGGCTTCTGGACTTTTTCAGGATTGTGATGGGGAAAAGAGAATAAGGGGGAAGGTCTCACTTAGTGCTGTAGTTACTTAACTTGAGGCTTTCTGTGTGTCAGATACTCAAGTGCTGATGCTTTTCCTTGCAGCATGCTTTGGTGGGCTCTTCTGGGGACAAAAGAAAGCACAACAAAAAAAGGAAATGAATGGTGTATGCAAACCCCAAATTGACTCATGCCTGGATTTAAACAAAGGGTACAATGACAGGTTGTAGACCTGAGAACATTTGCTGTTTTACTATAGAAATTGTTATTAATATTATGAAATAATTCAAACATAAACATCCATTTGCTTTCTCTTTGTCTGCTTCCTTCTTCATAATGTATATAGGTTTCTTTTTTTTTATATTGTGGTAAATGTACATAATTATCATTTTAGCCCATTTTAGGTGTACAGTTCAGTGGCATTAAGAACATTCACATTATTGTGCAACCATCATGCCATTTCTTTCTGGAATTTTCTCATCTTCCCAAACTGAAATTTTGTACCCATTGAACACTGGCTCCCCATTCTTGCCTGCCCTCAGCCTCTGGCAACCACCATTCTGCTTACTTTCTGTATCTACGAATGTGACTACTCTATGTACCTCACATAAATGGAATCATATGGTATTTGTCTTTTTGTGACTGGTTTATTCCACTTAGTATAATGTTCTCAAGGTTCATTCATGTTGTAGCCTATGTCCGAATTTCCTTCCTTTTAAAGCTGAATGATATTCCATCATATGCATATATCATGCTTATATCATGATAGGCATCATATGCATCATATGCATATCCATCCATTGATACATGGGTTGTTTCTGCCTTTCTTGTCTCTCAAATGTCATTTTAGATAAAAGTCCATGCCATAAAGATTTATCAGTTGTTGGAAACACCCTGTCAATGGAGGAGTCCTGCTTCCTGTCCCATCTCTTTCTCCTTTCTTCTACATGGTGAACAAGCACTGCATAGTGGTTTGCAGTGTTCTCTGGGAGACACTTAATGCTCAAGGAAGGAACCTGGTAAAACCATGCTTTCCACACAACGTGCCTCCCCTAACACACCTCAGTCAAATATGCACTTTGGATTGTCAAGACTGTTATTACCTAACTGAACTGGGTCCGTTAGCCCATGTTCAACTGAAGGCCGAACACTGCAGCACCTGATTTTTGTAGAGAGAAAGGGTTATTGCAAGATGGCTGAGGAAGGAGACAGAAGATGGGCTCAAATCCATCCTCCCTCTTCAGCTCACAGGTTGTGTATTTAAGGGCCACAGTTTTAGGAGTAGGGTCTCAGGTTGGTTAAGGATTGGTGGAGGGTAAAGGGAAGTTAGGAAAGCCTCTTGGGCACGTGCAGTTATCCTGTCATATCTCTTCATGGGTTGAGCATGTAAATTAAGAGGGGGTTGGTATGGAACATGTGGAAATCTGGGCTGTGCTGTCAAAAGTTCACCCCGTGGGCAGGTAAATCTTGGTACAAGCTCTGGTCAGACATATTGATTCTGGCCAGCTTCAACTGGCCCTGTGGTCCTGTAAATAGATATCCTGAAAAACAAACTCGTAAATTTTGTTAGTCACCAGTCCCCTTTAACTCTGCTCTTTGGTCCATTTCACGCTGCAAGGCACAATTTCACTGAGACGCACAGATACTGGGCATTGAGAGCTTGGTCCTGTCCAGCAGGATGGTCCACAAATGCCTGCTGCAGTGCTGCCTGTCTCAGGGTGTGGTGACCCTAGAGTGGTTATTCCTTGGCTTGTGTTAATCTCTTTCAGTAAATCTCATGCTTTTCTTTGTTTTGTCTATCCCAAGCAGATTTTTTTTTCACTTACAACTGAATCACATGGACTAATGTCTGTATTCTTCCTGTCTCTCTTCTCCAGCATGTTTTGTTCTCAGATGTATCCTCTGAGGCATCCACCAATTTTGCTCAGTACCTTTTAGTCAGCATCCCTTAGGGCTAAAGGGATTGTAAACTCCAAGCTGCACTTTGAAATCTAGCTGACTGCTGCTCTCCACACTGGCTCCCATCTAAGCCCTGGGTAATTTAAGTTGTCTCTGGTCTCCAAAGCCAGCAGACACAATACATCCACTTAGGCATTTACAGTGAAAAATACTCATGGTTCTCAGATAGTGGTATATAAAAGCACGGAGCAAATGTCAACAGCCTGAGTGCATGATCACCTTTCAAAAAACCATCATTTTTCTTTCATTTTTTCAGCAAGTTATGCCTCTGAAGCTCATACCTTGCCTAGAAAAGCAGAACATACACGACACGATTCATGCCTTAGTGACTGGACACGTTCGACCCTGAAACGTGTCTTGAGATTTTATTCTCTTTCCCGTTGGCTGAATTTCATACTTCAACTGCTTCTTTATTTCAACTTTCTTCAGTGGATGTGGGATTCATCTTCCCCCCAGCTCCCCTTTAATGGTTTAGGAATTGAAGGTTTCTGTTATTTTCTTCCTTAACTCTTTTTAATCCCTAGGAAGGATGTGTCAAACAAAGATGGGTTCACAGACTTGGCTCTTTGGGAACTGAATTGGTGGGCCACTGGGCCGTGATCTTCCCTTGGCATTTTCTATAAGGGATATATTAAGACTGGAGCTTAATATATCAGTCACGTCCCTGCTCTTCTGCTTAAATTTGGCAAACAGCCTAGCATTGAAGTCCTCATTTCTACCAGGTTATCATGCTCTCCTTTATTGAACTGTTGTATTTACAAGAGCTAGAGAGATGAAGATCCACTTGTCAATAATAACGGTAATACTATCATTTACTGAGCATCTGCTTGTGCAAGATATTTTACACGCAGGAGCTGTAAGCCTTACTTGCAAGATGGGATTGTCTTATCCCTGTTTATAGATGAGGCTCACAGAAGAAGTCAATCGATTTGCCTAAAATCACACAGCTAGGAAGTAATACGGCAAAGTTTCAAATTCGGAGCTTCTAATTCTTTTAAAAATACAGGTATGACAAGAAGTATAATTGGCAAAGACAGGCCCTTTTGGAAAATACTTTATAACTCCCATGTCAAAAGGCAAAAGAAGGAGGAGTGTTTACTCTTTATCATGTGGGTGTGTCCTGGGACTTTGGTGTTCTACACCCCCACTACCCACCCAGACAGGCTGCCTTTTAGCTGTGTCTACAGGCACTATGTGTTGAGAATGAACAGCCTCATGACTGTGTCCCTCACACATGACAGTGCTTAGCCCACTACCCTGTCTCATTGCCTGCAGGTCCCCAGCTACACTGTTGCTGTTTTGTAAGCCTTATTCCTGCAGCCAATTCAAATAGCAATTTAGATATCTCCCTGTCATAAAATAGTTGATCACAAAAAAGAATTAAATTCAGTGAATGACTTTCAGTTCTCACAATAGTAAGGTTAGAAAAAATAATCCCCTTCTGTTTGGAAACACAGTCGAGTACTTGTCGGAATTAAGAATGACTTACATTCATTCCATTTGGGAGTCATGTGCACTGACTCTCGGAAAGAAAACGTGATTCATCATAGATGGGTGTGGCGTTTGCCATGAAGATGCCCGTCATGTGCACCTGCCAGAGTTGTCTAGTGAAGGCACAGAGAACTGTTTAGGCAACTATCTTAGCTGTCCTTCACCAGGGCTTTCCAGAAGGTCTCTCATAGCTTCCTAATTAGTACTCGGTGGCTTTTTCTGTCTGCTTTCTGGTGACCAATACCTCCTCCTCCAAACTCTGTCCTCCATTTAGTTTCTGTGACACTGCAATATCCTGAGGTCATGTTCGTTGCCTCTTCACTATGACTTCTTTAAGTCCCCTAGATGATAGCATTTTCCAAGGTTCTGTCCCAGGCCCCTGGGGCTTCTCTGGACACATTCTATGGCTTCCATAGCCTAGAGAATCGCTGCCTGTGGCTTCCCCAGGCCTCTGCCCTGAGGGTCAGGTCCCAGTTCCCAGCCCCTTCTTATGAATTTCCTCATGTGTGAGCATCACCTGCTATGAAATTCCTTTGAGCTCCTTTCCCTCTATCTAGCTGGATGTTGTCATTCCACTGGCCTTTCCTCATCCCAGGGGCTGACATGGCCAGCATCAATCCTCTAAGGGGCCTATCCTTAGGATCCTGTCTTCTTTCTGCTGCCCTGGATTTCTGGTGTCTCCTACTGTGTGAATTCAGTTCCATACCATGGTCCCCCACCCAGCCATGCCTAAGAGGTGATTTTCTGTATTAGATGCTAAACTCTGGTTCAGCATTATAGTCACTGTAATACTTGGCACACTATCCTACACACAGTAGAGTCTCTATGAGTAGTTCAGTTTAATTTAGCAAATTCTCAACAAATTGATGCAATGAATACCAGCATCGAGGTAACACCAGATAGGGGGTGTTAAAGATCCTAGAAATAAAGAGAAAAAAGCGGGAAATTTTAATGTACTACATTGAAAAGAAACTGTCATTTAAATGTCTGTGGAAGTTTATTCATTCTTGTACTGTGGAAATGTTTTGGATCCATGTTTACTATGTGAACAAGTGAAGATTGAGAGAAAGTGTGTCAGTTTCTTGAAATGATTTTTTTTCCTCATTCACAAAGTTTGTCTTAAAGCCTGAATTAAGTGTGACTACAGGATTAAGTTATTAACTCTGTAGAAACAGTCTCTCAATAAGTGTTCTCTTTCTTTTCCTTTGCAGGGGTCTTCAGGGTACATTGGGTGTTGAGGCTTTACCATTTAGCAAACACCATCGAGCATTTTTTTTGTTATCATTTTCCTGGGTAATTTGGGTTTCCCATGATTATCGGCATGATCGCTGAGGACTGGACAGTGACTTATTTGCTGTTTTTGCACAGGCCCAACCAAAGCTGAATTAAGATACTTACCAAACAAGCTAATAATGTGACATCCCTTCCAACCAATAGTCTCTAAACATTTAATGGAAATGATGATAAACTGATCTTCGATTAACATACTTTATTTTGAAACATATTTACTTACTCATTTCACCTGGCACAAGCAGAGTCAATGTTGTGAAAACAATTCCACAAAAACACTTATCTATAGTTCTGTTCTCTTTTCAGCTCTCTTTGATTTCCTAAAGCTGAAGTGTCTTCCTTGGGAGACATATTTTAGAATTCGAAATGTATATAAAAATAAACCCTTTGTTTTTGCTAAATAGTTCTAAAACGACTAGGCATAAAACCACTTTCAAATGTTGCTGACTCTGAGCGTTAACCTCAGGCAAGTGTCAGTGGGCTGGTTTGGTTGCAACTTGCAGAAGTGTCAATAGAGACATGCAGCTCTAGTAAGGAATATCTACATATTTTGTATATTTGAGGATACTTCCTAGATCAGTGGCAGAAGAACCAATTTACATTTCTCTGGAGATGACACGTGTGGAAGCCTGAGATTAACTGGCCCTATATTTCCAATGTGTTTCAACGATGCTTTTGCGTGCATGGCGGATCGGCACCCTCTGCAGCTGCTGGCCTGTCCTAAGTTGAAACCAGCTCTGACTTGGGGCTCACTTCTGCATTCACTCCTCCTTCTGGCCTGACATTCTTTTTCTTTCTACTTATACTACATCTTTTCCTCTCTATAATGCCTCCTTTAACTCCTTAAGTGTTTTAGCAATTCGGTCATAAATCCTCCTAGAAATTCTCTTTTATAGTAGACCTGTTTTAAGTTCTTGGCCCAGTCCCTGATCTGAAATTGCTTAACCCCATACCTCACAGCCACTTTTGAGGTCATAAGACCCTTCCCTGTGGCCAGTTCTAATTGAACTTGGTGAAAATCATAGCTACCTGATTCAGGATCAAGCACAGGTGAGTTGGCTGAACCAATGCCATTCTCTCACAAAGGAATTTGGAATCGAGATAGTTTGGGATTGAGCCACTCAGATGGTGGCAGACACTCATGAAAGATCACATAGGGTCAGAACCATGTATCCAAGCACAGTCAAGTGTAATCAGATGAAGCTAGGCCAAGAGCAGAGAAAGAGAACCAGAGAGAGGAGAAACCACGTGATTCTTGAGAATGGATAACTTCTCTGATTTTCAAATTTGTCTGTCTTTTTTATCCTAGATACATTTTGTTCTTTGGCTTTAGATGGCCCTGAGAAGTATTACCCTTAGAATAGTAACTTTCTATTTCTAGAGAACTATTATATCTAGAGAGTAGTTTCTCTCATTTCTCTATCTAGCTCTTCTTTGTCCTTATGCTGCCTTGAGGCAATTTCTGTTTCTGTCAACAAAATAATCTTTAACCAAAGCCCCTTTCTTCTTTCTGCCTTCGTGGTGGGCTAGTTGAGTGACTTCTGGGCTCAACCTTTCTTCTCCTCACCACCTGCTCCAGCCACAGCCTAGACCCCTGGGAACAATGTTGGTGACTAAAAGTCGCTTGCCTGCTTTATTAATTAAGGTAATTAATGATAACTGCCTAACAGTCAACCCTCCAAAGCCTCAGTAGCTTCACTGAGCGGAAGTATATTTCTCATTCACATAAAATCCGATGTGGGTTAGCTGGCCCTTTTCCATCAGTAACTGGATCTACCGTCTGGAATAAAGTGTTGGCCCAGGAAGGAAAAGGGAAGTGGAGGAGGCAGAACAACTCTAAACTGCATTGGGTTGGGACTGACACATGCCACTGTCACTTCCACTTACAGCCCACTGGCCAGATCTCAGCGTGTAGTTTCATCCCAACTCTATAGAAGTCTGGAAAATACAGAGAGAACAAGGTGAGTACTGGCTGTTTACACTGTAGTCATATTTGCCTGATGGGCCCAATGGCCTGGTTGGATGCTTAGACAGTTGGTTATGGAGAAGCTTGGTGGGTGAGCTCCTGTTTTGGGTCACTTAGTGTCCTTCAGCCAGTGCAGCTGTTCAAGGAGGTACACAGAGGAGACAGCGAGACCCGGGAGGTGGAAGCATGAACTCTCAGGAGCACGACCACGTGTCACCCCTGATCAAACACTTCTTCACCAGACCTGGGGAAGCTGGACTGCCAGATTTCCTGGAATATTCTCCAGATCTCCCTGTACTTGCCCCTCTCCCAGTCACTCTTTATAAACCTTGTGCATGTCATGCATCAAAGAAGTGACCACAAAGGCTCATTTTTACAAAAAGGTGTAACAGAACTTACACCTTGAGATGGCTGCTGATCAGAAGGGCGATATAGCAAATGATTGAGAAGGTGGGCTCTTGTATCAGATTTTCTTAGCTGAAATCGCAGCTCTGCCATTTTCTAGTTGCATGACTTTTGTCTTAAGTTATTTAATCTTTATATGACTCTGTTTTCTCCTTTGCAAAATGAGAATAATAATAGTACTTACCTCCTAGATTTGTTGCAAGGATTAAATAGGCTAATACCTGCAAAATACTTTGAGTAGTGCTTGACACATGGCACATGTTAGGCATTCTTGTTACTATTTAAAGCAGATGTGCTGAGAGAGTATGCAGTTATTTTAAGCACATTTGGAAATTTCTGCAAGCAGTTCTTTTAAATTTAAGTCATGATCATGTAAGATTGACATCTCAGACTCCTTTTGAGGTGATTAACTGAAGATGTCATGCATCCATTCAACAACTATCCTCTATACACTCTAGACTCCAGCCTGACTAAACTACTTTTCTTTCTCTCAGTGAACTGATAGTCTCTGCTCTACCCACATCCGCACTTCTGTGTCTGTAAATGCTGCCTTTTCCTCCAGTACTATGGAAGAATGAGTCTTGCTCCCATCTAGGTTTTGCCTGTCTTCTTATGCCCCAGATCCGATCCCCTGTCATCCTAATAAAGACTTTGCTTCTTCAACAACTCTCCCATCTCTCTTGTACCATCAGTTTCCCCTGACAATTTCTCCTGACTACTTTCCTTTTGTCAATCAAGTATTTTGTAATGTTTTCTGCCTTACAAAACATATTTTCTAGACCAAACATTTTCATCTATCACTTCATTTCTCTACTCTTTATTGCAAAAATTCTCACCAAATTATCTATATTCACTGTGTCCACTTCCTTTCCTCCCATGTTTTCAATCTAGTCTAAATTTTGTCCCCATCACTTCACCAAAATTGCAAAGATCACCAGAGATCTCCATGCTGCTCAATCCAATGGTTGATTCTCAATCTTTGTCTTAGAGGCACATGACTCAATTGATAATCCCCTCCTTTCAGAAATGCTTTCTTCACTTGATGTCTAGGACACCATACTCTTTTGATTTTTACCCTATATTATTGGCTACTTATTTTCAGATTCCTTTGTTCAAACCTCACCCTCTTCCCAACTTCTAAGTGAGGTTGGGATGGGCTAGGGCTCAGTCCTCAGATATCTTCTACTCTTACATTCAGGCTCATTTCTTTAAATATTCTCTTTAGTCTGATAGCTTCCAGATGTGTGCACCTTGCCTTGACTTTCCCCCTGAATTCCAAATTCATATATACTAAAAAGTAGCTGAATTCTGGATGTCTATCATCTCCAGCCTCAGTTTCCTAAAACAGAACTCAGGATTTCCAGTTCTTCTCCCCATTAGTCCCAATCCTGTTTGTCCTTCTATGTTTATCTTAGTTAAATGACACCACCATTCACTCAGTTGTTTAGATTATAAACCTTGACATTGTTCTCCTCACCCTTGCTCTCATGCCTTGCTTTCAATTCATCAGCAAATCCTGTCATTTGCACCTTGAAAATATATTCCGAATCTGAGTTCCCCTGCTATAACCTTAATCCAAACCACCATCACCCTCATTTTTGTGATGTTTCAATTGTATCTAAGCCTGTCACTTTGTTTTCTCATATGTTTCACACCCCAATGCTTTTTTTTTTTTTTTTTTTTTTTTTTAAAAGCAGTAGCCAAAGCTATCTTTTGAAAGTTTCCACCAATGTCTACAAGACCCTATACAATATCCTATACAATATCCAGGCTACCTTTCTTATCTCTGTGCCTGCCACATTGGTCTTCATACTGTTCCTTCAACACAACAAACATGTGCTATTGCTTTGGAACAGCCCTTTTTGTTCCCTTGTCTTGGAAGATTCTTTGCCCAGAATGTTTTAATGTGGAAGTTCCATGCATTTCATTTCCATTAATCACAAAGCCAATCCACATCTAACTCCCTCACTCCATTCAGCTGTTTGTTTTAAAATGTGACCTCCTCAGAGTTGTCTTCCATGATGATTTTATACAAAATATCTGTTCCCATATTCTCTTTCCTACTATTGTTTTGTTTTTTATCATAGCACCTATCAAATATCTATGTATTATTTGTCTCCCCCATATGCTCTTAGCTACTATCCATACGGATAGAGGATTTGTCAGCTTTATCTGTTTCTGCATGAATGATTTGCACAGTACATTTCTCCCTGGGTCCTTCTCTTCCTCCAGTTCTTCTGGCTAACTTCTTCTTATTCTTAATGTCTCCATTTGTTTTTTGCCTCCTTTGGGAAATCTCTAGGACAAAGCTAGGTAGTGTTTCCATAGGCTTATGAAACGCCCTTTACCAGCCTAATCATGATAATACATTGTACAGTAATTTTCTATTTGTCCAGCTGGGCAGCACACAAGGCAGCTTTCTGATGCTTGGCTGTGCTTGCCTCCGAGCTCTTCCCCTAGGAAGAAGAGATGAGAGCTCCATCTCTCTGCTGGTAGAAGGAGAGTTTGTCTTTCCCTTCCCACAGGGCAAGAAGAGCTGCCTCCACATCCTCCTTCTGCTGTAGCTGAAAAGCCTGTTTAAAGGAATATCCTGACAGGGCTCAGCCTTTCGACCCCCAGAAAACATGGCTTTGTCTGCCATCCTGCAGCTCATCATGGGGGCCTGCAAAGTGGTAGGGGGCAGCACATGCCAGCATGCTGTGAAGAGAGGGAAGAGCTGCCGGGATAACAACCCCGCAGCCACCATAATGACTCAGATTAGAACAGAAGGGAACGCCAGCCGTTTTTTAGTCTGTCAGTTTTTCTATTATCCTCAAGACTGAGCATGAAACATTCATTATAACACGTCCTTATTGATTCAACTGATGGAAATATATTGGTATTAATAACACAAAACTCTAAGGCACTGGGGATAATAAAACAATTGATTGCGAACATAACGAGTCTCTATTTTTATGTGGTAGGTCTGTGCATTTCATTTCCATTAATTACAAAGCCAGCAAGTAGGCGATTTGGGTATCACATCATCAAGCTATATCACCATTTTTATTTGGTACTTACAGGATTATCCAGAGGAAATATAGTTTGATCGGTTGTTAGTAATAGGGTTTAATTTGAGGCAAAATGAAAATATCTGTTTGAAATGACTAACCTACTGAGGAAAGGCATGAAGCTGAGGCTTCAAGTGGCTTAAATATGGTCACAAAAATAAAATCAATTTTGGGTATTGTAATATTGAGTCCTCTTAGGAAATTTAAAAAACAGGGCTTCATTTTTGTCTGTGGTCTAACTTAAGTTCTAGTCTTTTGACATAGGAAAAGGTATTGGGGAAGATTATTATTTTGATAAGGTATAGGAAAAGATTATTATTATGGGGTATATACTATGGCTACATATTTACCTGAAGGTACAATTTTTTGCTTGATCATTTCCTTGGTTCCTGTTCCTCAAGAAGAGGTTATTGTCAGCTTCTGGCAAGACTGATCTCACAAGGATGTAGGATGTGAAAATACACCATTTAAAAAATGCATGGTACAAAACATTATAAAAATTATAAGATTTTTTAGAGAAAATCTAAATTTTGATGACCTGCAATCAGTGACTCTAATTTTGTCATACTGTCTTCTGGTTTTATTTTATGTGTACATTTTAGGATGTCATATGTGTTTAGAACACATATTTAGAATGCTATCTATAAAATTTTCTATTCTGTTCTTTCATCACTTAACCACAAACATTTCCTTGTTTTTATTTTTATAATGGCTTCATAATATTTCATACAATTATGTAATTGTCAGTTCATTTTGTAAATAATACTGAAATGGAAATATCTATACCCATGTGTTTTCATATTTTATTTTAGGATATTCCTATGAGTAATTTTACTCAGTTAAATTGTATGAATTTTAAAATCTCATAGAACACATTGCCAAATTACTTTTCAAGAGGATTGAACAAATTTAAATTGTCCCTATCAGTGTATTAGATAATAGGTTAAAATTGAACAAATTTAAATTGTCCCTATCAGTGTATTAGATAATAGGTTAAAATATTTTGAACAGGATTAGGAATTTTGCTTAGAATATTTGTTAATGTTGCAATATGCTGTTTTTTTGTAATTTTGGTAGTTTTGGAGACAACTTTCCCAATGTGTAAGTAAGTGTATTTCCCTTTGTGTGAATTGGCTTGTCATATTCTTTGTTTACCCTTTGGGTCTAGATACTTTTTTTTTGTCAATTTCTATGAACCTTTATTTTTGCTGCAAGCATTTTCTTGGTTTTCTGTTTTCTTTTGTATTTTAGTTATGTTACTCATTGTTGTATTGGGGCTTTAAATATTTATGTAATTGAATCTGTTGATTATTTCTTATTTATGATTTTGTCATTCCTCTGAAAACGGATATAATTTTTAAAAATCTGTTTGATTTGAATGTTTTTCAATTTCAACTTTTGTTTTAGATTCAGGATACACATGCAGATGTGTTACTTGTGTATTTCCAGAAATGTATCCATTTCCTCTCGATTTTCTAGTATTTCTGTGTTAGAGGTATTCATATTAGTTTCTGAAGATCTTTTGTATTTCTGTGGGATCAGTTATGTTACTTTTGTCATTTCTGATTGTTCTCATTTGGATTTTCTCTTTTTCTTTGTTAATCTAGCTATCAGCCTGTCAATCTTGTATAGTCTTCCAAAGAACAACTTTTGATTAGAATTTTATATTTTCCTCTTTAATAATGAGGAATTTATTTTGGTAAATGATTGAAGCGAGTATTTTACATTAAGTACTTTTATGCTTACATCAATTATTAAATAATAGAAGATCATTTGAAATGCCTTGTTGGCAATATTATAATTTTGAAGCTCATCCAACAATATGTACTATGGAGTCAGGTAGTGTTCTATGCATAATATGAAAAATGAATAGGGCACCATTTTAGTAGTTAAGGAGTTCAGAATTTAGGCAAGGAAAGAGGGCAGGGAACAGTTTCTAAATAGCAGCATTCTGGTATTTCATACAACCAATGAGTCACTGTTCTGGGAATCTGAACTCTATTCTCTTCCTCTTTCTATATCCTTCTCCTTCTCTTTTTGTCACTCTGATTTGCTCTTACCAGCTCTGTTTTTCTTGTTCTTGCATGTTTTTTGGCTTGTTTTCTTTTTCTTTCTCTTTCTCCCTCCTTTCTCCCTCCTTTCTGGTTTTCTCTCTCCTGTCCCCCAACCTTCTCACTACCTACCACTTCTCCATCAATATCTCCTCCAGGAAAAAAAAAAAAAGAGAGAAAAGAAGAAAAACTGCCTACCTCTGGGGAGGCATGCATTTCTAAATTAATGGCAAGGCATTAGTCAAAGCATGGGCTTAGGAGCTAAGCAGACTTGAATTCAAATCTTGGCCTTGGCAGTACCAACCGTAACATAAGCAATTGCAGGCAGTCCTCCTCATTTTGCAGCATTCTGATATGCAGGAATTTCAGTTACCATAAATTAGTTAAATAATACTGTCTCCCAACTGCATGGTTTAAATTTCAGTTGCCATATATATTAACTGTGAGTAATTGCATAAAGTACAAACTATGCTGCTAGCTCTGCAGTCCAAAGATCACTAGGTAAATAACAGATGGGCATCGTGATCAGCTACCAGTCACATCACTTCTTTTCAAGTCTGTTGGTGATTGACCATTGTGTGTGTGTATGTGTCGGTTATTCAGGTCAGGCAGATACAGCAAAGCATGTAGTTGTATTGCCTACTGATCTCCTAGTGATAAACTCACATGCATCCATTTTACAAAAATGGATAATCAAAAGAGGGAATTGGCTAACAAAGATGAAAGTGCAGAAAAAAAATAATAATGCTGCTGGAAGTGAATGAGCATAAATAAAGTTCTGGAAGGAGTAGCTGACTCTGGGAATATTGATAATGCCACTAATTTGAGAAAGCCTCCAGTTACACATTCTGAAATGTTTTGTGAAGGTGAACTTACAAACATAAATGAGGAAAATAGGAATGATAAAAAGCATGATGGCCCCAGAAGAAGTGGAACATCACCCTAAGGAACCCTTGGAACTATTTCACAACGTTAGAAGAAGAAAGGATGAAATGCTCAAGCTTCATCCCAAAACAGAAAAGAGGATAACAATTTGCAAAACACCAAAAAGAAAAGATGTTCATTCTGTATCACAGGTGACATAGCAAGAAGGCAAGCACTGCTCAAACTACTCTTGATAATGTTTTTCTTTTTCTTTTTTTTTTTTTGAAAGTATTTTTTTTTT
>NW_016807677.1:9243740-9310027 GCF_001698545.2 Rhinopithecus bieti
TTAATGATTGCCATTCTAACTGGTGTGAGATGGTATCTCATTGTGGTTTTGATTTGCATTTCTCTGATGGCGAGTGATGATGAGCATTTTTTCATGTGTCTGTTGGCTGTATGAATATCTTCTTTTGAGAAATGTCTGTTCATATCCTTTCCCCACTTTTTGATGGAAGAAAGCAATTTAATTCTCTTAAATGACAGTGTACTAAAAAAGATAGTTTTACTGTTTTTGATCTTCCTATGCATTGAAGAGTTTTTAATATTTTGAGAAAAATTTTAAAGGTCACAGAACACTAGTAATGTTTTCTATCAATTATTATCATTACTTTGCATGGTTTCAGTTTGCATGGCTATTTTTACAGTCTCCATTACCTTGCAAAGCAAGAACTACCTATTAACTTTTCTAAGCTGTAGTTTTTCTATATGTGAAATTAATAACTTATAGGATGGTTGTGAGGATTAAATGAGACAGTGCAGATAAAGTGCTAGATTCAGCTATAACTCAGTAAACTTTTAATAAAAGTAGCTATTATTAATAGTCATAGCATTACTATCAACCACCAAATAAAGCAATATAGCATAGCTCTACTAGGCTGGGTTTAAGGAAAATTGACTCTTTAAGTCCAATAGCTTGGGAAACTATCAGAATTAAAATGAAAAAAGACACTACGATGAATTAGTTAAAAAAGTATAAATTTTTCTAACCACCAGGAAATGGTATCTCAAAGATGCCTTACTCCAAACAAGAACAATCTTGCTAATAAAATACTGTTTAAACCCATTTCCTTGGACTTGTAAGGAGAAGAAATAAAGTGATCTAGCAGTCTAATTTGAGGGAGTTCAAATCTTCTTTGTTCAAACTCTAGTATTTCATCTGTTTTCTTTTTGAACTGAGAAACACACCAATATAGAAGAGCCCAGAAGTCATTATTAGAAGAGTTGGGGAGTTGTGGTGGGTGGAATTTAATCAAATGGTTCTCTACAATATTTCTGCAGAAGCTCATAATTACTCTGTAGTTACATTGTACTCACCTATTTATAAAAATGAGGATTAATGAACACAAGGGAAATGAAGTTCATTAAAATCTACATCACTTTAGCCATTGTCGTCAGACGTTTTCCTCCTCACATCTTTCATAACAGAGTAAATATGGATAATTTAATTTTTAATGCTTCCTTTAATCTGAAATCATTACTTAAAAAAAAAAAGCAATGCAGTAATCACAAAGCAGGGAAAAATACAGAGTTGGTAAAGTCTCAACTCAGATGAAAACTGAGCAACTTTCCATTGCCTATGAATCAAGTCTAAATTCCTGAGCATATCATGAAGGCCTCTCTTTTTTGGTGCCATTTTTTTCAGCCAACCCCATCTCATACTGCATTCCTATATTTCATCCACATTAATCTTTTTTATATCCTCCAGACATAAAATGTTCATATTTGATTAAATGTCCTTATTCTTGTCCTCTCCTTGCCTCAAATGACCTTCCCTCTCTTCTTGGTCCAAATGTTGCCCATCTTCAAAGCCCAGCTCAAGCCCCACCTCTCCAATGACATCTTCCTCAGCCATTCCATTCCTTATCAATCTGGATGCTCTCTGACCTTCTATAAAACCTCTGGTTCACACCAGTGTCCTGTGACCCTGAGTCTTTCAAGGTCTTGTCATACTGCTCAGTCATAGTTTGAGTTCCTGATGGGGTAGAACCCTACTGTATGTTTACATTTAGTGCACAGCTAGTTATAGTTTGCTAGTGTAGTTCTTCTAAGCAGAAGTAATGTCTTGTTCATCTCAGCATTCTACAATGCCTCGTATATAGTAGGGGCTCAAGAAATAATTATTGATAAATAAGTAAAATTTAGCATTAAAATATTGTTCACCCTGGTATTTCCCTTTCAAGTGGGTAAACATGTCTCCCCTAATCATCTTAAGAAAATCCATTCTTCATCTCTCTTCAGTCTTTCTCAGAGGGATGTATTCACCACAAGCAGGACAACCATTACATGGCTTATCACTGGCCCCTTTGTGTAGGTCCATCTGTCCTTGGACAGGTTTATTTGAGCTCTTAACCACAATATAGGTCAAAGAAATTAGCTCATATTTATTTTAAATCCCTTTATGATATTGTACACACAAAATGTGAAAGGTAATCAAACTTTTTTGTTGTATATAACTAGTTGAAATATATATACACTGCTATATATATTTGCCTATATATATTTCTCTCTGAAATGATTATTTTTGTATCATATAGGCATAGCGTAAACACTCTCCAATCAGCTAACTCAAGACGATGTTGCCATTCTAAAATTACAGTGGCAAAAAGTGAATAGTAAATTCTTCTTTTTCTGGTTTTTTTTTTTTTTTTTTTTTTTTTTTTTTTTAATTTAAGTTCTGGGATATATGTGTAGAACATGCATGTTTGTTACACAGGTATACATGTGCCATGGTGGTTTGCTGCACCTGTCAACTCACCATCTAGGTTTTAAGCCCTGCATGCATTAGGTATTTGTCCTAATGCTCTCCCTCCTGTTGCCCCCCAGCCCCCGACAGGCCCCAATGTGTGATGTTCCCCTCCGTGTATCCATGTGTTCTCATTGGTGAACAGTAAATTATAATGTCTGAGTTAAATGTGTTTCTCTGTAAGTGTATATGTGTGTATTATATATTTTAAATATATGTATATATGTTTATATATGTGCCTATTAATTGCTATACAATTTTTCTAAAGCAGGCCATGTACATTGATACAAGTAAAAACAAAATGTAGGAATATAAACTTTATACTTCTTAAAGATGTTTGATATTCAGAAAAGGGTAGCAGACTATGATTTGAAAGTTCAAAAATGGTCCCCAAGGGATCCATGGCTATGGTAACATGATCAGAGGGGAACAGGTAGGTGGTATCTAGAATAGAAGACACAGTCATGTTCAATTTTTCAAACTTTCTCATTTTAACATGTTTAAGTTGACATCAATAAGGAGAAGAGAAAGACTCCTCAAAGTTTTTCCTGAGTTAAATATATCTGCATTAGTGGTGTTGCAGTTGACGGACCAATAAAGTGAAACTACAATCAGATCCCAATCTTGTCATAAACTTCACTTTGTCCTAAAACGTTTTCAATGTGTCAGTCTGTCAAACCCATTTAAATTACGGCCACCTGCTCTTTCATACACAGGCTAACCATGGCTGAATCATCCATCTGTGGCCCAGTCTCACTCCAGAGTGACAACAGGATGTGCCTTTCTGAATCATTGTCAAGGGTATTGCCTCATTGGATTAAGTACCCACTATGTGCAGGCCAGTGTTAAGCTTATGGGAGTAACTCAAGAATGAGAATGTGTGTGTGTGTGTTCAATCACAGTGAAACAGAAGAGGCAGATCACACTAAAATGGAAAGACTATAGTAATTAGGGGGGGAAAAAAAAGACCCAGTCTTTATTTTTAAGACTGTTGGCAGTCTGTGCATATGAGTGTATACGTTTCAAAAAGACACTGATACCATTCTAAGACACTTCTGGGATAGCCTTACACAAATAATACTCAAAACATCTTTTTCTTTTTTTCTGTCTCGGAGCTATTGGAAAAAGCATCTCTGATTTATGAGGCCATTTCAGGTCATGTTCCTACAGAATACAAAGTCACGAGGTTTAACATTGTTAGACGGTCTCTGGAGCATGTTTCATGAGACACTGCCAAGCTGCTTGGCAGGTCAAAATATCAATCATCCCTGCTATGACCATACTCACATAGGCCCAAACTGGAATTCTGAAACATTCCCAGCAATCCTTGAGGTGTCACTTGGTATGCATCCCTACTTACACAAAGAAAATCCATCAGAGCTGAAACTTATTCATATTCACTTGGTGCATTGCAGTTCTCTAGCGAGGCGATAGCAGCAGGGAACTGCTTATAACGCTCTTTTCAAAGACTGGTTATATATGGCAGTGAATATCTTTACAGAGCATAAGAAATAATAGCAATAACCTAATTATAAGGAAGACACATGCATTGACTAGGAAAAGCACTGGAAACAATGGCTGATTTGTTCATTGTGGAACAATTGCTCAGAAAGAGAGCGGTTACAGAACACAAGTCTGTCTTGGTGCGGTAGAACTATTAGGCAGCCTAAGGGAAGGAGTTCTCAGCTAGAATAAATGAATTTCTGATGCCAGTGCAACAGTCTTAGAATGGAAATACATACCTAGAGTTCGAAGCCTGGCGAAAAACGTGTCAGGACTAAGTGGAGCTGGGTGCCACTTCTATGGTAGAAAACGAGGCAGAGAAGAGCTGTAATTCTCAACTGGTTCTCTGAGGCAAAAGTGTAGCTTGTAACCTTCAAAAATATGTGGCCAAATTTTAACTAGAATAAAATTTACTTTTGCTGCAATGAAGACGGTGTGCAGTTTAGATATGCACAGAATGCCTTGTAGAGCCTACAGTTGGGATGGCTATGTAGCAAGCATAGAGGGGGTGTGAAATTGTCTGCCATTTTCCAGTAAACAGGCAATCTCTTTTTGTTGCTGGTGTAGTCTCTTCATGTTCACTCTTTGAAATTTATTATTCACTCTGGAGTACTTGCCCCTTCTCTCACCCTACGTATTATCCTTGGTCAGTCTTTGTTTGCTGTGCTGGTGGCTCCATTTAGCACTGAGGCACTCAGGACTTCTCAGCAGGATTTTAAACATTCTGTCATTTACCACCTTAGTGATTAAGAAAAAGTTATCTATAAAGTGTAAGTTACAGTATCTGCCTTACAAAGTTGATGTGAAAATAAGTATAGGTAAAGCACCTGCATATAGTGGAATCTAAATAAGTATTAGCAAGTATTACAATTAATAAACATGTCTCTTAGAGACTTGGAAGCCATGATCAGAGAGGATACTCAAGACAGCTTGGAATTATAATCACAATGGTTAACAGGTATTGAGCATTTAGCAGGAATCAGAAACCAAGCTAACTCTTCATATGTTAACTTGTACAATTCTTGGAGCAATCTTATAAGCACAATTACCTCCACCTCAGAAAGCTGGGGCAGAAAATAGCTCCATAACTGGCCAATATGCACACCACTCGGAAATGGCACACTGGGATCTGTATCAGGCTGGTAAAGTCTGGCTCCCGAGTCAGCTTGTGAAGTGCTGTGAATCTTTGATGTGACAAATTCATTCTAAACCTTCTTGTTACTTCATTCCATACTCACGACTGATTCTTTTAAAAATAGAGTTAGAAGGTAAGTCCAAGTGAAGGCAAGTGAGAGACTGATTTTAAAAGGAGAAGAATAGTTAACAGTCCAAAGCTTTCTTCTCACAATTCACAAAACAAACCATATTCATTATTAAGTGAGGTGTGCTTGGGCCAGGTGCTGTGTAAAGACTAGAGAGAAAACCAATTGTAGCTCAGTTCCTTGTATTAACAAATCTATGTATGCCATGCTCTTGACGGGTTTATAACAGAAAAACACTTGAATGAGACTTTTGTCACATGTCATAGTTGTTTAACAACTTAAAAGTATTTATATATTGGAAGAAGTATAAAGAAACAAATCGGGTCTGGGCACGGTGGCTCACACCTGTAATCCCAGCACTTTGGGAGGCTGAGTCGGGTGGATCACCCGAGGTCAGAAGTTTAAGACCAGCTTGGTCAACATGGTGAAATCCTGTCTCTACTAAATATACAAAAGTTAGTCGGACATGGTAACATGCGCCTGTAATCCCAGCTACTCGGGAGGCTGAGGCAGGAGAATCGCTTGAACCTGGGAGGCAGAGGTTGCAGTGAGCCAAGATCGTGCCACTGCACTCCAGCCTGGGCAGCAAGAGCGAAACCGCGTCTCAAAACGAGAACAAACAAATCTTACCTATAAACTTTGTATTCTGCTCTTTGAAATTCCAGAGTTGTCATTAGGGTGGAAAAAACACCCCCCGCACAAGTGGTGCTAGCCCCCTCACCTTATATATATATTCAGTATGACTCCAAATACTAAGTAACTATAAATGCCAACCAAAGCCAGTGTAATTACCTTAAATGTTCAAAAATGTTTTCAGGGCATCAATCACCTGAAGGATCAAGTCCAGCCTCTTTTGGTATGTTAGTAGTATTTAAGGCCTCTTATAATCTGGTTCCAACCAACATTCTCGGCCCTATCTCATTCCACTTTCCCCTTTCTCCTTTCCTATCAATGCCTTGTACTCATCCCCATAAACACCTGCTTCTCTGTGACAATGAGACCTACTATTCAAACTGACCCAGTAGTCCCATTGACAGTTTTTTTTTTTTTTTTGGATAAACATAGAAAATGACCCTTCCAGTCTTAAAGCTTGAAACTTCCATTTGTTTTATCTGAGTTTCTTCCTCAGGAAAGGACTCCCAGCCCTCTCAAAGGATCAAAGAACTGAAACCCACTGGGTAATCACATCCAGACAATGGGACTCCAGGCCTCTCATTCATCACGATTGCTTCCTTTCCCCTCCCTATGTGCTGTTTTCCCACATGTAATTACCTTTTTTCCCTTCTATATATACCCATAATTTTAGTTGGTCAGAGAGATGAATTTGAGACTGATCTCCCATCTCCTCACTGCAGCACCCAATTAAAGCCTTCTTCCTTGGCAATGATAATTGTCTCAGTGATTGACTCTCTGTGCAGCAAGCAGCAAGACCTAGACCAAACCCCTGGTGTTTCAGGAACACTTTCACAATCCTGTGGTTTTGCACATCTTGTTTCTTTTATGTAAAGCTATGCTGTTTGTAAGGTAGTCACTGGCTAGCTAGTTAAGTGTTATTTAAATGTTTAATTTTAAACTAAGTAAAATTAAACATGCAGTTCCTTGGTCACACTGGCCACATTTCAAGTGCTCAGTAGCCTCAGGTATTAGATAGTTCAGATGTGGAACATTTTCATCATTGAAAATTCTACTGGACTGCCTTGCTTTAAAGTGCCTCAATTTCCTCCCAACCTTCAACTTCTTGGGCCTTCAGATTCTTGTTTTCGGGTTTCCATCTAAAAGTTACCCCTTCATGGAGCTTTCTTTGGTGCCTCCCTGTAACCTATCTCCCACTGTATCTTGTCTTATATTTCTACTCCAGTACATACAGTTCTGTTATCTCAGTTGTGCATGTGGCTATATCCCCCACTTGAATGTCAAAACATGAGAAAAAGGACTTTATGTTCTCATCTTTTATCTTCATCACAGTTCCTGAATTATAGAAATGATTTTTGGATGAATGAATGGTTTGGGATTGCATACAAAGATCCCTGATTTTGATTTTATTTTTCTTCAGTCCTCTAGGGGAGGAAAGAGAATGTTGTGTAACATTTTCATGGTGTTCTGTGGAGCGATGAGAATAAATAAGAGCCCATCTTTCTGACCTTTCAATGAATCTGGATTCATAAGGTGTGTTGGGCTCAGGGGACCTGAATTCATTGCTGTCTGTAACTCTTCCCTGATCTCTGACAGGTAAATGTGGAGGTGGAAATGATGATTATCACTAATTATACCTTCAACCCACATACCTGTACCAACGTGTCTTAACTACCTTCCTATCCAAAACTCTGCAGCCCAACTTACATAGATTTGAAGGGGAAAAGCACCTATGAACATGATGCCAATTAACCTCTGTGGTTGCCTCATTTCCTAGAAATTTTCTAAAAGAAAAGATTTAATTATCTGGTTAATATGGAACAATTTTATAGCAGTCACAGTCTCTGACACTATAAAATTATGTTTGTGTGCTTTCAAAGAGCATAATCTTTGGCCATTTCTATTTCAACAAAGTCATCAGCAAACAAAAAAGGTAGATTCATAGTACAACATTCAGTGTTAAAAAAGTTATGATAAAGAATAATTTTCTAACCCTCTCACAGTTCACACAAGGAGACTATGGAAAACTAAGAATAGGCTAATGGATGAGAGGCAGCCTGGTGCAGCAGAAACAAAGCCCAGGAATGAGAGACAGGTGGACTGGTGTTCAAACCTCAATTCAGACAATGTATACATCTTTCTGAGGTGATTTTTTTTTTGAAGGTGGTGAAATAGGACCTGGGATATGGTCATTCACATCAGAATTACTAAGGGGAATAAGTGATTTTGTTAATTTCCCAGGGCTGCTATAACAAAGTACCATAGACTTGGTGGCTTAAAACAATAGAAATGTATTCTTCCATAGTTCTGGAGGCTAGAAGTCTAAAATCAAGATGCTACAAGGACTGAAACAGGCAATTTTCCCTGACCCCTTTGCAGGACTTGTGACAAGTGTGTCTTTCTTACTCAGCCCACAGCTCTTAACCCCTCACTGATTATGAGCATGCAGGTGAGCGTGTGCAGGAGCTAGGATCAGAGCTTCTGGGTGTTGGCAGGAGCAGAACTCCGTGCAGCCCCACGGCAGCATCTGGCAGGGTACATGACCCCTGGAGCCGCAGAGGCCATGTGTTACAGTGCTCTTTTAGTTTTGCCATCTGCAGATGGCTTAAGTGTTAAACAACCCAAGCGTCCACAGTCGTGGCTCCTGAGCTCTTGTCTGGCATCCAGAAAGAATCAGATTACATGAACAAACTGGAGGGTGGTAAATATGGAGGATTTTATTGCCAATGAAAGTGGCTTTCAGTGGGAAGGGGAGCTGGAAAGGGGATAGGGCAGGAAGGTGGTCCTCCCTTGGAGTCTGGCTGTCCCTGGTCAGGCTCTTCTCCAAAGTTCTGCTATGAAGCCATTCCTCTGAAGTCAAGCTGCTTTTCTGATGTCTGGCTGTTGCTTCTTTTCTCTCCTTGTCTGCCACTCCTCCACCAGTGGAGCCTGGGGTTTTATGGGTACAAGATGGGGCAGCACGGGCCAAGGTAATTTTGGAAAAGGCAACATTAGAATGGGAAAACGGGGATGTAAAGTTTTCACTTTGGGCCGTGGTTCCAGGCTTGAGTGTGGGGCCTTCCCAGGGACTGCCCTCTTCTACCCAGTATTTCCCTGCCTCATATCAGGGCCACACTCTATTCTAGCTTCTGATGATGGCAGGCAATTCTTTGCATTGTTTGACTTGCAGCTGCATAAGCCCAATCTCTATCTCTATTAGCACATGGCCTTTTCTCCTGTGTGTCTGTGATGTTCTCCTCTCTGTGTTTTTGTCTTTGTGTCTCTTCTCTTCTTATAAGGACACTGGTCATACTGGATTAAGGGCCTAATCTACTCCAGTGTGACCTCTTCTTAATTTTCATCTGCAAAGACTCTGTCCAAGTTAGGTGACATTCACAGGTAGCACAGGTTAGGATTTCAACATAATTTTGGAGGGTACAATTTAACCCATAACAGTGATTATTATGAAATTCAGATTCCTAAGGCCCATCTCAGAGCTACTGAATAATTCATTAACATTTTGAATGCAGTCTTCCATATGATTTCATTGTACCATAAGGTTTGGGAATGCTCATCTAGGAAAACAATGAAGAGCTGTTGAGACAGAGTCTTGCTCTGTTGCCAGGCTGGAGTGCAGTGGCGTGATCTTGGCTCACTGCAACCTCTGCCTCCTGGGTTCATTCAATTCTGCCTCAGCCTCCCAAGTAGCTGGGACTACAGGCATGTGCCACCATGCCCAGCTAATTTTTGTATTTTTAGTAGAAACAGGGTTTCACCATGTTGGCCAGGATGGTCTTGATCTCTTGACCTTGTGATCCACCCAGCTCGGCCTCCCAAAGTGCTGGGATTACAGGTGTGAGCCACTGCGCCCCTCTGAAATCCAGGCACTTTGTGAAAAAAGAAATGCCTGTCCGTATTGGAGGAAGTGATGAAGCAGACACCAGGTCTTCTCTTCTATGTTGAGTGGGAGACTTAGCCATTTCTACTATATTATTAATGGTAAGGGCAATTCTACAAGGCTGGAAATGCTTGACAACTCTTAGGTGACTTGAATGTTGTATGTTATCAAGTTTATTGGATATTATTTTCACATACAGTTGTTTTATTGAGACCAGAAAGCCGTGACCTTTGAAAGTAAACCTTTTAGTGTGACTTAGCTGAGGAAGCACCCAGGAGTGAGTGATTCCAGTCGGTAGAGATGGAGTCTGGAATCTTAATGAGCTCTTAGGTAAACACTAAAGTTGACAACTGCTTTGGACATTCAGAAATTATGCACTGACTAACCAATGTGAATTCCCTTATACAGGCCAAACAGGATTCAGCCAGGAAGTGCCTGACTCTGACCACTAGTTCTGATTTGGTTTCCCACTGTCTGCCCTCTACTCACAGGTCTCGTAGGTCTTACAGCTGATCTGGCTTCTGAGTTACCACCACTCTACTTCCTGGCTATCTTCCCACTGGTCTCCTTCACCCATAAATGAAGTATAATGGGGATATCTTTCAAGACTGATTTTCTTCAAGAAGTTAATTATCTTTATTTTCTAGTAACCATGTTGCACAGTTGCGCCAAGTCAAATTATAGCAGTTATTGGTATTGCTTTATAACAGCCAGATTACCTACATTTTATATATCAGAAGTCTGGGTCCTTACTGGAATGTTAAAAAAGATGCCAAGGCAATGGCAGAGGTATTCTAAATCCAGAAGTTGGAGGGTGGGATGGGAGAAAGCCATAGAAAGAAAACAATAATTATGAAGATTTCAGGCCTTTCAAGGTTAGTATACTTGGAGATGATATGACAATTCAGGAAATAGGGACAGGGAAGTCAAACATTTTTGTGTTTACCAGCATTTAACCCAATTCTATTGAATATTATTGAGTGATTTTCCCTGGACAAATTCTCAAATAATTGAAAAATGACTAAAGGATAAATATATTTAAAAAATAAAAGCAAGAGGAATATAATAAAAGAGCAAGAAAATGAGGCATTGACCATGTCCAGAGGCAGCCCCTCGCATCTCTTCTGGCGTGGCATAGCAAGCAGAACATATGAATAGAGCCAGTCAGACTTGTGGTTAAATTCCAGGCCTATCATTGTACAGTTCTGTGATTTGAAGCAAGGATCTTAACCCATTGTTATTCTCATTTGTAATATGGAAGTTCTAAATACCCTCTTCAGGAAGCTGAGTTGAGGACGCCATGTGTAAAGTGCTTGGGGTTAGTATAGTGTCTGCAGGCTCCTCTCCCCTACAAACTCCAGTGATTTTCACTGATCTTCCCATCTAATGATTAGGTCACTGGGGACTTAGGTACATCTTACTCTTTCCAAGCTCTTTGGGGATAATATATAAATTGCTTATTTTACACAGTAATTGTGACAGTTGGAAGAAATAATGTGTGTGATGATAATGTTTGACATACAAATCTGTATTAATTAGCTTTTCATATTAGCATTTTTGGTAGCTACAACCAAGATCTCTCAAATGCAAGTGAACTAGACAACAGATAAGTCAGCCTTGAAAAGATATTTGTCAAATAGATAGTTGTCTCAAGGTACCATCTCTGCCCATCAGCAATAGATGCTTTCTATGGATGTTCCTTATATTCTTCAACTTACTAATTAATTCTATATTTATCTCAATTCTATGAACATTTATTGAATGTCTACAATGCTAAGTGATGGGATATAGAAATAAATAAATTTACCTGAGGGAGCTGGTTGTCGTGAAGAGACAACATATATCACAGAACACTCTACCCATTATAACTAAAAACATATCATTCCCAAGAATGGAGGACTAACTACTAAACTACTAGAAGCATTTTTCTAAAGTATGTTAGATATATGTTTCAAGGGGTTTGTACTATATAAATTGTAGCTGTCAGAAAACTATGAAAATATCATAAAGTGAATGCACTCTGTTGCTTCCAAGGGCAAAATCCTATTGAAAATGGACTGTCCTTTGGGTTCTATCAACTGGAGCTACACAGTAAATGCAAACTGATCATCCATCATTGGTGTCTCCATTTACCAACAACATCACACTCTATTTAGCCTCTTGTGACTGGAATCTTATAGCCTTTTTCTTACTCAAATGAATGCTTTATCTTACTGGGTTAGCTGAGTATTTTCTTGTCTATGACCGAGGGAGAATGAATGGCTCAGAGCAATGCCAGCCTGGAAGCCAACAAGAGGAGTTCAGATCAGGTTGGCCTGGTTTGCTAAATCAGGTTTGCTTGGATTCTCATGTGATCTACACTTACAGAGCAAGAAGCAGCCAAATTATTAACTAGAAGCAGCCAAATTAATTAAATGTGGCTACTTAAGAACCTGATGCAAAGGTAATTTTGTCCATTTCATTCTTATATAGTATCTAACACAGTGCCATGTACAATTAGGTGCTTGATAAAGGCCATTAGTTTTATTGGATGAATGAGGTTTGGCTTTATGGAATTCGGTAAATAAAGATATGACTTAGATTACATAAATTTGTCAATACATACAACGTGATTAGCCAGTGGATAATCCATGCTTAACCGTTTTACAATTGTTTCTTAACATTTTCTGTGTAATTATTTTATTTCTCCTTGCTCCTCTGCAGAAGGTGGGTTGAGAGCAATCTTTCCAATGAGGCCATTCTTTAAAGGGCTTTGCTTCTGCAAGGATATGAACGAGACATTTTCCCTCAGGGTTTTATGCAGTTCTCACCTTTGGGTCAACACCACTGTTGATGCAGCTATTTTGGTCCAAAGATGAAACTTCTTTCCTTATTCTTTGGATTTCAAGATCATCCAGGTCCCTAATCGTCAATTCTATCAGATTTACAGCCTGACATATTTTCAAACCACATATTTTGTAATACATACTATCCTGAAATTTTTATCCATAATTAAATAATATGTCCTAATTAAGAGAGAAGACAAGTAAAAGGAGAAATAAAATTAAGTGAATTGATTTAGTTAAGTAATTAATTAAATGGATTTATTATAAGATTTTTCAACATGTAAATGTGGGAAAATGACTACACTAGAAAGCAAAATGAAGTATAATGTATCCACATGAGGAAATGCTATGAATGTAAAAGCTACAAATGTACCTTGATGCAAATTTGTTGCATTGGTGACTTAAATACCATGAGTGACATTGTCATCAGTGACAGGATTTTCTCAAATGATAAAAACTCTTGGTAAGGTTCCAAAGAAAACAAAGTATAGCTTTTTTTTCCAAGTTATATGGTAGTTGCATTCCTGGAAATTCAGTACATATTGAAACTATGCAAAAATACTTTGAATTTATGATGCAATACAGTTAGAGTCCAAGCTTAGAAAATTATCATTTTTTTTTTTCACTTACATGTACAGGTCATGTAAAATTCCTGTGGGATTTGGGACAAGTCTTTGTGTATGGGACTGTTCTATGACTTGCAGATTGTCTAGAATCCTTGGCCTCAGTCCGCCAAATGCCTTGAGGACTTCTGAATAACTATGATGACCAGGACATCTCTACAAATTCCCAAACTGATCCCTTGGAGATTACTGATTCAGAGAAGCCAAAAAATTAAATTAGTCAAAAAAGAGTAAATGGGGGGAGTCCTAGGAAGCTGGCAGTAGGAGCAGCATCATATTTGAATCTCTCTAAATTCCCCCATAAATTAGGTAAAGCCATGAGGATAGACAATGTAGGTTAAGAACAATATCCAAAAAAGGATAGGAATAGGGAGAGCATATGAGAAGGAGAATAAGATTGCTCATTGCTTTATAGTTATTAATGAAAAGTAAAAGGATATTGCCTCAAATCAGATGCTCAGAAAGCAGAGGATGGAGAAGAAGGGGCTGCAACTTAATCTCAACATTATTTATTATGGGGAAGTTATTAGACAATAACCAAAAAAGACAGTTAAGGAAGATGAATTAAAATGTTAGTATAAAAGTAACCACTGGAATAAAAATACAATATCTCCTATGTACAAAAAAAAAAATACATTTAAGAGAGAAAATAATAGAACATACAATAAAAGTATTGGCATAATTAAATATGTATTTTAAATATTTCAATTCATGCTTCATATCACTAGCAGGAAAAACTCCAAAAGAAGATAAAATTTAGGATAAAAAACATAGGATCAATACAAGTGCTAGGAATAAACATGAATGAATTCCTCTATAACCCAGAAATAGAAAAAACATTCCCACCAAAATTCAAAATTCAGAAGCAATTAGAGGAGAGAATTTTGATTACATTAACAATTTTAGCCTGGGAAAGGAGGCACCATAAACAAAGAAAGGCCAGGCATGGTGGCTCAGGCATGGTGGCTCATGCCTGTAATCCCAGCACTTTGGGAGGCCGAGGCAGGGGAATCACCTGAGGTCAGGAGTTCGAGACCAGACTGACCAACATGGTGAAACCCTGTCTTTACTAAAAATACAAAAATTAGCCAGATGTGGTGGCAGGCTCCTGTAATCCCAGCTACTTGGGAGGCTGAGGCAGGAGGAGAATCACTTGAACCTGGGAGGCGGAGGTTGCAGTGAGCAGAGATTGCACCACTGCAGTCCAGCCTGGGTAACAGAGTGATACTCCGTCTCAAAAATAAAGAAAGAAATAAAGGGAAAAGACAAGTTTCAGGAAACATTTACAATTTATATGACAAAGGGCCAAAATCTTTAAAAATTTTCTAAAAATGAAAAAATAGACTCAAGAAATGAACAGAAAGTTAAGAGAAAGAGATGCAAATTTCTCTTAATCAGATGAAAGATGATCAACTTCACCCATCACAATATATGTACAATTTAAAACTGCACTGAGGTACTATTTATTACCTGTCAGATTGGGAATCTTTTAAATGTTAGACAACATAATCTTTTGTCAAGCTATGAGGAAACAAATACTCTCATATACTGTATTGGGAATGGAAGATGATACAAACCCTATATAGGAGAATTTGTCAATACCAAGCAAGATAACAAATGTGCTTGTCCTTTAGCCCAGTGCTATAAGGGTGGAGCCCTCAAGAATGGGATTAGTGCCCTTATAAAGGAGGCCTTGGGGGAGCTGCTTTGCTCCTCTACTATGTGAGGATGCAGCAAAATGATGCTATCTATGAGCCAGAAAGTGGGCCCTCACTAGACACTGAATCTACTGGTGCTTTGATCTTGGACTTCCCAGTCTCCAGAATTGTGAGAAATTGATTTATGTTTTTTTTTTTGTAAGCTTCCCAATGTATGGTATTTGGTATAGCAGCCCTAATGATCGAAGACACCCAACAACCAACCTTTTAGAATTTCATTCCAAAGGTATACTGGCAAAAATTCAGAAAGATGCATGACTAAATCCAGTCATCCTAGAATTATCTATGATAGCAGAAGACTGGAAACAGCACAAAAGTTCATTAAGAGCGGGGGTGGGGTGGGGTGGCTGGGCAAATAAACTATAGTATTAGTACATCCACCAAACTACGTTCTGTGGAGCACCATAGGGGAATTAGAAAAACCCAGATGCTACTGTGAAGTATTCTCCAGAATATACTGTGTGTGTAGGGTGGTTAGGGGAAGTAGGAACTATTTGTATAGAATGCTTAACCTGATGAAAAAGGGAATAGGAGCATTTTTTTTTTTAAAGAGAAAAGGATAAATTACAAAAGGAGGTTACCTAGCAGGGAAAAAAAAAAATAAATAAAGGGGACAGGGATAAAAGCTAGACTTATTTGAATCCTTTGTTTTATAGATGCGACTTTGGGACTATTTATCTATTTTGCATAATTACAAAACAAAAAATTTTTTTAAAAAGCAACCCCTAAAAATGTGAAGTAAATATGCACTTAGTGGTGTAACCACATAGAACAGAGCTATTCTAAATGAGCTTGAAGCACGGTTATTTGACAGTTATTTCTAGTGGAATACAACCTAAGAATGAAAATAACTGAAACAACAATTGAAGTATTTATAGTAATTGGATTTTAGGTGGTAATGTCAGTATTTGTGGTAGTGTCAGTGTGTTGTGGGATAAAACAAATGAATACTTATGTACTATTCTTTCATTCCCAGTGTTTTTAAAAATTGAGATTCTTAGTGTGCAACGGGAGATACAGATTTAGGGTATAAGTAAAATAATTGTGCTTCTCAATTTAAATCTGAAATATGAGGATGAACATATGTAATTGAACTTACGTATATCTATAATTTTTCTGTAGATCTGTTTACTGAAAAGGTCCAGAAAAAAATGACTGTTTATTATTGATAACATTCTTAACACCCAATTGTGTTATTAAAATACTATTTCTCACTATAAGAAACCAGGGATTCTTGGAGAATTGGCTGATTTCTGGTTTGGGGCAGAAGATATGCAAGATGAACTTGACGTATCTCATCATTACCAAAAAAGGGAATCAAAGACTTTACAGTCAGATCAAAAGGACTGAAGAGAAACTTCAACAGTCTCCCCTGGCTAAAATGGGAAAATTTGAGTATAAATAAGGATAAAATTACAATTTTTGAAACATATTAAGTATGAATAAATCCAGGAGTTCATAATGATGCATAAAAAACACTCTCATTGGTCAGTGTTAGGGTATGTTAGTGAACCAAATTCTTATTTTAAAACATGGCAAATTAAGAAAATAATAAAACAATTTACCCTACCATTCATTTCCCTTAGAACTATTCTAAAACATGTCCAAAAAGTTTATAAAATAGCTTCTCTTTTTAGTTGTCAGCTAATGAATAAATGGTTTGGAAAATTAGAATATTACTATTTGCAATCTTTACTGAATTAATGAATCTAGACAGCCATTGATCATCAATAGCTGCTAACAACCTAGTAGAGACAACAAAGCATTATATGTATCCTGGTGGCAAAACACAACCTATGAAATAAACTTGCCAAATAAGCAAACCTGAACTTGATCACATCTCTATATCCAGCTACCAACTTAGAAAATACAAAGGAGAGACAAATATGTTAAACAGGATGGACTGCAATGAGCAAAATCCAAACTGCAGGAAATTCTTACAAGAAAAATGAATGGCTTCTTCAACAATAAAAGTCCAAAAACTATAAAGTACTAGGAGGAGAATTCACAGGTTAAGAAAGACTAAAAAGGTATTGCCAATATCTATGGTCCTTATTTGGATATAAATTTAAAAAACAGTGCCCACAATTAAAACTTTTTTGAAAATCCCATTGATTTTAGGAGATGATTGGAAATTTGAAAACTGATGCTTTGGTGTTACCAGGGATTAGTGTTATATTTTAGATGTGTAAATGATATTGTGGTTATTTTAAAATACACTATGTTTTGGAATTTCATAATGAAATATTTGAAATGATATAATGTTTGGGATTTGAATGAAAATAATACAGATAGTGAATAAAGGTAAAGATAAACCCAGATTAGAGATGAACCCAGATTGTTGGGGCAGAATAATAGCTTCATAAATTTTATTGTAATTGTTCTACCTACTTTTGTATGCATTAAAAATGTTTCACAATGCCACAATATATAAATATTTCAAAATATATTTTTTGAAAAGCACAAATATTCAGAAAGGTAGCACTCTAGCTAGATGGCATGGCAACATACACTCACCTCCGAGATTCCTGTTTCTCTCTCCTTATCTGGATCCTGCTCTCTATCTAATTCCTTACTAGATTCTCCCCCCCCTTTCTGTCTTCGGTAATATTTTTTTTCTGTGTACCTCAGTTCTCCTCTCCTCTTCTTCCACACTGTAGTCTCTTTTTTCTACTGCATCTTATTTTCCACTGATCCCTGCAACAATTGGCCATGACATTGAACTGAAAATTTGTTGTTCTTTTTCAATTAGGGAAACAATGAATTGAAGTTTTATGGTTTTTTTTTTTTTCAGCTTTATTGAGGCATACCTGACAAATAAAAATTGTGTGCAATATTTAAGGTATGCAACATGATGTTTGATATACATACACATTGTAAAATGATTACTGCAATCAGGCTAATTAACCTCTCCGTCACATCACATAGTTATGATCAAACTCTGTTGTGGAAGAATTGACAGTAAAACCTAAACACTTTTTCAGTTTCCTTTCCACGTGCAATAGCTGAGATCAGAGACATCCACACATACGAACCTTCTTAAATTATGAAGGTTTCCTAAAAAAGAGGCAAGACCAAGGGATATTGAACCCTGTTACCCTGTAACCTACTCAAGAGTGATCTCACAACAGCCATCCTGGATATGCAGAGCTTTGCTTGAACTAAGAGTCCACCAGGAACATTAAGTTTCACTGTGAGCTGGTATGGGGTGTGTTTTGGACACTTACTTGCCAGTAACCTGGTTGATCATTGCAGATAAACAGCCAAACCATCAAGAAGAAGATTCCTTCTTTTTCTTTTTCGTGTCTGCTCATGTGAAGTCAGTTGAAAGATGACCTTGATGAAAGGCTGCTGGCAGAGGCTACAGGACTTTTATTATTTATTATTTATAAAGCATCACAAGTGTCACGCAGCAGTTTGCAAAACATAAAACACCAGAGAAAAGATCTATGCTGTGAGGAGATGACAACGTAAATAAAATGTAAACATCACCATGGATAACAGTTAAAGCTCTTGAAAGTTAGAAATATGGGTTCTTCTTTAACTTGAGGGAGCCTTGGCAGAAGTAGATTCTAAGAGGAATGCACCTAGAAAAAAATCAATGGCAGAATGCCAATAAACATGTGTTTTAAAAACAATATGTAGTTGAAAGTTCAGCTGACCTATAAAATCAATGCAAATGAAAACAGTAGTTCTCGTTAAATTATCAAAGGTTTCAAAAATGATACTATACAATTCTTGTAATGGTTCTAAAATACTGCCACCATCATTCATTTCTGGAGATACTGTAAATTGGTAGAGCACTTTAGGAAAGCAATTTAGTGCTATTTTTCTGTTAGAATTCTTATGCATGACATTCTTTCACTGTATTTATAACTTTATCGTATTGCACAAAACAGTTCAGCACAAGTTAACCTTTATGCACACACAGTTGTGAACATCCTGTATTCCTATTATCAAATGCATTCTTTCTTTCTGTTACATCACACATTGATACCATTTATCCTGGTTCCTGTGAGCTTTAACTCACTGGCAGGTTTTCATAGCAACCTTTATTTCCCGGTAATAGCAAGCAGCATAAAAAGGTTTTTGCTCTTTAACTCTTTGTTTCAATTTCTAGAATAATTAACTGATAAAGCCAAAATATTTAAAATCCATATAGATGAAGATATTTGTAACATAGGTTATTTCTATTTTATAAGATAAACAAACTTGTATAAAGCGGAGGCTTCAGTAAGTAATTATGATAAATCATTTGATATAGTATATGATCTTTAAATACTGGCTTTGAAGATTATATATTAAAGTGAAAAAATACTTAGACTATAACATAACAGGTAAAAGCAAACAAACAGTAAATATCTAGTGTTACTATAAACAAATTGAAAAAATAGGCAAGAAGGTAAAAGGAGGCATCACATGCATAATGGTGGTCACAATAGACAGATGGATTATAGATGATTTATTTGTGTTTCTCCATTATCTAACATTAAAAAATGCATATATATGAACACACGTTGATATGGTTTGGCTGTGTCCCCACCTAAATCTCACCTTGAATTGTAATAATCCCCACGTGTCATGGGAGGAATCCGGTGGGAGGTAACTGAATCATGGGGGGCAGGTCTTTTCTGTGCTGTTCTCCTGGTAGTGAATAAGTCTCATGGGATCTGATGGTTTTATAAATGGGAGTTCCCCTGCACAAGCTCTCTCTTCCTGGACATTCCTTGGTTCTTCCTTCGTCTTCCACTACGATTGTGAGGCCTCTCCAGCCATATGAAACTTTGAGTCCATTAAATCTCTTTTCTTTATTAATTACCCAGTCTCGGGTATGTCTTTATTTGCAGCATGAGAATGCACTAATACACATATATCTTCACACACATATGTATATTCATAGAATAATGTCATTTTATTTAACATAATTTCATTCTAATATTAATAAAAAAACAACACTGGGGCCGCTGTCTGTGTGGAGTTTGCATGTTCTTCCCACACGTGCATGGGTTTTCTCCTGGTACTCTGGTTTTCTCTCCCATCCCAAAGATGTGCACGTGAAGTTAATTGGCGTGTCTACATGGTTCCAGTCTGGGGATTGGGGGTGTGTGTGAGATGGGATGGTGTCCTGTTCAGGGCTGGTCCTACCTTATCCCCTGAACTACCAGGATAGGCTCTGGCTACTCACAGCCTTGAACTGGAACAATTGAGTAAATCCTTATCTTGTTTTTAGTCATCTTTCTTAAATGTATATGTAGCTCACATTTACTTCAATGTTTAATATTAGAAGTGTTTTGGTTTTAAAATTTGTTGATGTTTTATGATTATATGCCATAGGAACTTAACTCGTTTACATCAATTAGCCTATGGTAAAATTTGGTTTAATTATGTCATTTTGTATAAGTTGCAGTTTACAAGAATCTATCAATAACATTAAGGAACAACTTACTGTATATATCTATATATATTATATATATGCTAATATACCATTTGAAATGCAGAAAATAAAGGGAAAATATGTGGCAGAATAGAAGTTGTATGTCACATTTCATGTAAAATGCTACCTATGGTGTACCCAGTCTAAAAAGAAGCTAATAAATCTTTGAAGCTCATCAGAAGAGCTATTCCAGGGCTTACTGGAAAACTGTGCCTATAAAGACTGTGTGAGGACCTTAAGGAGCAGACTTCTCCAGTGAAGAAATCGGATTTTTTTGATACTACATTTTCCTTAAAATTTGTTAGAATTTTAAAAGATACCCGTTCCTTAATAGCCACATGATGATTTTTTATGTGATAATTGTATAATTGAAATTTTGTAGTAGTAAATAGTCTCTATAAAGAGATTTTGTGTTTAATTACACAGCTGATTACAAAAGTAAGGAGAAGGAAAGAGTTAAATGACATTAGAAGAAAATAGTCAAGAAACAATCAAAATGAGACATGTATTAGTAGCACCAAACTTACTGTTATTAAGCACCCAGGGATTTGAAAATAGGTAGTGCTGAGACACTGAAATGGACAATCAATACTGATCAGTAATGACTGTTTTGGTGCAAATAGCTTTGTATATTTCTGTTTACTCTTTTGACATTTAGTAGAAGCCGGGACTCATTTGAATCGATGTATAAAGGACAGAATGTAGACTTTGGAGACAGACACCTCAGTTCAAATCTCAATATCACTATCACACATTGGGTGTGTGACCTTGGGTTGGTCACTGCTTTTACAGGCACAGTAGCTTGCAAGTAACCAGTCTTCAGCTGGCTGCAGAAATCAGCGGCAACAGCTTATATGCAAGGTGTTTCTTAGTGATGATGAATCCCTGCATCCAGGTATGAAGATTTCCTGGCTTCTTGGAAGTGGCTCTTGAATCACCTGTTGGTGGGAGCAAATGTGGTAATATGTAATTGCCAAAAACTCTCCCTGGCCTCTGAACAAGAGCATCTCTGTCACTCTGCTCTGGACTCCTGCATCCCTCCCTCCACTTCGCCCTGTTCTCAGCACCACCTGAGATTGCATCTGCCTTTAAATCTTCAATCCGGCTCCTTTGCCTTCATGCCTAAATCTACAGTGATTATTTGAAACAAACTTGTTTCACTCTTGGTTTTCATTGAGGTTACATCTCTCAACTGATCTATTTCCACCTATCCATTCCCACTTTTTCCTTAGCAGGCCCCCATTTTTCCTCCCCTTATGCTGCCATATTTCATTTGCAAGTTTCAGCCTTCCCATAAGCCCAGCCAGTCCCTTAGCTCCCACTTGACAACAATGTTTTCCAGGAGCATACATCTTTCTCTGTTTCTGGGGAGGGTGAGGCAATGATCAAGCCAAATGATCCCAGTAACTGTGATCATTATCAGTTGATAACTCAATTCCCTCTTCCCTTCGTCATTACCCACTGTCAACTCCTTATCAGCACAAGGCAGTATTCCAAAGTGGTTTAGAGATTGAGGTTCTGGCACCTGACTGCCTGCATTAATCATATTAACAAATATAAAGTGCTTAGTGCCTGGGACTTGGTCAGTACCAAGCAAGCATGAGCTATTGTAATATCTCTACATCCTCTGCAGGGAAGTAGTGGTCAGCTGTTGTGTGACCTCTTTATGGAGGTCACCAGTTGATATGGTTTGGCTGTGTCTGCACCCAAATCTCATCTTGAATTTTCATGTATTGTGGGAGGGATCCAGTGGGAGGTAATTGAATCACGGGCAAATCTTTCCTGTGCTGTTCTCGTGATAGTGAATAAGTGTCAGAGATCTGACGGTTTCAAAAAGAGGAGTTTCCTTGCCTGAGTTCTCTGTTTTTGCCTGTTGCCATCTATGTAAGACATGATTTGCTTTATCTTGCCTTCTGCCATGATTGTGAGGCTTTCCCAGTCATGTAGAACTCTAAGTCCAGTTAAATCTTTCTTTTGTAAGTTGCCCAGTCACAGGTATGTCTTTATCAGCAGTGTGAAAATGGACTGATACAGCAAATTGCTACCAGGAGTGGGGTGCTGCTGAAAAGTTACCTGAAAATGTGGAAGTGACTTTGAAACTCGGTAACCAGCAGAAGTTGGAAGAGTTTGGAGGGTTCAGAAGAAGATAGGAAAACGTGGGAAAGTTTGGAACTTCCTAGAGACTCGTTGAATGGCTTTGACAAAAATGCTGATAGTGATACACACAATAAGGTCCAGGCTGAGGTGGTCTCAGATGGAGATGAGGCACTTGTTTGGAACTAGAGCAAAGATGACTCTTTTTATGTTTTAGCAAAAAGACTGGTGGCATTTTGCCCCTACCCTAGAGATTTGTGAAACTTTGAACTTGAGATAGATGATTTAGGGTTTCTGGTGGAAGAAACTTCTAAGCAGCAAAGCATTCAGGATGTGACTTGGGTGCTGTTAAAAGCATTCGGTTTTACAAGGGAAGCAGAGCATAAAAGTTTGGAGAGTTTGCAACCTGACAATGTGATAAAAAACAAAATCCCATTTTCTGAGAAATCCAAGCTGACTGCAGACATTTGCATAAGTAATGAGGAGCCGAATGTTAATCCCCAAGACAATGGGGAAAATGTCTCCAGGTCATGGCAACCCCTCCTGTCACAGACCTGGAGGTCTAGGAGGAAAAAGTGGTTTTGTGGGCCAGACCCAGGGTCCCTATGTTGTGTGCAGCCTAGGGGCTTGATGACCTGTGTCCCAGCCACTCAAGCCAGGGCTGAAAGGGGCCAACATACAGCTTGGGCTGTGGCTTCAGAGGGTGCAAGCCTCAAGCCTTGGCAGCTTCCACTTGGTGCTGAGCCTGTGAGTGTACAGAAGTCAAGAATTGAGGTTTGGCAACCTTTGCCTAGATTTTAGAAGATGTATGGAAACACCTTCATGTTCAGGTAGAATTTTGCTGCAGGGGTAGGGCTCTCATGGAGAACCCCTGCTAGGGCAGTGCAGAAAGGAAATGTGGGATTGGAGCCCCCAGGGTAGTCCCTACTGAAGGACCACCTAATGGAGCTGTGAGAAGAGGACCACCATCCTCCAGACCCCAGAATGGTAGATTCACTGACAGCTTGCACCATGCACATGGAAAAGCTGCAGACACTCAATGCCAGCCCATGAGAGCAGCTGGGAGCAGGCTGTACCTTGCAAAGCCACAGAGGCAGAGCTGCCCAAGACCATGGGAACCCACCTCTTGCATCAGCATGACCTGGAAGTGAGATGTGGAAGTCAAAGGAGATCAGTTTGGAGCTTTAAGATTTGACCGCCCTGCTGGATTTCAGACTTGTGTGGGGCCTGTAGCCCCTTTTGTTGGGCCAATTTTCCAATTTTGAATGGCTATATTTATCCAATGCCTGCACCCCCAATGTATCTAGGAAGTAACTAACCTGCTTTTGATTTTACAGTCTTCTAGGTGGAAGGAACTTTTCTTATCTCAGATAAGACTTTGGACTGCAGACTTCTGATTTAATTCTGAAATGAGTTAAGACCTTGGGGGACTGTTGGGAAGGCATGATTGGTTTTGAAATTGAGGATATGAGATTTGGGAGGGGCCAGGGGTGGAATGATATGGTATGACTGTGTCCCCACCCACATCTCATCTTGAATTCCCACGTATTGTGGGAGGGACTCAGTGGGAGGTAATTGAATCATGGGGGCAAGTCTTTCCCCGTGTTTTTCTCATGATAGTGAACAAGTCTCATGAGACTTGATGATTTTTAAAAGAGGAGTTCCCCTGCACAAGTTCTCTCTCTCTTTGCCTGCTGCCATCCATGTAAGAGGTGACTTGCTCTTCCTTGCTTTCTGCCATGATTGTGGGGCTTCCCCCAGCCACATGGAACTGTAAGTTCAATTAAATCTTTCTTTTGTAAATTGCCCAATCTCAGGTATGACTTTATCAGCAGTGTGAACATGGACAAATACACCAGTGCAGCTTCGAGGACCTTCAAGTGCCCTATTTCCTCTTCACTTTTTCAAATTTCCCAGGTGACCCAGCTGGAGGCTATTTACCATTGTAGACTCCTGAAGCTCTCTGAGAGCATGAAGAAAGCTATGGACCCCAATTTTGCATATAACACTTGGAATTCATAAACTCCTAAATACCATTTCCGGACCTCAAGTCAAGAGCCCCACGTTTGAGGATGAATTTATCAGGTGGAGTTTGGTTTCTTTGAGGGGGAAGGGATATTGCACATTACCATCATTTCTTGGTATATATATATTTTTATATAATGTAAGGAGTTTCCTTAAGAGATGTGTATTGGATTATACAATCAGATAATTTAAATCTATTAATATATAACCTCAATTGGATTAAGTTTTAGAGGTAGTATGCACAGTAATAAGTACATGGGCTCTATAATGGGGCTACCTGGATTCCAGCCCCAATTCCATCACTATTGTGTTACATAACAAATTGCCTAACTTGTCTGTTCTGTTTTTCATCTATAGAATAAAGATAAAAATAATTCTAACTATATGATGTTATTTAAATGGTTAATGATTAAGTACAACAATGCATATGAAGTTCTTAGCACAGTACCTAGAATATAGTATGTTTTCAATAAATGTTAGCTACCACTAAATGGCAAATTTATCCTTTTATTCTCATTTAAAATTATTTTCATAATGATATGGTTAGGCTTTGTGCACCCACCCAAATCTCATCTTGAATTGCAATCCCAATAATACCTATAATCCCTGTACATCAAGGGAGAGACCAGGTGGAGGAAATTGAATCTTGGGGACAATTTCCCCCATGTTTTTCTCATGATAGTGAGTGAAGTATCACAAGATCTGATGGTTTTATAAGGGGCTCTTCCCCTTCTACTTGGCACTTTTCCTTCCTGCTTCCTTGTGAAGAAGGAGCCTTGCTTCCCCTTTGTCTTCTGCCATGAGTGTAAGTTTTCTGGGGTCTCCCCAGCCATGCTGAACTGTGAGTCAAGTAAAGACTGTTTCTCTATAAATTACCCAGTCTTGGGCAGTTCTTTTTTTTTTTTTTTTTTTTTTTTTTTTTTTTTACTTTTATTTTAGGATTATAAATTCTAGGGTACATGTGCACAACATGCAGGTTTGTTACATAGGTATACATGTGCCATGCTGGTTTGCTGTACCCAACAACTTGTCATTTACATTAGGTATTTCTCCTAATATTATCCCTCTCCCCACCCGCCATGCAGTGACAGGCCCCAGTGTGTGATATTCCCCGACCTGTGTCCAAGTGTTCTCATTGTTCGATTCCCACCTATGAGTGAGAACATGTGGTGTTTGGTTTTCTTTCTTTGTGATAGTTTCTGAGAATGATGGTTTCCAGCTTCATTCATGTCCCTGCAAAGGACATGGACTCATCCTTTTTTATGGCCGCATAGTATTCCATGGTGTATATGTGCCACATTTTCTTAGTCCAGTCTATCACTGATGGACATTTGGGCTGGTTCCAAGTCTTTGCTATTGTGAATAGTGCTACAATAAACATACATGTGCATTTGTCTTCATAGTAACATGATTTATAATCCTTTGGGTATATACCCAGTAATGGGATGGCTGGGTCAAATGGTATTTCTGGTTCTAGATCCTTGAGGAATCACCACACTGTCTTCCACAATGGTTGAACTAATTTACACTCCCACTAACAGTGTAAAAGCACGCCTATTTCTCCACAGCCTCTCCAACATCTGTTGTTTCCTGACTTTTTAAATGATCACCATTCTAACTGGCATGAGATGGTATCTCATTGTGGTTTTGATTTGCATTTCTCTGATGACCAGTGATGATGAGTATTTTTTCATGTGTCTGTTGGCTTCATAAATGTCTTCTTTTGACAAGTGTCTGTTAATATCTTTTGCTTGGGTAGTTCTTTATAGTAGTATGAAAATGGACTAATACACACAATTAGACAATACTGCAGATCTCATGAAGTTGTGACAATGAATAATGCTTTCCTGACGCTTTTTAGATTGACAGGCACGAATCTAAAAATCTTCTATCCTCTCTAACTGCAAAGAAGAAATCTATGGGTGAGGATAAATATAGAATCTCCTATTTTTAGGGAAGCTGATATTTGGGACATTTTCTTTCAAGCCTTAAATATTTTAATACCTAGGTGCTTATAAGTAAGCTGCCACCATTCTGTGTTTGTTTAATGGCATGCAAGGTTCCAGCTTTCCATTAACAAGTCCTGTTGTGGGAAAGCTGTATTTGAACAGCAAGAAGAATCATGGCGCTCTGCACGACATTCATTGACAGCTACCCAGCTCTGACCCATGGTGACAGCCAAATTTTATAATAAAATCTGGCCACTTATTGCCAGCCAGAAAGAAAATGCCATGTTTCATAGTTTATTTCTTCCTCCTGAATTTACACTAAAAACTTACTTTAAACCAAATACGTGACCTACAATGTGCCAGAGGCCCAGGGCCTTTGATCCTCTTATCTGCAAACAATGTTAAGCTCAGTTCCTAGGTTGAGGGGTATGTTCATGTTCTGAGTGAATCAATATTTCATATAGTTTTCCTGTAATCTGTAAACAAATTATATGTATCAAAGAACTTATTATGAATTGTACTGTTTTCCAGCTCTAGATTCCTTGAGATCTGAATAAACAAAATCTTATTTGGATTCATTTTATTTGCAAGACCCTGAAGGAGCCAAGATAAATCTCCCCATAATTAGGAATAAAATATTTATTTGCAGATAATTTTTTTTACATCGAAATTAGCTTGTATCTCCAGAAATCTTGTCTCCGGTGTGATAAGCCATAAATAATGACCAATTTCATGTTGGTGAAATTAAAAATCATGAAAAGCTATTCAAAGCAATTTACAACTTGACAGAGAAAAGAGATTCTGTTTAACGTGCAGTAAATTTCTCCTCCACTGAATTCAGACTAAAGCTGGGAAAGGGTGAGGAGAGAGAGAAAACAAAATAAAATTTGGTCCTTTCTTCCCTGAAACTTTAATATTTGGCTTGAGTATATGCTCTTTTCCCAAGTGAGAAAACAGTTCTCGCACCCTTTCAAGTGTTTTCCTTTCCTTTGACGTGTTTGATGTTTTCAGGAGCACTGGGAGGTCGTTTTCTTTGGATTTCTGTTTTCTAATTTTCCTCATTTTGGTTTGTGCTTTGACATGGGTACAGAACTACCGTATCTCCGAAGAAAGCACCTTGAGGTTCATTGTAGGTTCTGGTCACATAGTAAATGTTCCTTTCTAAAGCCTGCGAACTGTTATCTCAACTCAAATGCTAAGCTTCCATTGTGAGCCATCTATTCACAGGGGTGTGAGAGCAGCCTGGACCGCACCCCACAATGAGCAATACAGATCGTATATCTGCCCCAAAGGAGACATTTATTTATTTGTGGTTTCTTCTGCCCACACCTGATTACAAGTCAAACTCCTGGACACTGCAGAGGCCCTTACCAGAAAGGCAAGCCACTGCTTAGCCCAGTAATCACTCCTTTACTCCAATCCGCTCTTGCTACTGGCATTTCTTCCCTTCTTAATTACCACGCTTGTCACCCAGATGCCGGTAGGATGACTGGCACACCCATATCATGTGACAGAACCACTCTGTCAGCAAATGACCTGTGTGGGCATCAGAAATACAAAGAATATGAAGGGGGAACATCAGCTAAGAGCCAGGGAGGGAAATCATCCTGCGATGAGCAAAGTGGGTCCTGCCAGCCTCTTCCCTGGGTCATTGCATCTTCCTGGGGAACTCAGATCAATGAGCCTTTACATTTGTGCTGCAAATTTTGGTCTCCTCACCTGCCAGATTAAGCATGAAGGTGTTCCACATGACTCACCGGGGGGTACTGCTTTCTAGTGTTGCAATGAATTGATCTGCTGCTGCTTTTACTCCATTAAGGTGGGTCAAAATGACAGCACAGCCAAAGTTTGCCAAAGAAAAATACAATATCTAAGTGTTAGGTGTCCGCAGACTCTTTCCCTCTTTGTTATTTAATATTTGTCTATTTGTTGAGCTTTGCTGCCCTTTTACCTCTTCTGAACCCATGATTTGAACCCTTCCTACTTACTTATTGTCCCTTACATATGTTATAAAAGGACAAATCTGCAAATGCACATAGCAGCAGAATAGCTGGAGTTACTGATCTGTCATCCCATTTTTGTATATAACAAAAGAATGTGTTGCTTTATTATTCCCCATCCCCTTCCACTAACCTCTCCTGTTTAAAAAATAACCTCGTTGTTTGTTTTTGTTTACTACTCCATTCCCATTTTCTGTGACTACAGGTCTGTGTCTTATTTTGTCTTACTGGGTGGAATTTATGTGACCCCATCATTTTGCTTCCTTTACTATTTTTCTTAACTGTACTCAGGGAAGGAGCTAACATATAGCTACAGGCATATCATTATAAGAATAGTTAAGACAGATTAATGATGTTTAGCTCTGTTCATGTGGCTGAAAGTTATATTTGATGATATGCTCCGATGAAAATAATTTTGTAATTAAAGCATAAAATATTGAATTAGCTATTTCATGATATTCAACTACCATGAATCTTGAAAGTGCTAAGTTCATTCTGTAGTTTTACATATGCTTAATTGCTTTTAGTAGAAGAAATTGTTACATTATTTAAAATAGAGAAATATATCATTACAGTTCCATGAAGCTTCAATATCCCTTGATGTACATATTTTTATTCTCAATATCATGACACTATTTTATTTTTTTTGAAAAAGATAATACATTTAATTCACAACATAATTTTTAGAGATGAGGGAACTCACTTCTGTTAAACGCTAATTGTTTCTGGGTATTTTATATACACTCTATAATTTAATCCCATAGCAGCCCTGAAAAATTAATTTCCATTTTTTGGTTATCCTCATTTTCCAGGTAATACAATTTCAGGCTCAGAGAGGTCAAGTAATTTTTGCAGCTAGATGAGCGTAGGGCTGGGATCAAAATTCAGATCCATTTAGTTCCCACACAGTGCCTGAAAACTCAGGTAGTTTCTTAAGGAAATTGTAAACAAAGTCATTGGGATTAACTTGTAATTATTGCATTTCATGACTTGTCATGTTGAAATGAGGGGTCTGTGGGTCTGCCTTTATTAAAAAGTCAGGTTGTTAAGCCACTTAACTCATATGGCAGAGTACAGGGATTGATTCAATGTGTTCAACAGGAGAACCTGCAGTTAGTGGCACAGGCAGCTCAGACACTGAGCAGAGAAGAGCAATTCAGAGATTGGTGGTTTCAGGGAGATCAGAGAACAGACAGACTGATTTAGAGAAAAGGCAGAACAAGTAGATTGAAGGCCCTCTGTCATCATTTGGTGATTCAGAGGAAATAACAAGGTATTTTCTCCTGGTATTTGAAAATTAGGACTTGTTCTATTATATTTCACTGAAAGCAAGCTTAGAAGCAAAACAGAATAATTAAAAATGACTGAAAAGATGCAAGGAAGCAAAGAAAATAGGATTGAAAGAAAATACAGTTACCTCAAAATATTATCAGCAATTATGTCTGGGAGTAAGGGTATGCATTAGAATGTTTTTTTCTCTTTGTATCTTTTTTACCTTACAGACTCTATTTATTATATATCATAAATACAGTATATGTTTATACTGGTAATATAGAATGGTGGTTTATAGAATGAAAGTTAATATAGAATGATGGTTAAGTGCTTTGAAAGCAAAACATAAATTTTAAACCCAGTTTTACAACTTAGTTTTGCTATCTTTGGCAAGTTCCATGTCCTCTTTGGCAATCATTATATTTAATTTGTAAAATTACTAAATAAATGGTAACTGTTGCTATAATTGATATAAAAATTATTCCTAGCACCTAAACATTGCTGTTCTTAATGGAATTAGATTTCTGCTTTTTATGAGAATGAACTACTTTATTTGTTTTGAGTAGTTAAAAGTATAATATTTCCTAAATACATTTTTCTCCTAAAGATGCCCATGCCCTCAACTACAATGTTCACCTCTGTCCCTAACCCACAGTGCCACAAAACAACTGGTGGCAGTATCTAGTCAGAAGTAGAAGTCTGAAGGAGAAATTGTGCAAGCTCAGCCAGACTATATCAAACCTTCCTCAGTGACTGTAATGTTGGGGAGCCTGCAGGGGCTCAATATCTGTGCTATAAACTCACCCATGATTGCCTCAAAAGTTCCAATTGTGTCTTCCCTTTCTGAAACCCAGTAAGCCTTCAATACATATTTAAACATATGACTCTTTGTGTATATGTAAACCAAGCACATTCCAAGACTCTGCATGGACCACATGTGGCACAGCATTGCAGTAGAAGGACAGTCCTGCAACAAAACATAACTAACGTAATTCCAAGTTTTACTTACATCTCTCAAAGAACATCACTGCTGTCAGTCTGCAATACTGACACAGCAGTCCAAAGCCAACGTTTTGTTTCTCAAAAAGAATTTCCCAAGATTTAATTTTTCTTTGAATCGTCTCCTTTGCCCTATTTGTCTTGTTCTCCCCCTCTGGCAACCCAAGGCTTCCTCTAAGGTTCACCACCACCTACTAATTTTATACTCTCTGTCAAAACTGCCTCTCACATCATACCGTGTAAGTTCCTCTTTGCTTTCTCCTACTCCAACTAGCTTATTCTGTTTTGTCCTCCGGGGTAAGTCATGGCCTTTTTGATTGAAAATATTTTAGTTCTCCCTGCTCCCATCCCTCAATAATACACCTATCTGCTGATTATGGCTGATGGGGCTGAAGAGGGAATATAGAATTAAATAGTTTTTATTCCAGTTACACGTGGCAATTGTGCCGCATTTAAAATAAGCACCTGGGTGATCTCTCTAATTTCAAAGGTATGTTATTATCATCCTAAACTATTAGATATCCAGCAAATATCTTAATCTCATTATACTGCTATAGTAATAAAAATAATAGGTTCAATTAGTTAAGTGCCTACTATGTCCTGGGCACTGTACCGAGTATTTAGGGCATTCTATTTTATTTAATCTTAATAACAACCTTCTGAGAGATTAAGTAACTTTTCTGAAGTGGTGTAGTAAGTGGTAGAATTAGGATTTCATCTGAATTTCAAGTCTACATAACTCCAAAGCCTATGAGCTTAATGACAATACTATCTCTAATTTATTAGAAGAGTATATCTGCTGGTTAAATAAAATAATCAACCATGGTCCAAACCTGGGTTAGTATCTGAGGTAATTACCAGCTGGACGACTCTGCTCTACTCTCCTTTATAGGATGGCATTAATATGATAATTTTTTCAAGTATAAACAAATGCAAGAACAGAAGCAGATTGTGTTACATCTGTTATATATCTGATTTCTTCTGTAAGGGTTTATGACTCTGATAAACTTCTGAACAGAGCAGCATTAAGGACAAAATTCCTTTACTTGATGTTGAGGGCTTCAGGTTTTCTATGTTGGAGTTTTATTTTTATTTTTTTAATAAATAAAGCCTCCTTAGTCATAGATCCTAGCGCATTTGAGCTTTTGGGTTTAGGTACAGTGATGTTTGAGCTTCCACTGCATAAGTTGGCTCTTGCTTTTGACATAAATTGAACATTTCTTTATGGGATGACCATATTACACAGGTGTGTAAAATTCAATCATTCTGGGTCCAAATAAATGTGTGGAGAGGACCACTTAGACATTTGCAGACATAACCAGATTTGCTACTTCAAATCATTATATCAGATATATCAGTATCTTTTTGTTCATCCTTGCATACAACCTCTTTCTGCCAGGTGTCACTAAATGTTAATTTTGCTATGGATTCCTGACTGTGTGTGTGAGTGTGCATGTGAAGTACTTAGTATGCATATCTATAACCTTTCTATTTATGCAAAATTCATCAGCCTAGAAATCTTAAAGGACACATTTTTTTTTTTACTCTAGTTTTAAATTTTCTCTCTAGTCTTGGTTGGAAGCATTGTAAAAATGGCTTCTTACTGAATTCAGACCTACTCCTGAAGCCAATCATAGCATAGTGTAGAAAATGCATGGGGTACAAATTACTGAAATAAAGTGATTAAAATGCTTTCAGGTTCCAAAGAAAAGATGGCTTCTCCAGCAGGATATGAGTCAGAGGACATTACTTGATTACTAAAACAATCCTTTCATCACTGGTGAGTAAATATAGAGCCCATGAGAGGTTCTGCATTGACCCATGGATTTCACTCAGATGGTTCTAGCAACTCTGGGGAAATGATACAAGATTAACCTGGGTAGGCCGGGCGCGGTGGCTCCAGCCTGTAATCCCAGCGCTTTGGGAGGCCGAGACGGGCGGATCACGAGGTCAAGAAGACTCTCGAGACCATCCCTGGCTTAAGCCTGGATGGAACCGCCGTACATCATACTAAAAAATACAAAAACTAGCCGGGTGAAGGTGGCGGGCGCCTTGTAGCTGCCCAGCTACATCGAGCGAGGCTGAGTGCCAGAGAATTAGGCGTAACCCCGGGAGGACGGAGCATTGCAGTGAAGCTGAGAACACAGGCCACTGCACTCCAGACCGGGCGACAGAGCGAGAAATCCGTCTCAAAAAAACACAAAAAAAAAACAATAACAAAAAAAAAAAAACACAATATAGAAAGATTAACCCGGGTAATTTTAAGTTCTAGAAGATTTTAGCATGCTGTCATTTACATTAGTGTGTTACAATGGTGCCATTGAGCTAAATCCAATTTGACATGCTGAACAGTGACAATTTACCATGACTGTGAAAGGCTTTTGCAGGTTCTGCCTTTCCCTCAACTAATACCAGATCAGGTTAGTTGTGTTCTCTTTTCCTGTAGCTTTAAACTCCATAAGGTCTCTTCAAATGTTGTTGAGTTGTCATATTTTCTTGCCTTCTGGTTACGCTACTCAGAGCTTTTGACTGTGACCTTTTCAGATTCCTGTGTATCTTTTGGCCACAAACTGGAGTCACAGGTATTACCTGAATTTGTTTAATGTAGGCAGATTGCTTCAAAAGAACTACGATTCCTCCAAAATGCATTTCTGCCTATAAGTTTTTCATGTCCTATCGGCTCATTCTGTTGCTGTCTAGTGAGCAGGCCTGGGGAAGTGAGGATAAATATGCAGCATTAATAGGAGGGGCCAGAGCTAGTGACAGAAATGCAAAGTCCCACTCTGTGATTGATTTCCTCCCCAACCCTAGGTTTGGACAGCTGGACAAAGATATTAAATCTGAATTGCACCATATATTTGAATTGTATATTTGGGGAAAAAAATGGAATGTAAGGAGTAAAATGGAGATTGTAGTTTTAAGAGTGAGGACTAATTCTGAATATTAAACCAGAAAGGCTCAAGTTCTAGCCTCTTATCATATAAGGGTTTGATGGAAAGCTAATACTAGGCTTTTGAGTGGTTTCAAGTGTTTCTGGTTGTGCGTGTGTGTGTGTGTGTACCAGGGACGCTGATAGATGGAAGAGTGAACATGAGAGCAGAGTGACACAGAGCAATTCATATGTGAGATATTCGATGTAACTGGGGAAGACGAGAAAATTCAGGCATGCACAGCAAAATGAAGGACGTCTACCTGAATTGCCCATTTTATACACATCAGTTTAAAATATGCTAATGTATTTTTTGTAACTGTTTTTACAGTAAAATTGAGAAGAATTATTTTCACAGAAGAAAAGCTATTACTCAAAATTTCATGATTCCATCCAATTATTCTCATTCATGTGTAGTTCTTCCTGGATTTTATTCACACACATACAGTTCACATAATCATAATGGGAACAATTTGTGCTCTCTGTTCAGCAAGAACAGAGTTATATCAAATGTGCTCTTTGTTCAGTATAGTTTCCAAAGTCATTTTCATTTTAATGGCTATAGATTAAGTCGTTGTTTTGTATTTTTATAGTTTTGGTTTGTCACTATTATAACTAGCGCTTTAGTGAATGTATTCTTGAACACAACTTTTATTCTTTTTAATTACTTAAGATAAATTGCCAGAAGCTAATGTTTGGGTTACAAACATGATTTTTTTAAATCGATCTTGAAATTACTTACCAAATCACTTCCCAAAAGAAGAAAAACTAGTGACAATATACAAGTGTATATATATTAAACTTTCACTATAATCTTATTATTATATTTCATAATTTAAAGATATTTTTCAAACCCCAAAGATTACATCACAATTTAACTTTTAAAATTATTGGTGAGGTGGATTCATTATACATGTATTCATTTTCTGTTCTTTTAAAATTTTTTTTAATTCCTGGGGATCATTTTGTTTTATTTTGTTAAATTTACTACTTCTGGTTTTGTTATCAGCCTAAACTTTTAAAATCCTCATCTAACTTTTGTCAAGTATTGCATTCTACAATTTGATAACATGATTATTTAGGTCCTCATCTAAACCCCTGATTAAAAAAAAACCCCACTATCTGCAAAACTCAAATTTAGTTTTGCTCTATTTATTATTAATTATTTCCTTCTACTAATTTGGGATTTGGTTTGTTTTCCAGTTCTTGGAGATGCATAGTTATTTATTTGAAATCTTTCTTTTTTTGATGTAGACGTTTATTGCCATAAACTCCCCTCTTAGCAGTTCTTTTGCTATATTCTGTGGGTTTTGGCATGCTGTGTTTTGATTTTTATTTGTTTTAATAATTTATTTAATTCTTCTTTATTTATTGACCCAATAGTTATTAAGGAGCCTGTTTAATTTCCATGTATCTGTATAGCATCCAAGTTCCTCTTGTTATTGATTTCCAGTTTATTACATAGTGGTCTGAGGAGATACTTAACATGATTTCAATTTTCAACATTTTGTTAAGATTTGTTTTGTAGCCTAGTATGTGGTCAGTCCTGGAGGATATTCTGAGCATTAATGAAAGGACTATTCTGCAACTATTGGATGAAATATTCTGCAAATATCTGTTAGGTCTGTTTGTTCTATGGTGCATATTATGTCTATATTTGATGTTGACTTTCTGCCTAGATGATCTGTCCAAGGCTGAATGTGGAGTGAAGTCCCCAACTATTATTGTATTGGGTTCTATTTGTTTAGCACTATTAATAATGGTTTTATATATTTGGGTCATCTGGGGTTGAGTGCATATAGTTATCCTCTTGCTGATTGACTCCTTTATCATTAAATAAGGACTTTCTTTTTCTTTTTTGATTTTTGACAGAAAATAGGTTTCATCTGATACAAGCATCACTACTCCTGCATGTTTTTGGTTTCTATTTGCATGGAATTTTTTTTCATCTCTTCACTTTCAGTCTGTGTCATTACAGGTGAAGTGAGTTTCTCATAGGCAGCACATAGTTGTATCTTGGTGTTTTGGTCCATTCAGCTAGTCTATATCTTTTATTTTTATTAAAATTTCAACTTTTATTTTAGACGCGGGCTACATGTGCAGGATTTTTACATGGGTATATTGAATAATGCTGAGGTTTAGGGGATGAATGATGCTAATGAGTGAGCAGAGTACCCGATAGTTTTACAATATTTGCTCCCATCTATCCTTCTCCACTATAGAAGCCCCTTGTGTCTATTGTTGCCATCTTCATGTTCATGAGTATCCGAAGTTTAGTTCCCACTTATAAGTGAGAATATGTAGTGTTTGTTTTTCTGTTTCTGTGTTAATTTGCTTAGGATAATGGTATCCAGCTGCATTCATACTACTGCAAAGACATAATTTCACTCTTTTTAAAGGCTGCATAGTATTCCATGGTGCATATACACCACATTTTCTTTATCCAATCCAGTATTTATGGGCACCTAGGTTGATTCCATGTCTTTGCTATTGTGAATAGTGTTGCAATGAACATACACATGCATGTGTCTTTATGGTAGAGTGATTTATATTTCTTGGAGTATGTATCCAGTGATAGGATGGCTGAGTTAAATGGTAGTTCCATTTTAAGTTCTTTGAGAAATCTCCAGACTGTTTTCCACAGTGGCTGAACTAATTTACCTTCCCACCAACAGCATAAAAATGTTCCTTTTCCCTGCAGGCTTGCCAGGACTTGTTGTTTTTCGACCTTTTAATAATTGCCATTCTGACTGGTGGTAAGATGGCATATCATTGTGGTTTTCACTGGCATTTCTCTGATGATTAGTGATAATGAACATTTTTCCACATGCTTGTTTCCATATGCTGCTTGTATGTCTTGTTTTCAGAAGTGTCTGTTCATATCATTTGCCCATTTTAAACGGGGTTGTTTGCTTTTGCATGTTGATTTGTTTAAACACCTTATAGATTCTGGGTGTTAGATCTTTTTCAGGTGCATAGTTCATGAATATTTTCTCTCATTCTGTGTGGTGTCTGTTTATACTGTTGATGGCTTCTTTTTCTGTGCAGAAGCTCTTTAATTAGACCCCATTTGTGAATTTTTGGCATTTTTTAAAATTGCTTTTAAGGACTTAGTCATAAATTCTTTCCCAAGGCCAATGAATACAATAGTGTTTTACAGGTTTTCTTCTAGGATTCTTATAGTTTGAGGTCTTACATTTAAATCTATTCTATCTGGAATTCATTTTTTATATGGTGAAAGATAGGGATCCACCGTCATTCTTCTGCATATGGTTAGACAGCTGTCCCAGCACTATTTATTGAATAAGGAGTTTTTATTTATTGAATAAGGAGGTTTTCATAATTTTGTGGAAGATGATATGACTGTATGTTTGTGGCTTTATTTCTGGGTTCTCTATTTTGTTCCATTGGTCTATGTGTTTGTTTTTGTAACAGTATCATGATATTTTATTTACTTCAGCCTTGTAGTATATAAAATCAGATAATTTGATTTCTCTAGCTTTTTCTTTTTGTTTAGGATTACTTTGGATATTTGGACTCTTTTTGGGTTCCATATGAATTTTAGAATAGTTTTTTCTAAATCTGTGAAAAATGATGTTAGTAGTTTGATAGGAATAGAGTTGAATCTATAGATTGGTTCTTCCAATGTTGACATTGGAACCAAGAAATTGATTCTTCCGGAATGTTTTCCCATTAGTTTGTATCATTCTAGAATTTTTTCAGTGTTTTGTAATTCTTTTAGAGATCTTTCACCTCCTTGGTTAGCTGTATTCCTAGGTATTTTGTGTGTGTGTGTGTGTTTTAAATGGGATTGCATTCTTGATTTGCCTCTCAGCTTGAACATTATTGGTATGTAGAAATGTTACTGATTTTTGTACATTATTTTGTATCCTGAAACTTTACTGAAGTTATTTATCAGTTTCAGGAGCCTTTTGGTAGAGTCTTTGTGGTTTCCCAGTTATAGAATCACATCTTCAGTGAAGAGAGATAGTTTGACTTCTTTTTTTTTTTTTTTTTTTCCCCTGTTTGGATACCTTTTATTTCTTTCTCTTATCTCATGCTCTGGCTAGGACTTCTAGCATTATGTTGAACAGGTGAAGTGTCAGTAAGCATCCTTGTTTTGTTCTGGTTCTCACGGGGAATTGTTCCAGCTTTTGCCCATTCATTCAATATGATGTTGGATGTGGGTTTGATGACTCTTATTATTTTGAGGTATGTTCCTTTGATGCCTAGTCTGTTGTGGGCTTTTCACATGAAGGAATGTTAGATTTTACGTGAGACTTTTTCACATCTATTGAGATGATCATATGACTTTTGTTATTAATTCTCTTAATGTGGTAAATCGTATTTATTGGTTTGAGTATATTGCACCAACCTTACATCCCAGGAATTCAGCATACTTGATCACAGTGAATTAACTTTTTGATGTGCTGCTGGATTTGGTTTGCTAGTATTTTGTCAATGATTTCTGTGTCTATGTTCTTCAGGGATATTGGTTTGTAGCTTCCATTTTTCACTGTGTCTTTGCCAGGTTTTGATATCAGGGTCCTGCTGGTTTCATAGAATGAGTTAGGGAGGAGTCTCTTCTTGATTTTTTAAGAATAGTTATGATAGGATTGTGGTACTAGCTCTTTGTATATCTGGTGGAATTTGGCTGTGAATCCATCTGGTCTGGGGCTCATATTGGTTGGCAGGTTTTTAATTACTAATTCAATTCCAGACCCTGATATTTGTTTGTTCAGGGTTTCAATTCCTTCCAGATTCAATCTTGGGAGTTACATGTTTCCAGGAATTTATCCATTTCCTCTAGATTTTCTAGTTTGTGTGCCTAGATATCTTCATAATGTATGAGGCTTTTTTTCCCTTTTTTGTGTTTCTGGTTGTGCTTCTTTGGATCTTTCTCTCTCTTTTTATTAGTCTAAGAGTCTATTAATGTTGCTTATTCTTTACAAGAATAAACTTTTTGTTTCATTGATTCTTTGTATAGATTTTTTTGCTCTCAGTTTCTTTCAGTTCTGCTCTGATTTTGATTATTTTCTTCTGCTAGCTATGAGGTTAGTTTGTTCTTGTTTTTCTAGTTACTCTAGGTGCGATGTTAGGTTTTTAAAAATCTTTTCTAACTTTTAGCATGGCTAGGTATATGCTTCATCCTTGCTTACTGGTAGAAGCTCTCTGTTGCTTCAGGCAATGGACTAATCCATGAAATGCAGAGTGGTCTGAGCTCCCTGCTTAGCCTAGGGGCCGCAGGGAGCATGATCAGCTGGGCCAGACCAAGCAGGCCCACCTGCATGTCCCCCAATGGCAGGCAAAAGCACCAGCACTGGGAGAATCCAGTGGCTTGCCACAGGACATCCAGAGGTGTGCCTAAGTGTGGAGCTGGGAAACCTCCTCAGCCTAAAGTTCTTTGCAAGGGCAGGAGATTGGTGACCTAAACTCCTAATCCAGGAGAGTAGGTTCTCCAGGTGCCAAGAGATCTGTCTGGTCATGGAGTATACCACAGTCTCTGCATAGAAAAGGTGGAGTGGCTCAGGGTGGAAGTCCTGGTCTGCCTGGAGATATGACTGGTTGTGGGGTAGAGAGGGCCCTGCTTCACCACAGTCTCTGCGCAAGAAGGGTGTGCCACTTCAGGCTGCCAATTCAGGTGAGTGGGTGCGTGGAATTCCTGGAGATCCACCTGAGTATAGAGCAGAGAGGGCCCCACTTCACCATAATCTCTGCACAGGAAGGGGAGTGTGGCTCAAGCTACTGATCCATGTGAATAGGTGCTCTGACTGCCCAGAGATCTGCCTGGGCATGGAGTGGAGAAAGTCCCACTGTATCACAATCTCTGCACAGGAAGGGTGGGGCAGCCAAAGCTGCCAGCCTAGGTGAGTGGATGATCCAAATGCTTGGAGTTCAGCCTGAAAATGGAACAGAGAGGCTTCCACTGTACCAGAACCTCTGCCGAGGAAGGGTGGGGTGCCTCAGGTTGATATTCCATGAGAGTGAGTACTCTAAATGACTTGAGATCTGCATGAGTATGAAACAGAGAGGGGCTCACTGCACCACGATCTATGTCCGGGAAGGGTGGGGTGGTTCAGATGGCTAGTCCAGGCAAGCATGTGCTCTGAATGCCTGCAGTTCTACCTGAGGGTGGAGCAGAGAGGGCCCTACTGCACCACAATCTCAGAGAAACAGGCTGGGAATGACACAGCAATGACACATGCAGCCCAGTTTCAGGTTGCCAAGCTAGCCCTAGTTACAAGTCTCATTTTCCAGAGAAACTGCAGCTATAGTAGCTCTCCTCTCATCCATAGCCTATGATCGTGGAGAGCAGATTTCCAGCACCTACTGCTGAGGCACTTCCCACAGTTCTGGCTGTGGAGGCCCCTACTGCATGCCAGAGCAAATGCTCCAATCTCTGGCCCAAGACTAAAATGCCTGCATGGCCAGGCTGCCAGGTCACCAAAGAACAGTGACTTTGTATGTGCCTACATTAAAAATGGCATCCTGTTCTCCGTCTGGGATCTGAAAAAAATGCCGACAGCTTTTCCCAGTGTCTTTTCCTCTCAGTACTTCCAGTCATCTCCCTAAGTTAGCTCTGGGGCTTGGGGGAAACAAGTGCTCTCTTGCAGTGTGAATTGCTCAGATTCCCAGTGGAAAGATGCGTCACAGAGGGAGGCTCTCTGCCTCTCTCATGTACTGGGGCCACACTCACTTTTATGAGCTGGATACCATCACAGGGGCTGTGTGCCCACATTCTACTCCCCAGGATCTGAGATGTCCTTCATGATTTGGGTGGCTTCCCATTTTTCTCCTTGAATTGAGCTCAGAATTCCCAAGTGCCTGACTCACACTGAAATCTTCTAATATTCCATCTTAGAAAAACAATCAAAACAAAACCAAAACAACACAAAATTTATCTTTTAGGGGAATTCAAACAATTTACATTCAATGTTGTTATTGACAGGTGAGAACTTACCCTTACCAGTTTATTTCCTGATTGTCTTATATATCCTTTGTTCTTTTCTTCTTCATTTATTATTTACCTTTACACATGGGTAGTTTTTTGTAGTGACCATGTTTGATTCATTTCACTTTCTCATTTGTATATCTACTCTATGAGTTTTATACTTTCATGTGTTTTAGTGATGATATTATCTTTTTGTTTCCAGATATAGGACTATCTTAAGCATTTCTTGTAAGGCCATCTAGTGACAATGAATCCTCAGTTTTCTTGTGTATATGAGACTGTTTCTCCTTCATTTTTGAAGGATAGCTTTGCTACTATAGTATTCTTAACTGGGAACTTTTTTCCTGTCTTTTCTTTTTTTCTTTCTTTTCTTTCTTTCTTCACTTTGAATATATCACCCCATTCTCTCTTGGCCTGTAAGGTTTCTGCTGAGAGATCCACTATTCGTACATTGGAGATTCCCCTATATTTCCCTTGATGTTTTTCTCTGTTTTTAGAATTCTCTTTGACCTCTGACCAGTTTGACTTTAATGTGCTTTGGAGGAGACCAGTTTTTGTTTGAATATCTGGGAATCTAGATGTCCATATCTTTTGCAAAATGTGGGAAAGTTTACACCTACTATTTTGTCAAATAAATTTTTTATGACTTTGTTTATCTCTTCATTTCAGAACTCATAAAATTTGAATATTTGGTCCCTTAGTGGTGTCCTGCATGTCATGTAGGCTTTCTTTATAACTTTTTCTTTGTCTGACTGCATTATCAAAAAAAAAAAACCATCTTCAAGTCCAGAAATTCTTGATTCTGCCTTATCTAGTCTATTGTTAAAACTCTGAATTGTATTTTTTATTTTATTCAAGGCATTCTTCAGTTCCAGGATTTCTGTATTTTTATTATAATACCTATCTCTGTCGAATTTATCACTCAGAACATTATTTTTTCCTTATTTCTTTGTATTATTTATCTTGTGTCTCACTGAGTGAATTTCTTTAACATTATTTTGAATTGTTTTTCAGGTATTTAATAGGTTTTTATTCTTTGGAATTTGTTACTAGGGATTTATTGTGTTCCTTTGAAGGCTTATTAATTCCTTGTTCTTTGTGTCCTTATGTTAATACCTGTGTATCTGTGGTAATGATTGTATCTTTCCGTTTTATGATTTGGCTTTTGTAGGGAAAGACATATCTATAGTGTTGAGTAGGCTCTTTGGCTTTGATTCTAGGTGGGCACAGTAGTAAAATCTTATGTAATTTCTTTAGCTGTAGTCAGCATCAGTGGTGTCTGTGAGTTCCACAGTGGCTTATGCTATGATTGTTAGTGGAGGCTGTGGTGAGGCCTTGCTGGAGATGGGGACACCAGGCAGACAGATCCTTGGGACCAGTGATGGCAGTGATAGGCTGAGCATGCTGGTCTTCAATCCCCTGAGTGGTATACATGGGTGTTAGCTATGGCAAATCTGTGTGGGCCAGTCCTTGGGCTTCCAGGTCACATGCTCGGGTGCTGTTGATGACAGCCGCAGGCCATCCTTGAACCTCTGAGTGGTGTGCATGGTATCAGCAGTGGAAGTAGTGGCAGCAGGTCATCTTTTGGGCCCTTGAGTTAGTGAATGAAGTTCCAGGTGGTGGTGATGGTGGACTAGGTAGGCGCCTTCCCCAGCTTCTAGGTGGTGTAATAGGCAGATGAAGATAGTGGTAGCAGCAGGCTGAGTGCGCTGGTCCCATGGCCTGCACCACCCTGGGAGAAAGACACGCGATGCTGGCAGAAGGCGAGTAGGCTCATCTTTATGCCCCTATGGGTGGCACACATGTGCACCAGTGGATGATGAGGATGGTCAATTCCCAGGCGCCCAGGTGACACATATGGGCACGAGTGGTGGCTAAAGGGGTAAACCTTCCTTCAGGCTCCCGGATGGTACACATGGGCACCAGCAGTGGTGGGTGGGGTGGATCAATCCTTAGGCCCTTGGACAATGTGTGTGAGCACTGGTGTCTGTGGCAGCAGGAGGGCAGTCCCATCCTCACGTCCTCTAATGGTGTATGTGAGCACCCACTGTAGAAAATTGGGCAGTTCAATTCCTAGATCCCTGGATAGCATGCTTAGGGGCTGGGGGTAATGGTGGAGGGCAGGGCATGCTTATCCTTATGCCCCTGGATGGTGCACATGGGGACCAATGGCAGTGGGAGGGGCAAGCCTGTACTCAAGCCCCAGGACAACAGATGGGTAGGCCAGTCCCCAGGCTTTCTGAAAGTGCATGCAGGTGCATGTCAGCCCTGTTGCTGGGGTGGGGGTGAGGGGTTGCTGCTGTGGCTGTGGCCCCAGGCAGGTAACTAGCAGGCTCTGGAGTCCATGTATTTTGGCTCCCTTTGTCCTGGGAGAAACCACCCTGGTGTGCCATCCCACTTGGTCCCTGGGGTATAGGACATAGCGTAGGCTAGAGTGCTGGGGACCCAGCGACACCACTGGGAACAGCTGGCACTGCAGTGTTGCAGTCCTCTGGCTGGACACAGGGGAATGTCAGTAGGGCTCCAGGGATATGGCGCTGCAGGGGCTTTTGAGACCCAGAATATGATGTAGTCTGGTCCGAGCTGGAGTTTCAAGATGGTGTTACGTTGCAGCTGCTTGGGTCTCAGGGGGTGCCTGGGACCTGGTGCAAATTCCCTGTCTGGAACAATGCTTTTTTTGGGGACTCCAGGTAGCTCTCTATACTTATCTTAGGGTCCACAAAAGTTAAGGGGTTCCCTGTGGCTAGGATTGCAGGAATCCATGGTGGGAGTTTGAGCTGTTGTATATCTATCACTTACCTTTTCCCCACAACAGGGTGTGGCTCTTGGCTCTGAACCCTGACAGCTGCTTGGTTTTCCTTTCCTTCTGTGCTTCAGACGGTCTCTGTTTGACATGTGGTTTTCTCCTCACTGTTTTCATCCTTCGTCGTTGAGGGGGCAAGTACTGGATGCCTTTAGTCAGCCATCTGGAAGACCCCTTCTGAACTTGATGGCTTATTTTCTACCTTTGATACTTTTAGTTTTACAGTATGCATTTTCTACTAAATTTTGCCCTTTTAAAATTCTTTTAGTTCTAAATATTCTAAGAAAGCTTGTCTAAATATGGGTCTACTTCTACTGCCTGGCCCAGGAAATATACTTTAAACATATTTATATAGAGATAATTTCTCAAAGCTAAAGGACTTGAGTCTCCAGAATGAAAAAGCCCATCAAGTGCCCAACAAAATGAATTCATTCTGGAGACTTTTATCTATTATCTGGGAAATTAACTGTACTTTAAAAAGACTTTCTGTTTTCTTACTTCTCTTTATCAGGAACTCCTGGATTTGGTCTCCTAGATCTCCTATGAATGCGTTTCTTATATTCTGTCTTTGACTTTTTGTTCTACCTTCTGGAAGATCTTCTTGGTTTTAATCTTTAAACCTGTAGACGATGCTAGCCTGTAACTTAGGACCCCCACCAGACTGAGGTATTCATTTGCTAGGGGAGGTTGATGCTGAAGGCTCACAATTGAGCCCCACCCCAGGAATTGCCCCCATTGACTTTCCCAAAGTTATGCCCCATCTTGGGGGCAGCCTGCGTCCATCAACTGGTCAGTGTAGGTCTCTAAATACCAAGGATATTGCCTCAGTTGGAACCATTCTAAGGGTCATGTCAACTATAAAATTCTCTGAAGCCTCCAACCACATCTATTGGACAGGTCTTTCTCTCTTCCTGGTCCCACTTTCTTCACCCCTCAAAGGTCGTCTTCCCAAAAGTATTCCCCAGGAAACATGCTGCTTGTGAATTTCAGAGTCTCAGTGTCCATCTCATTGGGAAGCTAACATATGACAAAACCCTTTTGTAAAATCTTCCAATTTCTTAGTTTTCTCTTTCTAGGTATTGAATGTCCTGTGTTGATTTCCTATGACTTTCACATTTGTTTTTCCCACATTGTTTGTGTTTTTGTTCTCAGTTTTGGGTGATTTCCACAATTTTGGATTTCTAGTTCTTGATTTTTTTTGGGGGGGGTGGAATCATTCGTTTCCAAGAGCTCTTATTCATTCTCATTATTCTTTTAAAAAATAATACTTTGCCCTTGTTTATAGTTACACCATTTTGTTTTGTTTTGTATTGCTTTAGTTCTCTTATCTTTATGATACCATTTTAACTCCAATGCCTCTCATGTTGGAGACATTTGTCAAATGTTTGGTGACCCTTAGTTTTGCAAGGAAATACACACAATTGTGGGCTTCATTTCTTGGCATGTTTTATTTTTAAAGAGAGGCAGGGATGACTTTTATTATTGTGCACTCTCAAATGTTAGGAGTTTATTTTCCTCTGAGGTCATTTAATCTCCAGAAGCACCCTCTCTGTCTTCAGCCTAATGATGATGATATGTGGTCAAGTCTTCAGCAGAGGGGAACAAGCTGAAGAGGGGAGTATGTGTGGGTCTAGTGTTTCATCTATTGAATTTTAACCTTGCATTACATTCTTTTCTATTATTATTGTATTCTTTTTGTCTGATCACTGTAAAGTCTTCTCATGGTTTTATTTTTTAATAAAAACTTTAAGATAAAATTCACATAAAAAACTTTAAGATAAAATTTACATATCATAAAATTCACTTTTAAAGTGAACAATGAAGTGTCCTTAATATATTCCAAGTTATACAACCATCACCATCATCACCACTATCTAATTTTAGAGTATTTTCACCTCCCCCGCCTCCCAAATTACCCATGTGTACATTACCTATGTACGTTAACATTCACTCCACATGCCTTTGTCTCTCCAGACCCTGGCAACTACTTATCTGCTTTCTGTCTCTATGTCTATTCTGGATATTTCTTATAAATGGAATCATACAATATGATGTCTGTCTTCTTTCACATGGCATAGTGTTTTCAAAGGTCATACCCATAACAGCATGCATCAGTACTTCATTTCTTTTTTCTGTTACATAGAAAGAAATGAAGAATGTTGTATTTGCTTTATCTATTCATCTGTTGATATACTTTTTGGTTATTTACACTTGAACTATTATGATTAACACTCTTATGAACATTGTATACAAGTTTTTGCATGACATATGTTTTCATTTTTCTTGGGCATATACCTAAGACTAGAATTGCTCGGCCACATGATAACTCCATGATTAATATTTTGAGAAAATGCTGCACATTTTTCCAAAGTGGCTAAACCATTGTACATTTGCACTTGCTGTATATGAAGGTTCCAATTTCTCCACATTCCCACCAACACTTGTTATTTTCAGTCATTTTAATTGTATCAGTCTTAGTGTGACATGGTATCCCATCATGACTCTGATTTGCATTTCCCTAATGATCAATGATGAGCATCTTTTCATGTACTTATTGACCATTTATATATCTTCTTTCAAGGAATGCCTATTCAAAACTTGTCCATTTTTCATTGGGTTGATTATTTTATTAAGTTGTAAGAGTGCTTTATATATTCTAAATATGTCTATTAACAGATATATAACTTGCAAACATTTCCTCCCATTCTGTAGGTTGCCTTTTCACTTTATTAATGGTGTCCTTTGAAGGATAAACTGTTAATTTTGCGGATGTCCAGCTTCCTTATTTTTCTTTTGTTGCTGTGCTTCTGGTCTCAAATCTAAGAAATCATTTCCTAATACAAGATTATAAACATTCTTGCCTATGATTTTTTTCCTAAGAGTTTTATAGTTTCAGCTCCTACATTTAAGTATTTGATTCATTTAAGTTTCTATACATAGTAGGAGGTAGGGTTTCAACTTCATATTTTTACATGTGGATATACAGTTGTCCCAGCTCTATTTATTGAAAAGATCATTCTTTTGTCATTAAATTGTCTTAGCATTGTTGTTGAAAAATCAATGGACCATAGATATATGGGTTTATTTCTAAATTCTCAATTCTATTCTCTTGATCAATATGTCTATCTTTATACTATCACCACACGGTCTTCATTTTACTGTAGGTTTGTAGTGAGTTTTGAAATGGATGTGGAAGTCCTCCAACCTTATTCTTTTTCAAGATTGTTTAGGCTATTCCAGGCCCCTTGCATTGCCATATGAATTTTAGGATCTATTTTTCTATTTCTGCAAAATGGCAGCTTGGATTTTGATAGATCAAATGGGGTTTGCATTGAATTTGTAGATTAATTTGGAGAGTATTATCATTTAAACAATAGTAAGGCTTCCAATCCATAAACAGAGGATGTCTGTCTATTTATTTGGTCTTCTCTAATTTTTTTCAATGATATTTTATAGTTTTCAATGTAAAAATCTTACACTTCTTTTGTAAATTTATTCCTAAGTATGTTATTTTTATGCTATTTCCATGGCACTACTTTATTAACTTCATTTTCAGGTTGTTCATTGATAGTTGTAGAAACACAACTGATTTGTGCACATTGATCTCGTATCCTGAAAATTTGCTGAATTTGTGATTTGTGTATTGGCTCTAACAGTGTTTTTTTGTTTTTTGTTTTTTTGGTAAATTCCTTAGGATTTTCTAGATACAAGATTATGTCATCTGCAAATGGAACTGGTTGTGCTGCTTCTTTCTAATCTGAATGCCTTTTATTTCTTTTTATTGACTAGTTGCCTTCCCTGGGACCTTCGGTACAATGTTGAAAGAAGTGGCAGAGTGGATATCCTTGTCTTATTCCTGATCTTAGGGGAAGGCTTTCCATTTTCACTATTAAGTATGATGTTAGCTGTGTGTTTTTCATGGATTCCATTTATCAGGCAGAGAAAGTTTCCTTTTATTTCTAATTTGATTCATGCTTTTATCATTGCATCTCATTCTTGCCCTCTCTAATAACAGGTGATGCAAAATTCTATTAATGTCTAGGGTTCTGTTAGACAAATAGAGCTCCTCTTAATTACATTCTCTTCTTCATGCACTTTAGGCTGTGGAATTCCCTGCCTTGCAACTGCTGTCATCTTTAATACTGTGTAATGTTGATGTGAACATGTGGCACTTCAAAGAATATCACAATTATTTATCAGTAAACACACACATCACATACTAACAATAGGCACTTTTGGGGGGTTTCCTTTGATGTTTCTTTGTGTGTTTTATTTTCCTTTTGAACTTTTACAGTCAGGGGTACATATGCAGGTTTGTTAAATAGGTAAACTGGTGTTACGAGGTTCGTTGTACAGATTGAGTCTCACCACACAGGTATTAAGCCTACTACCCATTAGTTATTTTTCCTGATCCTCTCCCTCCTCTCATCCTCCACCCTATGATAGGACCCAGTGTGTGTTGTTCCCCTTTATGTGTCCACGTGTCCTCATCATTTAGCTCCCGCTTATAACTGAGAGTATTTGGTTTTCTGTTCCTACCTTAGTTTGCTAAGGATAATTGTCTCCAGCTCCATCCATGTCCCTGCAAAGGATATGATCTCATTAATTTTTATGGCTGTGTGGCATTCCATGGTATATATGCACCACATTTTCTTTAATCAGTCTATCATTGATGGTCATTTAGGTTGATTCTATGTCTTTGCTATTGTGAATAGTGCTGCAATGAACATATGTGTGCATGTGTCTTTATTAATAGGACAATTTATATTTCTTTCGGTATATACCCAGTAATGGAATTGGTAGGTCAAATGGTATTTCTGTCTTTAGGTCAATAGGCACTTTATTGTTCTTCCTCTTTTCTATAGTGTTTTGACTTGATGCGTCATAGTTTGCCTAACTTACTACCTTCTAAAACTAACTTAGTCATGATTCTCTTTTTAATTTGCCTTTTAATCATTTAAACTATGCATTATCCTACTTTTTCTCTTTCTTACATCTTAATTTCTTCATCCTAGTTTTTTTCTTAGCATTTTTTGTTGTTGTTGTTCAGCAGTTTCCCATTAAACAACATTAAAAGAACCCTTGGCCCTTCATGCACATCATTGCATTCTGAGCTTAAAATTTAAGTCCTTTCTGGACTATAAATCAGAAAGTGTGGTGTTAAGACACAACTCTGCCACTTAAATTTTGACCATGTGTGACTCAAGAGTCTCTGAGCTTCACTTTCATTATCTACCTCACATGGCAGTTGCAGTAATTGAAAGGGCTTTTATTTACAAAGTTTCTATTACGCTGCCTTCCATGATCAAGTGCTCCATTAAATTCTAGCTTTCTTCCCTTTTTTAACTGCTAGCATCCAATATGGACTGGGGTGGTGTTGTATGCTTCTCTCTCTACTGAGTCGTAACTGCAAAATTTAGATGCATTAATTTATCAACTTACTGTTAATTTAATTTAGCTTTTCTCTAGGAAAGTTTAGAATGTTTGCTACAGCTATAACTCATGTAAGGAAGTAGCAATAATCTTGATGGTTGGAAATAAATTACATTTGGGGCATTTTCTGAGTTTAACATTCATGGCTAATTCTAAACTTACTATATCCAGGGTGTGTTGCTTGACTTAGAAATTCACATGAATATTTATCTTATAATGTGTTCCATGCTTTTGGTCCTTTTATTAAAATGTAAAACAATCTTTTTTTTAAATTAAAATGCTCTACTTATTTATGGGAGAAAAGTGAAAATATGGGTAAGTAGAATAAACTACGAACTTTTAAAATCCACCATTAATCCTACTATCTAGTGCACAATCTTCCCAGATGTTTTCTATGGTTTTCATTTGCTTGGATCAAGGACTGGGAGTCTCACACATCTGTGTGGATACCACGTAAATATGATATGTAAATCAAATTATCTGCCAAATATTCAGAAGATTTGGTAGAAGGGAGTTCGAGACTTATTTTTCATATACTTTTCAGTACATAGGTAAACTGAGAACTCTGCTACTGTATAGTGTGAATCAGGCTGGCTGTTTAAGGTTCTTTTCTAATAATAATGTGTTGTTTATAACACATTCAATGGGTTCTCAATGTTCCTGTAAAATTCCTGTAAATAATAAATATTATACTTGAGAACGTTTATAGCAGAATTCTCAAATTAGGCTTACATTTCACGAATGTGGAAAAGATCAGAACTGTGGACTAGACATTTGTATTAACTACTGGGACTTGATTTGTAGAATCAATATAACGGAGTATTTCTTTCCTCCAAAGCACCATTCTGCTAGCAGATGGATAGTAGAGCCTGGCCCTGTAACACAATGACAACCCTCTTGCAGGTGTAATGATATGAGTCAATCTGATTCCATTGAATTGTTATGTTTTCTATTAAAATACTGTGTTGGCCGGGCGCAGTGGCTCACACCTGTAATCCCAGCACTTTGGGAGGCTGAGGTGGGCGGATCACGAGGTCAGGAGATCGAGACCATCCTGGCTAACACGGTGAAACCCCATCTCTACTAAAGATTAAAAAAAAAAGAAAGAAAATTAGCCGGGCACGGCCGTGGTCGCCTCTAGTCCCAGCTACTCGGGAGGCTGAGGCAGGAGAATGGCGGGTGAACCCGAGAGGCGGAGCTTGCAGTGAGCCGAGATCACTCTGCTGCACTCCAGCCTGGGCAACAGAGGGAGACTCCATCTAAAAAGGCTGTGTTAATCTTCAAAACAATGGACATTATTATATATACATTTGAATGCTATGTGCTGTGTATGTGTCCTATTTTGAGCATGATCTTAAGAAAAACAAACACCTAGGAACATTTAGCTTTAATCTGCACTAAGTTACAATATTTTTTCATCACTCTCTAATTCCCTTGACTTTTTTTCTAAGACTTAGGTAGGAAACTGCCTTCTTATCTGCTTCAAACATTTGGAGTAGTGGGTCTCGACTTTGGCCCTGCATTAGAATCACTGTACTTCAAAACCCTTAGGCTATGCCACAGAACAATTAAATCAAGGTTTCTGGAGGCCAGACACAAGTGTATTAGTTTCCTAGGGCTACCAGAATTGCCACCAACGTGGTGGCTTAAAACAACAGAAATGTATTCTCTCACAGTTCCAGAGGCTAGAAACTGAGATCAAAGAGTCAGCAGGGCCATGCACCCTCTCGAGCCTCTGATAGAGGATCCATTGTTGCTTCTCCCTAGCTTCTGGTAGTTGCCAGCAATCTGAAGCATTCCTTGGCTTGTAGTCGCATCATTCCAGTCTCCGCCTCTGCTGCCACATGGCCATCTTCTCTATCCCTGTGTCTCTGTATCCAAATTACCTTCTTTCTCTTATAACTAAACCAGTTAGATTTAGGATCCACCCTAAATTACCCTGATGACATTGCAAAGACTTTATTTCCAATCAGATCACCATCATAAGTACTGGGGTTAGGACTTGAACATAAGTTTTTTGAGATGACACAATTTGGCCCGCTACACCAGGCTTAAGAAATTTTGAATTCCTGGGTGATTCTACAGCACAGTAGCTAAGGCAGAGAGCCACGTCTTTCAGAACAGTGCTTCTCACATTTTAATAGGCAAATGAATCACTGGAGGATCTTATTAAAATGTAGATTTTCATACATTAGTGTTAAAGTGAGGGCAGAGACCCTACATTTCTAACAAGCTCCTAAGTGGTGCCAGTGCTTGGTCCAAACCTCAAGGAGTGAGTACTTAGAGTAAAGGCTTTACCACCTTCTTTGTGGCTTCACCTGTGACTTCCCTTGTAGACTCAGGAGGACGTTGGTATAAAAAGCCTTTGCAAGAAACTTCCATTAGGTCAAACATTCAGTGCCAGGTGAGGAAGAGATGAATTTTTCCTTCTAAGTTACATGCTCCAGCTCCTGCATCCTCTCTCTTCTTTATGGCAAGAGGAGAATTTTCTGGGAACCAACTTGCAAATCACTCTGACTTCACCCTTCCTTCCCTTATCCATTTCCATAATAAGAATCAAGATGTTCCAAATTAGCACGTATATTTTAAAAATAACAGCTTTATCAGTATTTCAACCTACCATCTAATTTTTAACCAGACTTTTATGTTCAGGCTAAAAAATTTAAAAACACATATAATCAGAACAAAATGCAGCTTTATGAAAGATACAAATTGATGAGAACAAACCCTGCTGGGATTTGCTTCACATGTCCTTTTAAAATAAATTTAAACTTTTCTAACTGGGCTTTAAAAAAACTACAAAGTGTCATGACTTGCTGGGCACAACAAAGATACAACATAAAATAATATTTTGACAGTTTTTTTTTCCGTTTGGATCACAGATGCCATTTTTCTTTTGACTCTTCTCTGTTATTTAATCAGAAACAATCTTGTAGGTTAATTAAAAACAACTTTGGCCAATTAAGGAGAAATCACAAAATCTGCTTAAGTGTCTTGTGAAGGATGCTGACACATAGTATTTTTTTGTGAGCTGAAATATAGCTTACCATAATGAAGAGTTGAGAGTTTTTTCCTCTTTTTATTTTGAAAAATGTCAAATCTATAGACAATTTCAAGATTAGCACAATGAACATCCTATACTCTTCACCTAGATTCCCCAACTGGTAACTTTTTGTCACTTTTGGTTTTTCTTTCTCTTTTCCTTTTCATTTTTGCTGGGCCATTTGAATATTGCAGACATCATAACACTTCACACTGAAATGCCTATTCACCTAAGAACAAGGACGTTCTCCTAAATAATCACATTACTATCATTGCACCAAAGAAATGTAACATAGATAAATATTATCCAAAATACAGTCCATGTGAAAAATTCCTTTTCTTCATAGTTGTGTTTTTCTTTCTCTTTTCTTTTAATTATTGTTTTATTCTTGTTTATCCAACCAAGAATCATGCATTACCTCAGGTTGCCATGTTATTTTACTACCTTTAGTCATTTTTTTAAAGCTTATTGTAGGTTCAGGGGTACATGTGTAGGTCTGTGATACAGCTACATTACATGTCATAGGAATTTGGTGTACAGATAATTTTGTCACCCAGGCAGTGACAAAATAAGGTAATAAGTACTTGATAGATAGTTTTTCAATCCTCACCCTCCTTCCACTCTCCATCTGTAAGTAGGCCCTGTTGTTTCCTTCTTTATGTCCACGCATACTCAATGTTTAGCTCCTACTTAGAAGTGAGAACACGTGGTATTTAGTTTTCTGTTCATATGTTAGTTTGCTTAGGATAATGGCCTCTGTTCTATCCATGTTGCTGCCAAGGACGTGATCTTATTCTTTTTATGGCTGTGTAGTGTTCCATAGTGTGTATATACCACATTTTCTTTATCCAGTCTATCACTGATGGGGATTTAGGTTGATTCCATGTATTTGCTATTGTGAATATTGCTGTGATGAACATATGCATGCATGTGTCTTTATGGTAGAATGATTTATATTCCTTTGGGGATATAACCAATAATGAGATTGCTGGGTCAAAAGGTAGTTCTGCTTTAAGTTTTTTGAGAAATCGCCACACTGCTTTCCACAATGGTTGAACTAACTTAAATTCCCACCAGCCTTGTATAAGAATTCCCTTTTCTCTGCAACCTTGCCAGCATCTGTTATTTTTTGACTTTTTAATAATAGCCATTCTGATTAGTGTGAGATAGCATCTCATTGTGGTTTTGGTTTGCATTTATCTGATGATGAGTGATATGACGGCTTTTCTCATATGCTTGTTGGCCACATGTATGTCTTTTGAAAAGTATCTGTTGATGTCCTTTGCCCACTTTTTAATGGGGTTGTTTGCTTTTTGCATGTTAATTTATTTAAATTCCTTATACATGCCGGATATTATACCTTTGTCAGATGCATAGCTTGCAGATATCTTTCCCACTCTGTAGGTTGTCTGTTTATTCTGTTGATAGATTCTTTTGCTGTGAAGAAACTCTTTAGTTTAATTAGGTCCCATGGGTCCATTTTTATTTTTGTTGCAATTGCTTTTGGTATCTTTGTCATGAACTGTTTGCCAAGTTCTATGTCCAAAATGGTATTTTCTATGTTATCTTCAGGAGTTTTTATAGTCTTAGGGTTTACATTTAAGTCTTTAATCCATCTTGAGTCGATTTTTTTATATGGTGTGAGGAAGAGGTCAAGTCTCAGTCTTCTGCATGTGGCTAGCCAGTTATCCCAGCACCATTTATTGAACAGGAATCTTTTTGCCAGTGCTTGTTTTTGTTGACTTTGTTGAAGATCAGATGGTTGCAGGTGTGTAGCACTATTTCCGGGCTCTTTATTCTGTTCCAATGGTTTAGGTGTAAGTTTTTGTATTAATATCATGTTGTTTTGGTTACTATAGACTTGTAGTATAGTTTGAAGTTGTACTGCCCTTTTATTCTAGAACAGTTGACATTTTTAAAGATTCTAGATCAGTGGTCTTATAAAATGCCTCCAATTTTATTCTTCTGATTTTCCCTCATGAGCAGATTCAGAATTAAATTTTCGTTATTTTGATAAAAATACTATAAACGATAACGTACCCTTCCCATTTAATCATATCAGGAGACCTATAAGGTCAGTTTGTTTTATCATTGGTCATTTGGTAACTTGGCCATCTCTATCTATATCTCACATACCTCCCCAGTGTAAAGGTACTTTCCACTCTTTGTAATTAATACATAATTATTATTAATTAAAGTAAGGTGATACTTTGGGATTAAGTGGATTCTCCAATAACATTGTACCAAATAGTTTTAGGATCCATCAATGTTCCTCACTTGACTTAATTATTACATTGTTAATTACAGAATGTAGATTTTCTAATTATATTATGTCTTCTACACGTACGACTTGACACTTTCTTTTTTTAAAGAAGAGCCGTATGACTTGATACTTTTTCTTTTTTTAAAGAAGAGCTGCTTTTTTTTCCCTTTCCTCCTAATTTTTGTACTGTAAACTCACAAATTCTTCTTTTACTCAAAGTTATCATTCCTTACAGCCATTATTCATTTTGGTGCTTGACTTATCCCAAATGTGGCTTGTGGGAGCCCCTTCAAGCTAGCTCCAGTCCTTTTGATATGTCCCCATAATTCTTTAAGCACTACCTTGCTTTTTGGCATTACATGAGATTTGGTATTTTTTCTGATACATACCTGAAATCAGCCACTTATTTATCCAAGGAACTCTGCTGTGGAAAATAATATTTAGAAATTAAGATCTGACTGCTAGGGGCATGCTCATGACAACCATAGTTTTATTTCCTTTAAATCCTGTAAGTGGACAGAACTGAAGAAATATATTTTAAATAAATATTAACATTGACAATTTATACCTTAATGTAATATTTGTTTTCCTCACATTACCCCATGGCATGTTTGTATTTTTCTTCTCCTACTGTCAGAATCTTAGTTCTCCCAAACATCAATGTATTTAAGTCATTTGTTCTGCTTTATCATAAAATGGTTAAACAAAAATGGTTTATACACCAAATGGCCTCAGAATTACTACATCAAGACCATAATCAACAAATCAACTACATATATAATACTTTAAGATGTCTTTACTATCCTTTTTATCTTTACAATACATCCCACTAAGTATCTACAGTCAAGAGTATCATGTTCAATAGTAGAGTTAATGCTTTTTTCTTTGTGGTTATGTTATAAATTTGATATAAAGCTAGATTTACTTTGTTTTGTTTGTATTCAATGTTTTCTTTGTATCTTAAAATCTTTTGGCTTAGTTTTATGTTTTGGGGACTATGTATTATATATAATTGAAAAATTAATTATAGAGAAGTACGCACTGAGATAGGTTTCATTCCTATTCCTAACTCTTTTAGTCTGTTTCTATCCGTCTCCTATAGGCAATCATCTTATTGGTTACTGGTTGATTTTCCTACATTTCTTTTACAAAATTATTTAAGCATTTTATTGATATTAAGTATCATTTTATTTTGTGATTCTTTTCTTATTTATTCCATGAAAGGTCCTGGACTCTTATTTGAATCATTCTTTTTTCCACAAGTTTTATATCCTATCCCTGTCTAGTTCTGCTCTCAGATAACATCATATTTCTTCCATATATATTTTCTAAATGAAAACCAACACAGTATTTTGGAGCCTATTAAAGAACAGAAATACTTAATTCATAAAATACTTTTGTTAATGTATCACAGAAGTTACGGCCTCTCTTAGGAATAAATTATGCCCATTGCTGTGTTCGTATCAATCATCGCAAGAAGCCCATGACTCCCAGGTTACTCAACTTTCAGTCCCATTCCCATGAAGCTCTTTACAACCCCAGTTTGATCTCATCCTATCTCTCTCAACTCCTAAAATCAATGAACTGTGCTTTCTGAAACTCAAGGTCAGTTGTCAGCAAAATTTCCTCATCTTCAGAACTTGCTCTGAATGTTCCTGTCACCTTCCCTAACCAAAGTTTGGTTCTGAGTTCCACAGTCCTCTTACCACTAGGTCTGGAGGCGGTGTAGGTGTCTTCCTCACCCTTTCACTGCCAGACCTATTCTCCCTTCTCCCTAAAACCTACCAGCATTGAGAATCATGTTATCCGTTGCCTCTTGTTGTAGTTATTTGTCTACAAAGGCACTCTCTCTTGTTCTTTGAATATGTTAGCTCCTGTCCCATCATTTTATTCCTGCTTTTTAAATGTATTTTAATGGAAAAAAATCAAGGCTGGATCTGTGTTCAACAAATACATATATATTTTTGGAAATTGATTAAATGACAGTTATTGACCAGCCACTCAGGAGGCAGTGTATTTCATTATTTTAAAAGCTGAAGTAATGAGAATAACTGTCAAATCAATTTGGACATTTAAACAGTAGAATTGGATCACTTATATTATAATACATAAAATTGCTTTTCATTTGAAGATTGAATAGTAGCAGCAAAAAATAGTTACTTGAGATAAGCAGAATCAATGGAATATAAAGAATTGACTGCAGGCAAGCACTTCTGTTTTTAGTCCTTACAGATACAAAAGCAATGGAAGAAATTGATGAAGACCCAGAGGTAAATATGGATAAGTAAATGTAAGAAGACCTCAAATGTCAGTTATTCTTATAAATGTGTATGTCTGTGTGTATATCTTCTATGTGTATATATCTTCTACATATGTATACAGGCACTATTTCACAACCTATTGTCAAGGAGTTTAGTTTGTGTTCAAAGACTAGTTACATTTTCTAAATTCAGGAAAGTTTCAGGCCTGAGAATTCATATTGATTTAGAGAGAAAACTTTTAATTTCTTCTCTGAAGAACTGATTCCAGTAAAATCTATACCAGCGAGATTTCTGTAATATAAATTAGCTCAAATATTTCTTCCTGATCAAGTATCACAGGCATGTGAACTCCCTGTTGACTGACTCGTAGCCAGCTTACCAAACAGATTTAAAGAAGGTGCTTCTTATTTGAAGGCTTTTTGAGATGAGCAATATACTACTGGACTCTATCTGAGATATACTTATTCTAGAAAAATGAAAATCTTGCTGTATCAGAATATGATGCCTTATGTAACTATTTTAAAAGGTTTATTTAGCACATTAAAGACATGTAAAAGTGTTTAATTTTCCTCTCATTACTCACTGTACTACATAGCACAGTGTACCATACAGTACATGCACAGGCCAGAGTTCCTAATCCCCAGCCTGGCCCCAGAATTATTCTTTATGGTGACTGCAAGTGTGTACAGATTGGGATATAAAGTTTTAGGGTGTTTATACCATAGAGGAAAATATGAAAATTTTCTTTCTTCAATATGATAAGACAGATATGGTCAACATAAATGAATAACTTCATTTGCCAGACTGGATAAACTACTGAAAATCACCCAAACCAACGTACACAGGCTTGTATTTCATACTCTATCCAAAGAAGGTGTTGGAAAATGCACTGTACCCAGATTTCTACTAGGTTTATCTTTTTGAGAGTGGTTGAAGGCAGTTTTAAGCTCTTCTAGCCCTAAATTGTAGGCCAAGACATTTAACTCTCCTCAAGGTAAATACAACTTCTCTGAAAGCTAGTTTTCTTTGATACTTGGGTGGGAAGATAATGTGGTGGCACCAAAGGTAAAATTCGTGTCTTATAAGGGATCCGCATTTTATATCCTTCATGTAAGATTGGTATTTGTTGATTGCAAGTAATAGAAAGGCAGCTCAAATTCATGTAATAAATAAAGGTATTGTTGGCTTATGTACCTGGAAAATACAGTGGTGCATCTGACTTCAGGAATGATTGGAATTAGAGGCCCAAATATTGGCATGGAAACACTATCCATTTCTGGCCTGGCTTTCCGTTCTGTATCTCAGCGTCATTCTGAAATACTTTTTCTTTTTTTATGGTAACCACCAGCACCTTCAGGTTTATAATCTTAGTTGTTAAAGAGTGGGAAAAGAGATCTCCTTATTATCAACACTTACAGCAAAAATTTCAGGTATAATCCTACTTGGCCCAGCCTCAATCATGTGCCCATAGCTGAACTAATTACTGTGATCAAAGACATGGTGTCCTTATAACCTAGGGCTAAATCATCACATTGATAGATGTGGGAGGAAAGGAGTTCCCTGAAGAGGGGCATGGCCAGCAAAAAGCATAAACTTTTAAATATACTGCAACATAAAATAAGTTGGAGCTACTCTAATATAGGGATATTTGAATTTCATTTAAGGCAAATCGCATAGTCACTTTTTCAAGAAAGTAGCTGTTGACTTGACCAACGTAACATATAACAATCTTTAACATTCAGAGATGCTATAGGAGAATGCCTAAACTTTTGGCTGAACCATGAGTCCAGACTGCTGACCTTCCATAGAAGTCAAAATTGTAAGCCACATAACAAGAAAAATTTAAATATGTAAATGTACAAATAAATAGATGGATACACGCACTCACATATACATGTATGTTACTTGAAATAAACATTTTGCATGTTTTATAGTTTAATAAGACTGTTAATATATATAATCCCTTGCCAAGTTGTTGGCTCACATGATTCAGAAATAAACCCTATAAAGACACTCAGACTTCTTTTGACTTCTATATTCTGTTTCTTATACTTTCTACACCATCAGCATATATTTTGTCCCTAACTATTAATTCTTCTAAGCTATACTAAAGAACACTTAGTGTTTAGTGTTATCTATGCCCTGTACTTTACAAAGCCCATTCACATGCATTATTTCATTAGTTCCTTTTACATTGTAATAAAAAGTATATGCTTGATAGATATTTACATATTGTCTTCTCAGACAATCATTAAAGACCTCCACTAGCCCCGAGTTACATTCAGCTTTACGTAACTACAAAATAAAATGTTCTTGCTCCCCTATCTTGCTGCCACTTTCTGCAGATCTTTGTTAGTGGCATTCCTAAACTTCTGCATTATAGTATTTCTCATAGTTGTATCCAACAACGTCTGTGTGCGTCTAGACGGCCCAACATGGCTTCTTTGGAAATCTGCCCCTTCCTTGGATGCCTTTCTTGCTGTCATTTCTATTAGTCGTAAATTCTACCCATTATTTTTCTGGCTGCTTGCATTGTTGCTCCTTTTCTCAGTATGGTTTTCTAGACCAGCAGAGGCCACATAGTCACTAAGATGCTGCACTGAGAGAGGAAATGATAAGAGCAAGAGCGTCTCTCAAGGAAGAAGGATCCCTTGTGCAAAGGGTGAAAGGTACTATTACTCAAGATGAAATTAGGGTGCCGTTGAAATGGAATTTGGCCAGGGTCCCAGGAATGCCGATGTTCTGTCCTAAGCCAGAACTATTCTCTCAAAAGGACCTCCAAGGGAAACATATGAATGAGACTGTGAAGAATAAGGTAATTATAATGATTACTATAGAATATTTAACAACTTTATGGAGGGATAGCTGATATACTACAAACCACACATATTTGAAATGTGCAATTTGATAAGTTTTATTATATATAAATCCAAAAAATCTATCACTGTGATCAAGAGAATAAACAAATCCATCATCCCAAAAGTTTCCTTATACCTCTGATTAGTAGGAATTGCTCTAAGAAACAGACACTCCTCTGCGTTTTGCCATGTATTCCTGGCCAAAGATAACTCTGCAAAGTGAAAAGTAAAAGAGTCTTGATTTGGGTATGCTTCCTTGACAACTTAAAGGGGCACAGATATCCACAGCCTAGCTGAGCTGAAGCTGCATGCTCAAATGATTTTATCCCCACATGACCTTACCTTGACTTACTCAGGTACACATAATTCCTCTTCAACCATTTTTTGATCTTTTAAAAGTTTACTTGGTTATATTATAATCTTTCTTTTCTTCTGGGCTTACTTCCAGACACTGTCTGTGGAATTGGCTTCAAATGTTAATTAAAAGTATCTTTTGTTTGGGCCATAAATTAAAATGTTCTGTGTTTCTTTATCCAGGGTCAGGCTCAAGGAAGTCAGCCAAATGTGACGCACTAGGGAAGGGGTAGATTCTCTGAACTCTGCGTATGTCTCTCTTCACTGTAGTTACTGATGTAGAACATAGTTTCATGAGCTATTGGAGTTAGAAGGCATCTTCTAGAGCTGGTTGATAAGACAATGATAAAGCCAACACTCAAAAAGGACAGGTAACTTTCCTAGGGTCACAAAACTATTTAGTGGCACAGTATGTATTAAAACCTGCTTGTCTTAACTTTTAGCCTTATGAACTTTCCACACTGTGTCTTCTCTTGCCTGTCATGTCTCAGGATTTTATTATTTAGGGTAAAGATGGTAAGAAGTAGATAGAGACGATGGATGCTAATGAAAGATCTTTGATTTTTTTGCAGCACAGAATGCTAGAGATAGGAAATTCACTTTATTGGATGTTATTTGGCACCCAAGAAATACTACTCTCATTACTACTACTACTACTACACATTTATTGAATGATTATTATGTGGCAAGAAACATTTTGTGCACATGTACCCTAGAACTTAAAGTATAATAATAATAAACAAAGAATACTTGTATCTTATAAGAGAGTCCCACTCTGTGAACCTGACTTGAGAAGCTGAGCAATACTATACCCTAATTATTTATTTTAATATATGATCATCTAGAACATTTGAATAAATATACATGATGTACTTAAATTAAATAAAAAAGAATTCTTTACATGTATTGACTCATTAAGTAATTACAAAAGCCTATTGCTGAAGCAGCGAGGTCGGATAATTTTCCCAGGGTCATGAATCTAGCATCAAAAGATAAGCATGACTTTTAGAGGTGTATTTTTGTTATCATAGCTGAATAAAGCCAACTCTACAACTACATTATATGTAGTTTCCTGTTACCTTTGAAAAGGTGTTTGGAGGAGGAGTTCTTAATCTGGGGAAACAGGCAGGCTTCAGATAATCTGAAGCTTCCTAAAGTAGTAGGCATCTGCTTCACAGGTCAGAAGGGTGCACATAGATGGAGAGAGTAGGAACAGCTAAGGTAAATAACATCATTCCAACTCTGGACCAAATATCCAAGTAGATTATTATCCTTATTTATTTTTTCAGGTGAAAAGCCTGAAGTTTAGAGTGATTAGATAATATGTTTAAACCACTCAACTAGGAGAGATATAGCTGGGATTCAAACCTGTCTACTTGAAATCCTCTGCTCTCTCTATTCCATTATTTTGGGGATAAGATGAAGAACAGGAAAGAAAAGAAGGAGGAGGAGAGAGGAAAAAAGAAAAGGCAGTAGCAGGAAAGCCAGACGCTTAGGACATCCTGCAGATGGTATTTTAATTTCTCATCCCAGGAAGTGATGGAGGAGGGAGAACCAGGAGCTATTCAAACCAGAGACCCATAGAAATTGAGAAATGGGAGTCAGGTGAAGGGAGAACACTCAAGCTATAGAAATGGGCCTCCTTGATGAAAGAAGGTGCAGAAGCTAGGAACTTAGGCACTTGAAGATGATTTGGAGCTATGGAGCTTTTGTGTAAAATGCATTTATTTCAAAAGTGCCAAGTATTCTCACTACAATGGTATCTTGCCGTTTGAACAGCAAGGGATATTTTAAATACTTAGAAAGAATTCACAACCTTTCTCTCACCTCATAATCTTCAAGCCCCTATGAACATGTAGGTAGTATCCCTCCCTAAACTCCTTCTCCATGCATCCCTCCCCATCCTCCCCACTAAAGACAGAATCACAGGCTATGATGAAGCTGGTGTTAGAACTCACATCTCTTAAGACTCTGCTCCTACTCCAGGCTAAAGCAGATGCATTCTACCTTCAGTGTCTCCTACCTGGAGCTCCACAGTTGCTTATCTATTTTTGGTTTATGTAATCAAAACATTGGCCAGGTTCAAGGAGGTGCCAATTCCCAGAAGACTTTGCATTCAGCACTTAACTGTACTCAGTTAGGGAGATGAAGCCTTCCAACTGGGTTACCACTGACTGACTGAGGGAGAGATGGCTTCATCTACATGGTGGACTATGCTCTCTGCCTGTTGGGCAGCACCCTAGAGGCGGGATGTCATATGTGATTTTAGGGAGTAGAATTAGAATAGAAAAACCCTCTTTCTTAAATATACTATACTTTCTCCAGTAGTGACTTAGGAGGAAGATAGTTTAGAAGGTTAAATTCTCACGTACAGACTCAAATGTGCTGTATTTCTAGAATTTATATAACACACTCTTCTTTGGGAATTTCCTTTAGCTCAGACTTGTGTGCTGGAATCCTGTTACCCTAAAAATCTGCTCCATATCTATATATCTCTATATATACATTTCAGCTTAAAAAATAGACTATTTAGAGCAGTTTTAGGTTCACAGCAAAACTGAGCAAAAAATACAGAGTTCTCATGGACCTCCTCCAGGACACACACATTCCCTCCCTTACCATCAAGATCCCATACCAAAGTGGTACATTTGTTACAACTAGTGAACAGGGTCATCACTCTGGACTCTGAATCCAGGTATAATTCTTGACCATTCTCTTCTTATTACCACTCTTTCTATTCTTCTGACTCTGTGTTTTATTTTGTTTTCGTTTTTGATTTTTGTTTGTTTGTTTTCTTCCTATGCAAAGCCAGGAGCAGATGGAGAGGAATTGGCTGTGAAGTAGTGGCACCTAGTCACCCTCTGTCGTCCACACCTTAGGGCAGGCTTTGGATTAGAACCTTTATATATCCACCTAGTGAGAGGCAGTGGTTGCTCAATAAACATTTGTTGAATGTGGACATCTGAAAATCATGCTATGTTTTCCTGCCTTTATTCCCTGTCAAAGCTTACCAATAAATAATACCTCGATAGGAACAAGTGTATTTAGACTCTTCTTCAAGGACTGTTTGGAACAAGATGAGAATGAATGCCCCAAGCACCCTGCAGTGGAGTGCTTACAGGCACTTGGAGCTCTGAAGATAAAGTTTGCCAACTTTAAACCTTTTCCTGGACTGGCTCGTCATTGGGTCAGTCATCTCATATTTGAACAAAAGAAAACAAATATGATATTTAAAACTAGAGATACGTCTATATTGGAAGAAAAAGGACAAGAATAACTACCATGATGAAAACCACCCTTGTGTAAGAAAATGTTAAGGAAAGGTCTCAGACCAATCTGGATGAGAGAGATCAAGACCCAGGAGAAGCAAAATTGCTCTGGTAATAAAGCGACAATCTTTTCTACCAGCCATGCAGAGAAACAAGAGTGTAAGAGTGTATTCTAGCAACATGTCAATGGGCTTGGGTCTAAGGAAAGAAACAAGAGAGCCCCCCTGAGTGAGGCGATGGACAATGGATTTAGCAACAGTAGAGTTCAGATTTACTCCTAGTTTTCTTTCATAATTACCTTCTGTTACATCAATTATGAGCTGATCTTGGATCATTTTGTCATGTACAACTCTTAGGCTCTTTTTCATGAATAACACTGGCCTCGAAAGAAGTTTAAAGTAAGTAAAGGTTAGCTACTGCCCCATATGAAAACAAGTCTCTGACCACATCCGGCCACACATGGACATTCACTGAACAAACATGCATTAGTAAACAAGCCCAATATGGTGGAGTAAGCCTGTTCTTTAAGGTTAATGAAGTCCCGGCTCTCTCTCACTGCAGGGGTTTTGTACATCATTTCACATGAAGGGTCACTTGAGATATTCAGGACAAAATTCCAGAGGCAGGACCCAGTTACTTTACACTTGGCATCAGCCAACTAGAAATCCTATTCACTGGCTGGATAAGGGGTCCGAGCTACCAGGCTTGCTACAGTCTTATGTTCTCTTCAAGCAAGTGTGAAATATTTCTAAAATGTGTAAGCCAATCTACATATATTGAATTCCTACAATTTCATTAACACAAAAATCCATTTCTAACATTTATCAGGATAATTGACAAGCCACCATTTTCACCAATAATTAAGCCATTTCTGTCTTTGGTTGTGTTAATTAGCCAAGCCTTAAGTGTTGAGTGAGACCTGGATAACAGATGCAAATGCAGTTGTCTTAGCTGCCTCTGGAGGGTGGCCTTTTTGATACGCTACTAGCTGGAGACTCTTAGAGTGTTCATTTTCAATTAAATCAACTACTTGCTTCTAGTGTTGAAGATTAAACAGCCTATGGCATACATTATATCTGGTCTGTAGATCCCAAAGTATTTTAAGGTAAACTATAGACACATAATAATTTCTAAACTTTTATCGAAAAAGTATTACAGGCAATAGTTACACATCTTTGGAACAGGAACAGAAGAAAAGAAAGAGTGGTAATAAAAAGGAAATGATCAAGAATTGTACCTGGATTCAGAGTCCAGAGTGCTGACCCTGTTCATCAGTTGTTACAAACATACCACTCTGATATGGGATGTTGATGGTAGGGGAGGCTATGCGTGTGTCTGGGAGGGGATCTATGAGAACTCTGTATTTTCTGCTCAGTTTTGCTGTGAACCTAAAATGGCTCTAACTAGTCTATTTTTTAAATTGAAAAAACTGTACTTGAAGCAGGATTTTAGGGTAAGAGGATTCCAGCAACCATCCAGAGAATAGAAATGTATTACCCCATCCCATTAACTAGCTGTCTTATTTACCTCAGCTCTAAATGTCCTCAGGTTCCTCATCTGTAAAATATAGATAATAGTACATACTTTATAATATTGCTATGACAATTGGTGTGTTTATATTTCTATGGCACTTGGAATGGTGCCTGGCTATATACATTTTGCTAAATAAATCACTAAAGAAAATATAACTTGGTTGGCAGTCTTATGATATTGATCCTGGCTTTAGAAAAGTGAGGTTTTTGTTTTGCTTTGTCATTACTAAAATCAGATGAAAGGGAATTTGTTACTGAACTAGATACCAAATATACTTGGCTTTTATGGATCAACATGTTAAAAATTTAGTGTCTATCACTGATAAAGCTTATTTGATGTTAAACTCAGTAATGTCAAATTCAGGTAACTTCGTACCCTAGGAAAGAAGACAGGAAGATGATGGCTATGAATATTATTTTCTTCCAATGTCTGGGGACTTGGAGATAAGATATATAGGCTTTAATGAGTGCTGAATCTGCCTTCTTGAACAGAAACCTAAAATTTCTTTTTTGTTTGTTTTCCAAAGTTTTTATGATAAGCATGTATCACTTAAAACAATGTGTGTTTTATTTAGAGGTTAATTTTAAATTACCCAATTCCTAGTGTTTATTCTCTTGGAGGGATAAGGGTAACCCATTGGTTTTCTAGATTACTATTTGTTTAAATAGAATAAAACATTAAACAATTATTATTTCAAAGCTTGGTGTTAAAATCTGTTTACAATCACCTTTAAAAAACTATATCTGTCAAAACAGTTGTGTGTCTGACCCAAGTGTGCAGAAGTTGCAAAAGCTACCGTTCTGCTCTGGGAAGTGGATAGGCTATTTCTATGGAAACAATTGTTTCAGATTATTAATAAAATAAGTTTGAGCGCAGAGGGCAAGGAGCTAAAGGTTGGAAGAGAGTAAGCATATCTTTTCTCTCTAGGAAGAGAGAAAATGGAAGATTAGAGGAAGAGGCATTTTCTTAAAATGAAATTTTATTCTCACTGTTAGGTGTTGCTTTGTTTTGCTTGCTTCAGATACCATGGGCATGTATCTATCACTCAAGTCATTCAGGCAAGACTTGGATGGCTCAAAAGGCTCAACTTATAAAAGCTGCTGCTTTTCCTATCTCACTCAAAAGATCTGCAAATTCAATAAGGAATAAATGTATGCAAAGGCTATCAGTGTTCTCTAGGATAATTCTAGGAAATTATTCATCCATTTATTCATTCATTTGTTCACTATTTATTGATCCCTGTTATGCAAAAGTCACTAAGCCAGGCCTAGAAATAAAATGTGTGGTGCTTGTTCTAAAGGAAGTCACTGACAAGTGGGGCATACAGAAAATTAAACAGAAGTTATACTCCAGGGCTAATGGGTTTGTGCATAGGGGCATCAAAGCCCTGCACTAGCATAGAGTATTTTATGAAAATGCCATGGAAGCAGGGAGTTTGTTCACCACCACATATACAGAAATTGGCTGACATCTGGAATATTAGTAGACATTCAATAGTTAAATGAATGAACAAATGAACAAATAAATGGAACTAGTTAGTCTCAAAGTGTGAAAGACGCCAGCTCACTGTGTACATCCTAATTGTGTTACCATAGGATGCTGCCTGTTTGCAGAGCCCCTCCTCCAAAACAGTAGAAAACACACATAGGACTGCTGGCCATCTGGTGCAGTCATCATTCACTCACCATTCAGTGTCTGGTCAACATCTAGGGAGCTGCTGCAAAGGGAGTACAAGGGAGGCTGATGACATAAAGACAGTAAGAAGGAACCCCAGCCCTCAGGATGTTTATCATCTCTGAAAAAGAGACACTGACAGCTATAACATAGAGTTGTATGTTATTAATCATCTATTGAATAAAATTAAGAGGTTTAAAGAATGATAGCAATTGTCTCTCTCTTTTTTTTTTTTTTTTTTTTT
>NW_016807677.1:9310327-9366343 GCF_001698545.2 Rhinopithecus bieti
TTTTTTTTTTTTTTTTTTTTTGAGACCAAGTCTCACTGTTCTCCAGGCTGGAGTGCAGTGGTGAGATTTCAGCTCATTGCTATCTCTGCCTCCTGGGTTCAAGCAATTCTTTTGCCTCAGCCAGTTGAGTAACTGGGATTACAGGCATGCACCACCACACCTGGCTAACTTCTGTATTTTTAGTTGAGATGGGGTTTCATCAGGCTGGTTTCAAACTCCTGACCTCAAGTGATCTGCCTGCTTTGGCCTCTCAAAGTGCTGGGATCATAGGCATGAGCCACCTTGCCTGGCCACCAATTGTCTCTTGAGTGCTACGTCTTGCACACTGTATTAGATATGTTATATCTCACAATTCTCACAACACTGATTGGATTGCATCTTCATTGTCTTTTTATACATGAAGAAACCAAGTCTTAGCAATATGCCCCAGGTCACGTAATTACGTGGCACAACCAAAATTCAATCCCACGTTTTAACTTTTACATTCTATTAATCAATACAAGTCAAGTAAACCCTGAGTTGTTTACATTGGGTCATCAGACTCCAAAAGACTTGTTTCAAAAAATGATACAAAGATTCTTTTTTGAAAAATTCCTACAAACCTTCTTCCCCTGGCAAGATTACAAGGAACTCTGTTCATCCTAATGACATAGTTCATTCCACTTCTGTGGAGAACACAGGATTAGAGCATGACAGTCTCATGGAATCCAAGAATATGGAAAAAGTGAATTGCTTCCATCACATCACCCTTCCAGCACGGAGAGCCCTCTGTGCTGAGTCCTCCAACACTCCATCTTCCAAGAATTTCACTCCTTCTGGAAACTCCCCTCCACCCCCATGTACATGGCCACAGGGACCCACCCTGTGAAATCTGACATGACTCTGCCCCAGTGGCCATGGTGGTTGATACAGGCCTGAGCAACTGACCCAAACTGTGCCCATCACAGACATAGTTAGGGTTTAAGGGAAGCTACCTTGCCCAAACAGGACAATCACTGTTGTTCCTGTGTGAAACTGGAACTGGCAAAAACAAGTTAGACTCTCTTTGAGGAAGTAGACTATAAAAAGTAAATCCAAGAGTATTTGCTGCTACTTGGAGCGCACAATTATAAGTCTCCACAGCCATGACCTCAGCAAAACAGACACCAAAGAAAGAAGACAGTTCAGGACAGGGTCCAGGCAGCCCTGGTAACTCCCTTGTTGCCCTTCGCAGCTCTGTGTTGCCTCATGGAATAAGAGAATCCTACTTAACAAAACAAAGCAATGGGTTCCTAGGCTTCTACTTCAAGTTATTCCTGAGGCCCAACTGCATTTCTCTCTTTGTATTTCTTTGAGACACTCCAAAGTCTTTAAAATATCCCTTCTGCCTTTTCTAGTTACAGTAGGTTTGGGTTTTGTCATGGTTATTTGCCCTGCCTGAGACGTGGATGCTCTGGAGCATGGATGGATAACAGCCACTCTGCCTCTGGGGCCTTTCTCCCCACTTGGGAGGAAAGTTACAGTGGTTTTGAGAGGAGAAACACTTTCCCTTTCCTTGGTAGCACCTATGACACCCAGCCAGTGAATTACTGAGTGCTCACTCTGTGCTGGGCATAGTGATAAACACCTGATAAGTATTTCCTTTAACCCTCACAAGTGCCCTTAAGCTGAGGAATTATTACAAAATTCATTTTGTCCCTAGGAAAAACTAATTTGCTTTAGATGAACAGAAGTAGCAAATGATTAAGAATGACTAAGCTTCGATTTGAAAATAGGTCAGTGTGATACCAGACTCTGCAGCTGTTCTCCTTTAATATGTGACAAGGCTGCTCAGAGCACTCCTTTCCCAAGCCATCTCACAGCCTCCCTCTTCTCCAGTCCCAACTTGCGGTTTTCCCTGGAGACCAAGGGATGTTGCCAACAATAATGGTCTTCAATGTGCTGTGGCAAAAATTATAACAGACAATTGATGCAGAACTTTTGCTTTTTAGTTTAGCTAAAACTGGGTTCTTGTCACATGACTAGAAAAGATTAGGCATATGGACACATTGAAGGGTGAGGAGAACAGAATTTATTGGGCAAAAAGGAAAAAAGAAGAAAACACTCAGAAAGCAAGAGGGAGTGCTGCCAGCAGCTCCCACCTCACAGATTGAATTCCAGGGCTGAAGAACCCAGGCTCCTTCCCCATGCACAAGGTGCAAATTTCCCTTGGCTCCACCCAGTTCCCTCATTGTGTATGTGTGTATTACTCAAAGAATCAGTCAGGAAAGGGCAGGAAACAAAGGCAGTTCTCCCTCTGAGTTGCAGGTTTCATCTGGGACCAGCAGTCTGGTCTCTTAGCCTTCAGGCTGTTTTAGGCTTGAAGATGGGGTTTCAAAGGGGACCCTTGGCTGTCTCCTGTCTCTGTCACAAATAAGACAGTCAAAGAGATCTGACTTAACCAGCTCCATCTTGCTTCTAACCTCCCAGCTGCCCTTGTTCATTCCTGGATGTAGGCTGAACTAGCTTTGGGAGAAACACCCTTTATAGTTTGGCTTTGAAACAAAGATGACAACAGCACTCTCCCAAAACAAACCCTCCCCAAATGGCTCCTGGGGATAGCACCACTATTGTAAAACTTAAGATCAGTGCTTGAGATATTTTGCAGATCCTGCACTAGATGTGTCAGCTGGCACCACCCAGATGATAAACTGGCTCATCTGGTCTTGTTCCCACCCAGAAACTGACTCAAGTGCAGAAGACAGCTTCAACTCTCTAAGATTTCATCTCCTACACAACCAATCAGCACTCCCTGCTTGCTGACCCCCTACTCACCAAATTATCCTTAAAAACTCCTATCTCCAAAGTTTCAGGGAGACTGTTTTGAGTAATATAACTAGTATCCCGCACAGTTGCCTTGGCATGAATTACTCTTTCTCTATTGCAATTCCCCTGTCTTGACAAATTGGCTCTGTCTAAGCAGCAGGCAAGGGGAACCTGTTGGGTGGTTACAGTTTGATCCCATCCACAGTATGTCTTTTTCTTCTCTCCTTCCCTACTGCTTCCTTGTTCAAGGGGAGTGTCTGATTTTTACCTATCCACAGGGCTGCTCCTCTGTGATTCAGTCAAACACTTGCCAAACAGGCCCATTTCCTGGGCCAGGTTGTTCTTCACTAACTTAACTCTGTACTGCTTCCTGAAAGAAAGAGGAAAAAATCGATTCACTTAGACAAAGTAGTTGGGACCAGTACCCATTTTAAATGGATTTTCACTAGAGACTAAAACATCCCTCCCTGAAACACAGAGGGGTACGATCTCTCCGAGGCAGGAGCAACAGTTACTTAAATTCTGCAGCTTCTGAATGTGAAGTTACTACCTGGATTTAAATCTCACATGGCCAGATGCTGTGAGGTAGAAACTGTAGTTGATTCATAGTATGATAGGGTACAATGGTATCATTTGGTCTTTCTCTTGGCTCTGTGGATCTGCATATAAAAGTGAGCCTATCTGAAACCACCCATCATTGTTACTGTATGCCTTCTCAGCCTTGCAGAATGAACCCTTCTGGAATCTGCTGGCCCATCACACAGAGTGGGTCTTCTCTGTTGCTCTGCTTCATCCAGCTGGGTCCTTTCCCCCTCCCAGTGGCACAGGCACTGATTTACTTTTCACTTCCTGAAAACATGCTGATGCATCTCATTAGCCAGAAACATTCTCTGTTTTGTTAAAATGTCCATTCCAAGCAGGAAAATATTATTAAGAGCAAGTCGTATAAACTCTTAAACTCTGTCCCACACCTCCATCTGGGCTTTGTCATAGAATTACACAAACATGATGCAGTTAATGCTCAATTACACAGGAATTGGGAAGCCAGACCTCAATTTTCTCTATTCTTTTACTTCCTGCATCTTTCCCACCTGTCATTGAACAAACTTAGCTTTGCCATCATCTCTGCTGGATGGTGGAAAGTAGAAATAAAATTTAAACCTATCAATTGCATTGCTATCAAGGCAGCTCTGATAAGAGGTTCAGGCAGAAGATCAAATGACTAAACTGAAGAGCAGGGATTTCAGTTGTTGCTCTTTTTCTTATTTCTGCCTCTATATTTTTATGAAGAATGGCAAAGGCATTTTATTTCATTGTGTGTTTCCTCTCAAGATGGAGCTTTCAGAAATCCAGTTTATTTGTGTTGCTTCAGACTTAGGAAATATGTTACTATGAAAAGGACGGAGCTAGTTATTAAAAAAGGCCAGCTGAGGTAATCTTGCAGATCTCAGCCTTGCCTGTGCTGAAGGTGAAAATCTGGCTGCTTTGGGCCATTAACAAGCTTCCTAGGGCAGTGACACCTCACCTCTGTGGGCTCCTCTGGAAAGTTTCTCAAACCTCAGGGAGGGGATTGCCTGAAGTCAGGAAAGGGAAAAAGCCAGAAAGAGTAAACCACTCCAAATAAGGAGTTGTTTTCCACTAGATAATCATGGAGCAAAGCAACCCAAGGTAAGATGTCTTCCCATTCCGTGTCTGAGACCACCTCCCTTTTAGCAGATTTAAGCCTCTATACTCTGGTAAGAGAGCTCCTCCAACTGGAGGAAAGTGAGGTGAGAGGATCTGGGGTCACAACTGAGCTTCAAGATTTTCTGGCCACACTGAATGACTGAACCAAGTCTCTCTACTTGAAGTTTAGACATGCATGGTGTCTATATTTTAATACTCAAGAAACTGCTTTGTTTCACATTTTGGAGTGGCGTCGTTGCCTGGAGTAATACCCAAGGTTCCTTGCCGCATGACAAGGAAATTAAGGACACGGACACACACAAGGGGTGAGTTTAAGAGCGGATGTTTAATAGGCAAAAGAAAGAGGAAGGAGAACAGCTCTTTCTCCTGTGCGAGAGAGAGAGAGGAGCTCCCGAGTGGGAAGTTCAGTCACAATGTAGTGCACTGGATTTTATAGGCAGGTTTGAGGAGGTGGTGGCTGATTTACATAGTGTCCACAGATTGTTTCGTCCAGGTGTGACGTTTACATAGCATGTGGGGAAGCTGGCCACCCGACCCGAATCTTATTATACAAATTGGGTCTTTGCCTGGCCATCACCATGTTGCCTGCTCCTTACTGTACACATGACTGGCAAAGAGAAGGGAAGATGGAGCCGCCATTTTGAACATGCCTAGTTGCATGTAGCCTTTTCCTACTGGCACAGCTGCTGGCATTCACCTGTGCAAGCTTCTAGCTCACTTGTCTATGTCTCCAGCTCAATTTTACAGGCTTTTGTTAGAAAAGAAAATTATTTTGGGGCTGCTTTTTATTAAAAGGAAAACCTTACCAATGACCCCCATGCCCTCACTATCTGCCTGAATAATTTCTTTTAACTCCTGTATCAATTTTATTTATAGACTGAAGCAAAGAATGCAAGAAGGGAAAATATAAAATCAAGTATTTAAAACAAAGGATATAGAAGGACTGGGGATCTAAGTGTATTAGATACTAAAGAATTAAACAGTTTATTCAACTGTATCTTCAATTTTTAATTGCTCTAGATACAATGGAAAGTTTTTTTTGTTGTTGTCAAACAAATAATCCAATGACTTAGTATTGTCAGAAAGATGACAGAATTAGATGTTGCCACACCTTGAAGCTTATAAATCAACTACACCAATTAAAAAAAAATTATCAGTGTAAACATTAGTCGGCAGATAATTTGTTTTTAAACTCCTAATAACTATTTTATCCTTCTCTAAAACTTACACTTTAAATTTATAATATAAACATGGACATATATTTTAAAACGATATACATTTTGATAGTTTGCTTTGAATGACATTTGGGTTGGTTGCTAGAGACTTATTTGTTCCCTTCCCAAACAAAGCTTTAGGCTCATCAGGGGTTTGGGAGACTGAATCACCCAAAAATAATGGCCATGGCCAACAGCTGCAGCCTTCCCATTTTCATGGTATAGAATCTCCTTGGGCTGAATTAATTTTTCTAGCTTTGTCGTTGTACATAGAGTCATTACTGTCAGCATTTTCTCCAAATACAAGAGCCAGTCATTGCATTAAAAATAAAAGTGTGTAATTTCTTCAAATACAAGAACCAAAGTCATTTCATTAAAAACTGATAAATTATTGTCATTTGCTCTTTTGTATGGTGGCCATTTCATGTAATAGAATGAGCATGGGATTTGTGAATAAAGGACTTGGGTTTAAGTGTGGACCCTGGGCTAATCACTTAACATCTGAATCTCAGTGTGCTTATTTTGAAAATGGGATAATAATCGTAACATTATTCTAATAACCAAAAGAAATAGGAATTTTTAACAGCCAACGGGGGGAAACACATGCCACAGAGTAAAGGAAGGAGATGAATAATCCCTCTGCAAGAGAAAGTCTTATGTTTTTTCCTATATGTTATATTTGGGACAACAATTGGATAATAATTATAATGATTAGGGTCAGGTACTGTTCAAGGTACTCGACATGAATTATTTCATGTTAATCCTGCTATCATTGTTCCCAATTTGCAGACAGAAAAAATGAAGCATAGAGAACATAAATTACTTGGTTATGCTTATTCAGTCAGGAAACGACAGAGACAAGATTTAAACCCAGGTAATTTAGCTCTAGAGTCTTGTTCTTAACTATTATATTTCCCATTATGTAAATAAGAAAGACTTAAATTTTCTGTAAGATATAGATAGCAGTTTCTACTTGTTGAGCAAAGTTTCCTAAGCTATAGACAAATGAGATTCATAAAACTGATTAAGGAATACCCCACATAGAGCTGGACAAATGCTGACATGCCTTATTGCATTTTGTGAATTCCTTTTCATGTATAACATTAAGATTCATTGAGCAAATGAAAGTATTATACAAATACTTTAGTATTTGGGACCTGGGACTTAAGATTCCTTTTTCAGAAACATTGAGCTTAACCAGCACTAACCTGGATTTCAAGTTGCTTTGCAACAATAAACAAGAAAAAAAAAAAAAGAAAAAGTCATGGTAATTGTATATATATTTTTAAAATCTGATTTTATTACACTAAGTAATGCATAAGTTATCCCCATTTGGACACTGGATATAATAACACTTCAGTTCAACAGGTGGAAGAGAAGGGTAGCAGCTACAGATTGTTACCAATCACAATTTTTCATACATTTAATGAGGTATTTGAAACTATAGAATATTTACACTTATAATTTAACACCATTTATGTTTCTGCATTAAAGGGCATTGTATTTGGTGCTTGACACATAACAGAGGCTTAAAGAATATTTGTCGAATATTTGTTGAGTAAATGAATTCAAGAATATCTACCAGAATATCAAGGCAATTTTGATACGTACCAGATATTAGCCCTTCTGAATTGAATTATCTTGTTCTGTGTCACGAACTACTATCTGAGAACATTAAGGAAACACCCTTTTTGAGGAAACTGCTGCAAAATGTGCCCCATAACACCAGAGACTATGCTAAGAAAAGAAGAAAAAAATAGAATCTAAAGATCAGAAGATCAAACTCAAGGTAAAGACAAAGGAATACCCAGGTTAATGATGAAGGAAGACCTCAAGAAAGCTGCTGTGAAACGTAGAGACCACATTTCACACTGGAGTAGGACAGAAAGCTATAAGAAAATGTCTCTAAGAAGATGAAACTGATAAGATGCCTAATGTGTCTGCATATATTGAGAGCGTTTGTTGATGAACTGATGACATATAGGTACATAGAAAACTAAACAAACAGTTAAATATAATTTTTAACTCCAGGAAAACAAAACACAGAAAAGTGAAAGTTATTTTAGTATGCTACAAGGCTCGGCTGTGAGTAATGTTTTCTTTGTCATATTAAGATAAGTACTGAATGCTGGTTCTATCATAATTACGATATAATCATTTCAGAAAAATGGAGCACAAGAAGTGGTAGTGAAAGAGAACAAAATCCTTTCCATAGAACTATAATTGTTAATACCAAAACCTCCCTTAGACAAAGAAGTGGGGCAATAACCATGTTAAGTAGAGATATGGAGGTAAATACTAAAATTAACAATCAAACAAATTTAAAGTGGTTTTCTCTGAGGAGCAGAAAACAGGCAAGGATTTTGATAGAGGACAGCTGTTTTGTTTGGTTTAATTTTGTTTTAAATAATCCTCATGGAAATCTTAATTCTTCTTTAATTCTTAAATCTTAATTCTTTAAAGTATGTGCATGAATAACTTGGATTAAATAATTAAGTTAGGATTAGAAAAAATGAGGATTAGCACAGAATCGATAAGACTCTAGCAAATAGTAATATGTCCTGGTCTTGTGCAGTTTATTTAGAGTCTGAATCATATATAGGCAGAATGCTAGCTCTATACGCTTTTTAGATACAGAGATAGAGAAACATACACCATATTAAGATGATTTCACTAACTTACTGGCTCATTAAGCAATATATAAAACTGGTCCCTAGCTTAAGTTGCTGAGTAAGATTAGGTTCAGAGATTAACTAGATGGAGAAACATGGGCTCCACGTGCTCAAAATATTCTTCTAGGAATCTCAAGACTGATCAATAAACCCCAAGAATCTGTATAGGTAGGATGTCTATGAAGGGCTCAAGGGGTATACATATGAGCAGGGTGAGACGGGTGTGGAGGCTGAGTAAGTCCTAATGCCATCACCCAGGATTTTCAAGTTACTGTCAAGGAAATTTTGTTGTAGAAATTGTGTTGCAACTAGGTCAAAACCAGTTAGAATTATCTCCAATGCATAGCCAAAAAACATCTGATAGTGAAATATCTCATTTTTTGATATAAGCAGTTTGGTTTGGGGTTTGAAGGTAGTTTTGTGATCTAGCAAAGAGTGAGGCAATTGTATCAATTTTAATAAACCTAACCTGTATTACTTTAAATGTTGCTAATACTCTTTAAACTGGGAATGATCACATGAGTGGATGCCAGCCTAGGAGTCAGATAAATATCTTTCCTGGGAGAAGTCTCATTCCTTAATGCCAATCTCTGAGTTTCTGTCTTATGTGACTTCAATCAATATCTCAGGGTTAGCCATAATTTTTAAACTACACACATTCCTGTATTGTATGAAAGTTTTTTCCTAGCTGCTAGCCCTTCTCAGTATCTTTGTTTCACATTTTGAAAGTGATGCACAAGACAAACTCACATAGGAACCAGGCTGTTCTCTTCATTGACATTTGTTATTAACTTTATATCAGATGTCTTTCAATTATATTAAAAACACTTGTGACAGGACTATTTTTTTTTTCCAAAATCACAGAGCAAAAGTAAGCTCAATTGTTTCTAGATCTTTTCCTATACTATCATGCCAACTTGCCAAAAAGACAAGACATAGGACATGGAAATAATTTTTTGGATGTTAATGGTAAACTGAATGATTCTGCTGAGGAGAAGTAGGGAAGACAATGGTATATCCTAAGAATTCCTTCTCTTGCCAAGAAAGAATATCCAACCAGATAGTTCTCATGGTATGAAGGTGAAGCTTTTCTTGAACTGAATTCCACGTGGAAAAAATACTCAAAGGCCCTCCCTCCAGTGGCCACCTTCCCTACAGCTGTTCCTCCTAAGCTGCCATGAGTTACATTAAGTTACACCAACCACACAACTTCTCTACTCACAGAGAAGTAGATTCTGCCAGTAGAAGTCGGATTCAACTCTCGATTAGAATTTAGTTCTCAGGAGGAAAGAGAATTCATGAGGGAATTATAATTTAGGATTTGTAGGTATCCTATAGTTTACCTGGTTCTGAGGAACTATTCTCTTGTACCAAGAAAATAATTTGGCTGTAGGTTCTCAGAGGGATTGAAGATGTCCTTCAGTTCTCTTTTCCCATCCTCTCCATATGACCTGACATACTTAAGATCAAGCTCGCTTGGATGCTTGAAATGTCAGCGTGTTCTCTACTCACTTGGCTCCGAATTTTTCATAATTCAGCAAACAAAAAAATCTTTCTATTATGCCTCTTTAGATAGCTGGAAGTAGGCGGGGCTCCTTCACAGTCTTAACTTCTGAGGAAATAAGGTGGAAGAAGTTGCAACTAGTTTAGAACAAGATTAAGGAAGGTGGTATGTATCTATACTGTTTTGTTTTGTCTGCCCCTTACATCCATTCCATATAGGAGCTGATCCTCCCTTCCTCCCTATCATTCTGTGGAGCCATTGATCAAGGGATCTTTCTTCTTCTACCATAATAATGGTAGACATGTGACCTAGCCTGGCCAGCCAGAATATTTCATCCAATTTGGGCAGAATTTCTTAAGAGTGGGTGCATATTCCAGCCCCATTCAATATCTGTTGGGGGGATTAATACAGACGTTGGAAAAAAGTAGGTCTCTTGTGGAAGCCTGGAGCTACTGAAATCCACTTTTGCTGCCACTCAGGGACAACCTGGCAGAGAAGAAAACTGATGAAAGAAAGACAGAGCCAGAGAAGTAGAAACAAATTCCCATGTAAGCACTTGGATCTGATTGTGCTTTTTGTTAAACTGCTAATATATTATCTTTTTTATGGTCACTGTCACTGTACATTTCCTCTCTTGCAAATGTATTGTAATCTAGATTGCCTTGTAACTCCCCAAATGGAGCACATATCTTAAAAGAATTATGAGAGGCAGGTACATTGAAAATAAATATTATACCAAAATACCTGGTAAAACCTATTGTACTTCTAAGTGGGGTCTCAAAGGAAAAAGTCAGAAAGACTAATTTTTACAAGCCTTCAAGATAAAACCAAACAGATCATTTTGAAATAAAAGCCACAGGGAACTGTAGTCAGCGGGGGGCACATAGGATAAATGAACAAATCTCTTCAATCTCTACTTTCAGTAATTCTATAATAATTGTCTGATGCTATTGTTAATTAAACTCAATTATGGGATTAGTTTGAATTATATTACAAAGCATTGATTTACAGACTATAGCCACTGAAAAGCCTAAGTGCTGAATGTAGTAAATGTTTCTAATCTTGTGTTACAATATAGCAGCAGGGAGCAGAGAGGAATATCGATCTACTTATAATAAATGTATTTCCAAATTAATTTTTATTTCCAGTTAATAAATGTAACGTGGCTAGGGAATAATTTTTTTTTTTTTGGAAGTGGTAATCCATTTATCAGGGAGGAACAGAGAAATGTACTGATTCGTTGGACTTCAAGGGGCATCAGAACTAGAAGGTTTCTGAAAAGGCAGGCTTAAGAGAGAGAATTGGGGAAGATGTAAGTCTCCATTTCCTTGATGAAACTCGTATTGCTGTAATCTTTAAGAAACTTCTGAGTTGGCATATGTAACAATGGACTAGGAGGCATATATATGGCATAATCTGGAAAGCTCATCCAAGGCTAATTCCTAGGATGCATGATGGTCATGGTCCAAGTTTGAAAAGTCAAGAGAGAGCCCAGCGTGGTGGCTCACACCTGTAATCCCAGCACTTTGGGAGGCTGAGGTGGGTGGATTACTTGAGGTTAGGAGTTCGAGACCAGCCTGGCCAACATGGCGAAACCCCGTCTCTATTAAAAATACAAAAATTAGGAATGGTGGTGCACACCTGTAATTCCAGCTACTCAGGAGGCTGAGGCAAGGGAATTACTTGAACCCGGAAGGTAGAGCTTACAGTTAGCTGAGATTGCACCACTGTACTCCAGCTTGGGTGTCAAAGTGAGATGCTGTTTCAAAAAAGAAGAAGAAAAGTCAAGAGAAGTATTATATATTTCAATCCTATGCCCAAAGTACTAATATTGATAATACTAACCTTTGTCAAGTGGGTAATATGTGCCAGGCTCTGGGCTAAGTAGTTTATTCTTTTCAACAATATCATTATCTGACGCATTTTACAGATAAGGAGACAGATACTTTATATGACCCATTTCCTGGGGCATCTATTTTACATTTGATTGTAGAGGGAAATGTTGTCAATTTGCCTAGGTCATTTAAAACATGTTTATATTCATGGTGGTTTGCATTAATGCAGTAAATAGAGTGTATTTCCTGCCCTTGGCTTTGCTTGGGTTTGGCCATGTGACTTGTCTTGGCTGATGAAGTGTTAGTGGATAGGACATGAGCAAAGGCCTGAAAACTACTTACCTAATTGGGCTTACTTCCCTGAATCTCCGTTAGAGTTCTGCTTCTTTACTGATCCCAAGAGGAGGATGAGAGACATGTGGATTCCCGTTAAGCCTACCCAGTAAGGACCTGACTACATGGGTCAACTCCTATCTGCTTCAGATGTGTGAGAGAGAACTCAGCTGAACTCAACAGTCACTCATCTGAGCCCAGATGACCGCAGATGCATGAACTAAATAAATGCTTATTGCTGATGCCACTGAGAATCTGTGGTTGGCTGTTATACAGCACTAGCCAAGTGATATAATATTCAAACAAAAAAGACATTTTTAATTAAACCTTGCTTGACTTTCTAAGACAAGATAAAGTAAAGGGATTTTTTACTTTTGGTGGGTGAATTATTACTACACAGGAAGATACGTTTTATTCCACTGCAGACCTTTTAAAAAATCTTGTCTTCATTTTGTTCTTACTTTATTCACTATCCTCTTTCTCTTTTTTATTTTGAGACAGGTCTTGCTCTGCTGCCCCAGGCTGGGGTGTAGTGGCACAATCACAGCTCACTGCAGCCTGGACCTCCCAGGCTCAAGTGATCCTCTTACCTCCGCCTCCCAAGTAGCTGAAACTACAGGCACATACCACTACACCTGGCTAATTTTTAAGTTTTTCGTAGAGATGGGGCCTCTCTATGTTGCCCAGACTGGTCTCAAACTCCTGGGCTTAAGCAGTCCTCCCACCTCAGCCTCCCAAAGTGCTGTGATTACAGACATGAGCCATCATGCCTGGCCCAATACTCTTTCTTTTTTGTCTTTCTTGACTAAACTTTAAAAAAAGATCTATACTTCTTTACCTCCCATTCACTCCTCAATCCATCTTAGTCTTGCTTTCAAGCTCTAACAAACCATTTATCACTGCCATTTAGGGGTATTTGGTAGAAAAATCTGAGAAGGATTGGTGCAGGGTTTGAATGAAAGGGGTAACCATGGATCACACTGAGGTTTCCAGTTTGTAAGAGTTGGTGGACGCTGATGTTCCAACAGAGATAAAGAATATGTGATGAGAGGTGAGTTTGAATTCCCTGTTTAATATCTAAATAATATTGTCCAGCAGATACCTGGATATATTTTGAATCTAAATTTCAAGGGAAAGATCTAGAAAATGATGTGTAGTTTTGGGAATAGTATACAAATATGTTGACTTTGAGGTTAATATGAAGAGTCTTATAGGTATGATCTATATAAATGTATATTTGACTGTGATTATCCTGTATATAAAACTCACCATTTATGACATATGACCCAACACTTTAGCAAGGCATAAAAATCCCTCCTTGATCTGACTCTTGCTGTCCCCATCTCTTGCTGTTCTCTTACTTGGACTTTGGCAATCACAAAACATGTGGAGTTTCTCAGACACACCAGCTGGTTCTCCCTCCACGTCTTTGTTCATGCTGCCCTTCCCTGGAATAGCTTCTCATCTATCCTTTATGTGATCTCCCATCTACCCTAACCCCTGCCACTCTACTACTGAAGTCAGTGGTCATTCCTTCTAGAAAGCTCTTTTGTAATAATTTCTGCCTTTTCAGACAACATAGGGATACCTCCCGGGTGCATTTTTTCCATGTCTCTGTCAAGAGATTTTCTGTTTTATAATTGCTTGCTTGTAAGCATGTCTACCTTCTCAGACCCCAAATTCCTTGAGGGCATGGACTGAAGCAGTGTCTTGTGAATATTTGGTTGCTCAATATTTTAACTTTGAGTGGACAAGCAAGTGAATAAATAAAACCTAGTCGGGGTAGAGTTACAGGATTTAAAGTCACGTACTAGACAGTAATTGAAGTTGTTGCAATGAACAAAGCAACTCCAAAATGCCATTTTGGAGAAGGGAGCAGAGGAAGAGGACCGACAAAGGAAACTGAGGAGGGGAAGGAGAACGTGGAGAAAGAGAGCCTTCTCTTCTTTCCAAGAGAAGAGGCAGAAGGGGCAGTGGCTACAACATAGTCAAGAAGAAAGGCTCTAGTTTTGACAGTTAGGTAGTAATAATTATTTCAGTGAGAGCAGTTTCTGTGGTTTGATAGAGGTTAAAGGCAGAGTGAGGGAGACTGAGAAGTAAATGGGAGATAAAGAAATGTAGACATAGAGGGGTGTAGACTGATCTTTTAAAAAGTTTGACCATGAAAGACAAGATAGTAACTAAAGTAAGGATAGAATGAAGATAGGATTTTTTTTTTTAAGGAAGGAGAAGTAGGATTGAAATAATAGACACTGTAGAAAGGGAAAGTACTGTAGTGAGAATTGATAATCCATGGCTCAAAGTCTCAAAGGAGTTAGAAAAGAATGGTGTTGAACTGAAGATTTCTGGTATCCAGTGCAGTGGCTTCTCAAGATATATTGTCATTCTGGCACAGGGAGAAAACAATTGCAAATGCAAAATGAGATTGTTGTATTTGAGTCCATTATGGAAATAGACATCTCTGTTAGCAAATACAAAGCCCAGAGCTGGCATTTAAGATTGCATGGGTAAGCCTACGTAGGGGTTAGACTACAAAATTTGGCATCAGATAGACTTGGATTCAATTCCTGGCTCTACCATTTATTAAACTCTGAGGCCTTCTGTAAGTTACTTGAATCATTAAGTTTTCTCATGAAAAAAGTGGGGGTGGTTATACTTACCTCATGGTGTAGTTGGAAGTAATACATGAGTTACATGTGTGAATTGATCAGCCAGAGACTGACACATAGTAATATTTTTGATGAATGTGAGCTATTATCATTATCCTTATTATTTCTGAGATAAGCATAAAAATCTATATTCATGCAATCCCATAATCAACTTTTCACACCTGCTGAGATGTTTAACATACACTCTGTAACCCTTGCTAGGACAGGGACGTGTTTTCTGGCACACACACTTTAACAAGACAGATTTTAATATTATTGCTTTCCCATCCTGAGTATGTATAGGACATTACATGATCATTCCTGAGAGTTGTTTTCATGGAAAGGGAGAAATCAGAAGACTATTTTTCCAAGGTGATATGGTTTGGCTGTGTCCCCACACAAATCTCATCTTGAATTGTAACTCCCACAATTCCCACGTGTCGTTGGAGGAACCTGGTGGGAGGTGATTGAATTATGGGTACGGGTCTCTCCTGCACTGTTCTTGTGACCGTGAGCGAGTCTCATGAGATCTGATGGTTTTAAAAAGGGGAGTTTTCCCGCACAGTCTCTCTTCTCCTGTTTGCCACCATGTGGGACATGCCTTTAATCTTCCACTATGATTGTGAGGCCTCCCTAGACACTTGGAAATGTAAGTCCAGTAAACCTCTTTCTTTTGTAAATTGCCCAGTTTTGGGTATGTCTTTATCAGCAGTGTGAAAATGGACTAATACACAAGGCCATTTCTTTTCTTCTTTTTTTGCTAGCAAAGCAGCAAGGAAGGAGTAATTGCCTCCTACTCTTCAAACCTATATCCCCTTTAGGCAATTTCTCTAAGAAATAAACTTAGGCTCTTTATCTCCCCTCTATCATACCTTTTAACTAAGGTTTGTAAAATAATATTTCCAAAGCCCTTGGAAGACATGATCATCCCTCATGCCTAGCACATCTATTGAATACAGAGAAACCTGATTTCCTTCCCAAAGTTGACTCAGCAAGAACACTTAGCACTCAGTTAAGGCCCGAGAAGGAAAGTACTGAGATTTAATGCTTTGTCCTTGGGAAGCAAGCTCCTCTTGCCTATACTATTAGGAAATAATTCCTAGCTGGAAAGAGAGTATAAAAAAACCCCAGGGGCCCATCATCCTCCATCTTAAGAAAAGAAGTTGGAATGGAATCAACACTAATGCTACAAATAAAAGCTGTTATTCAATGAAAGAAAAATTGGAGGTTTGAATAACTAGTATTATATCCACTGCTTGTTCCCAAAAGCTTATTCATACTGGGCAGAGACTGATTACAGCAACATGCTGTATTTGTGTAATCCAACAGAAGAAAATTATTGACAAAGGAGAGAGAACAGATCTTAGAAAACAAGCACCGGTGACATGTTACAACTTTTCTTTCTTTTTCTTGGTTTAGCACATTTGTAAGCTGCCACTCTATAATAATTGACAAAACAGTACAGGAATTTTGCTTTTTAGAAAGTTGGATGTCATATGTCATGACTAACATCCATTGGTGATCAGTTAAATTGGGCTTGTGGTAGCATGTCTGTTCTCAGCCTAATGGTTTGTTTATTTAACTGTTCTTGTTAGAGAAAACAACATCAAAAAGAAGATGTTGGTTTTAGAAATTAATCTGGAGAAGAAAAGAGTAAAATACAGACTTTTTTGTCAATTCATTTCTGTTCTCAATCATTGCCATTTTGAAGCACTAACCATAGTAAAGACAATAGACACTAATAAACAAGATACACGCTAGTATAAAAATTCTAAATATGCTCAACCTGTTAATTTTCTGTTAGATTTAGAACAACAGCAACAAAATTAGTTTTCTTCCCATCCATTGAACTCTTTCCGAGGCCATTCCTTTTTTTTTTTAACCACTAGCAAAGCAGCCAGAAGGGAGTAATTGCCTCCTACTCCTCAAATCATTATCTCCTTTAGGCAGTTACTTCCAGAAATAAACTAAGGCTCTTTATCTCATTTACCTCTATCGTACCTTTTAACTAAGTTTGCAAAATATTGTTTCCACAACCTTTGGAAGATATAATCTTCTAACTTATAAAGTAGGCCATATAAATAGCCAATACTTGATAATTATACTTCTTGAACAATAACCATCTTGTAAACATTCCACTTCATAAAGTCTTTGCAATCAAGGAGGCCTCTAGAAATTAGCCTTCTCTTAACTGTCCTATAAAACATTGTTTAAAATCTCATCTACTAATAGTGAATGCCTTCTTGCCCTTTCTACATCTAAAGCATCAACACCAATGCTCTTCTCATCATTTATGGTTCCATGCTGATTCCTCTATCTGACCATGCCTATGCACTCAATCTGACATTAACCTGTGTACTTAGTGCTTGTGCTTGGGTAAGAATGTGCCTTGCCACAATCCATATCAACCTAGGCACTCACTGGCTGGAAGCTTGCAGAGGTAAGAATGAAAAGGACCATCCTTCTTTTGTGGGCCCCTTACATAGCAGACATTTTGCTAACTAGGTAGCATATGTTATCTAATCATCATTTAATTCTTATAAACCTTTTAGGTAGGTGTTATCTTTAAGTTTTTTTTTTTTTTTTTTTTTTTTTTTTTTTTTTTGAGATGGAGTCTTGCCTGTCGCCAGGCTGAGTGCAGTGGCCCGACTCAGCCCACTGGCAAGCCCGCACCTCCGGTTACGGCCATTCTTCTCAGCCTCCGAGTAGCTGGAACTCACAGGCCCGGCCCCCGCACACCTTGCCCGCTAGTTTACTTGATTTTTTTTAGTAGCAGACGGGGTTTCACCGGTTCGCCAGGATGGTCTCAGGATCTCGCCTAACCCCTTTGTGATGCCGCCCATCCCCGGCCCTCCCAAACAAGGGTGCCTGGATTTACGACTTGAGCCATCTTTTAATTTTTTAAATGGAGAAATTGAGGCTTAAAAGGGCAAAGCAACTTGATGTAAGTCATAAATAGACAATTGATAGGGCAGAGATTAGAATCAAGGTCTCTATACTGGGAAATCTTACTCTTTTTGCTATATTAGACAGTCTTCAGATAGCGGGAGCTAGGTCTGTTAATTCAGTGTCTAATATAATACTAAATTCTTAATAAATATTATCTTTGTTACTATAATACAGTAATAGAAACCTAATATATAACCATTTATTTGTGCCAGACTTACAGAAGTTAAAAAGATATCAAGATCACACAGCTATGCCACATATCTGTGGTGGAACAGGGATTTGAACCTTTGACTGTCTAACTCAGAAACCCATATCTTCCATTTCTATGCCATAGTGCTCCCCTAAAGCCCTAGCTATATAAATTAATGTCCTCAGAAGAAAGACTTATGAGAAGACCAGCATGCTTCATAAATGCACTTTATTTTTTTCTAAATACTGAATATATATTTTTTTTTTTTGCCTCCAAGAGCTATATATCTCATGATGATATAGAATCCAAACTTTCAGTGAACCCCGTTATAACTTTGGCTGGTTTGCCCTGCATGTAAAGTTATCAGCCCTTGTTCCCATTGTGCCATTTGTTCACGATTACACATCCCATTTGGTTGATTTCTGAGCACTAAGCATCCTGTGGATGCTCTGTCAGAACTACCAACTAACCTTATAAATGCAGGGACTTCTATTTGTTTTGTAACTTTCTCTGTCCACAGAAGTATTTCCTGTCATTCTCCATTAGCCACTTTCTCCTCAGTCTCTGCTTGTACATTTTCTTCTTATTTGTAGGACCTTGCAAATAAGATCTCTCTGTTTATCTTTCATGTTGGTCAGCTCATCATGGTCATACTCAGGCTATCATTAATGATGTGGCCTTTAACAGTGGAAGACTCATTCCGGGGAACTAAAAGTAGAAGTTAAAATCATTTGCCACCCTTAGTAAAGGAAGAACAGAGGTAGCTTAGAAGGGCATCTATGAAGTGAGCTAACCTTTTTTTAAATTTTTATTTTATTTTATTTTTTATTTTTTTGAGACGGAGTCTCGCTCCGTCGCCCAGGCTGGATTGCAGTGGTGCGATCTCGGCTCGAAGTGAGCTAACCTTTTAAAAGTTTCTGTATATTTTGAATTAGGAAAATAAATACATCCACGGGCAATCATACAATAAACTTGAGTTATGAAATCTGACCTCTCCTCCTACCTGACCATGAACACAGATGCACAGAAGAAGCACATGTAAATGTGAATTTCTTTTTTTGCTTCTACAACTGAATTTGGCAGAATTGCTAACAGGGAGAAAAATATCCAAAGAGGTTACCTTAGGAAGACAAAGAGGTAAAGAGCCTGTATGATCCACACAGTGAATAATTATATCTCAAAGAATCCGATGTGTGGTATGTTGCCTAATTCTAGGAAATAACCAATTGAGATAATAGTAATGAAATATCCCTAGAAGATATCTATCTGACAATGTCTCAGAAATCTGTTTCTTTTCCAAAGGCTGCCAATTCTTAGCATGTGGGAGATGGGAGAAGAATATCAAGTTTTAAGTTTCCTGATAGATCATGGAAATCAAACCCAATGGACAAGAAGCTGCTCTCACCTGGGTTATGACACTAGTTGTTTAAAGAGAGCTTTCTAATTATTGGTACAGCTACTTGTTCCAAGATTGTTTTGTGTTTACATGTGACTGATATGGAGAAGTTTTCCTGAGCACTACAGTTAATCCTTTTCCTTTCCTTCCCTGGGTATATAGCTGCTATAACGAAAGTATGTTATGTTCCCTATTAGAATTAAAGAATAAGAGGGCACTGAGTATAGTTCTAGAAACTATAAATGACTCAAGGATATGTTTCAGATTCTGAGACAGAAAGATTAAGAATTAAGGTCTGAATTAATAGCATGCCCTAGAAAATTACTCCTTGTAAAAATGGTCAGGACTTCCATAGAACAGAGGTTAAGACAGCAGTCCAGCCTGCGAGAGCTCCAATGTATAATGACTGAAAGGAGTTTTGAGGTTGAGAATCAACCTTGTCTATATACTACAATCTGCTAGGGAGTCTTTAAAAGTACTCGTGCTTAGGCTCTACCCCAGACCAATTACACTATTAATATGATTCTTCAAGTGGTTTTAAAAGCTGTCTAATGTGTAGCCAAAGTTGACTGCTACCAGATGGAGGTCTGCAATATATGAACAAGTAGAATGCAATGATTCTTGACTCTATTTGAGATTCTCATGAAAGTCATGTTATTCATGTCACCAGACTAATCAACATAGATAGATATATGATAGATAGATAGATAAGTCATACAACCGGTTAGTCACAGAATTGGAATTACTAGATCTTCCATTTATTAATTCAGTGTTGTTGTTTTTTTTTTTTCAACATACTATCTTTCCTTTCATCAATTTTGTTAGGGAAAATATGCAATAGCATTTCTTCTCAACTCTGCCAGAAGAGCCTCTAATTTCTAGACAGCTAGATAGAGTAAACTAGGATTCATGAATACTGTGAAAGAGCACTCATAGACTCATGGGGGCAATATACTTCAGAATAATAGCTACTGATTAGGAGTCTAGCAAAGCTAGAGACTTAGATGGCATAGTGAATTAATCAGCGAATGTCTTTATTGTTTGTCTTCTTTGTTAAAGGCCTTGGCATGGAAACCCTTGGAGTAGGAAGATCAAAACATAGTTAGCAGGTCCTTTAAATGTTCACAATCTACTACAGGCAATCGGACTTGTACACAGATACTTCATTACAAAAAAAGAGAAAAATGCCCAGATGGTTCACGCAGATGAGATCTTTTGTAGTAGCTCAGAAGAGCAAGAAATTCTTTCCAACTGGGGAAATAAAGGAGAATTACACCAAGAAGATGGGATCGTCATCTCAAAAGGGCGATGTCAAATGCACCAGAGTTGTTGTAGACCCTTATCACTGTGAAGACTCCTCCAGGCACCTTTGCTGGCCCAGGTGAGGAAAAAGGCCAGGCACGATGAACACTGTGTGCCTTCTAAAAAAATCTAGTTTTTATTTTCACACTACTGTCACATTATCTCACCCCAGATAAACAAAAATGCACAATTATATCTAAGCATTAGTATAAATAAGATAACCAGTACTGATGGAAAGTTTTTATTTCTTGACCCTGAATCTGCACCTCTTCAAACAGAGCATGAATTTGAGAACTCATCATAGTATGCCACATCCAGTATCAAATAGATTCATTACCCGCTGTCTGCTACAGTCTAACACTGCAGGTATGAAGGCTTCATGATACTTCTAAATGTGGTTGTTTTCCACAAGTGTTTCTTTTAAAAAATGAAATAGTACCACCATTTTGTACACTTAAATGCATTTGCTTTTCACTCGAGGGAAATGAGTTTTCTTTTCTTTTTTTCTTTTTTTGAGATGGAGTCTCGCTCTGTTGCGCAGGCTGGAGTGTCATGGCACAATCTTGGCTCACTGCAACCTCTGCCTCCTGGATTCAAGCGATTCTCTTGCCTCAGCCTCCTGAGTAGCTGGGATTACAAGCGCACGCCACCACACCCGGCTAATTTTTGTATTTTTGGTAGAGACGAGGTTTTACCATGTTGGTCAGGCTGGTCTCGAACTCCTGACCTCATGATCCACCCACCTTGGCCTCCCAAAGAGCTGGGATTACAGACATGAGCCACGGCACCAGGCCAAGTTTTTGTTTTAATTTCTTTTCAGTTCATTTAATGAAAGTCTAGCTCATTTGTCTTTGAACACTTTTTTAAGAGCTGAAGTTTTGCTAAGTCACTCAATGTGAGTTGGAAATTTGGACAACTTTTTTCAAGCTATGAATAAATTTGCATCTTCTGATAATTCTTGAAATGTGTATTTTCTCCTTCACCCTTAAGTTAATATAACACTTTATATTTTTTAAAGTACTTTTTTGTATATTATTTCACATGCTTTTTGTAATAATTCTGCCAGGCAGGTAAATCAGGTCACATTATCTGCATTTTACAAACAGAAAACTGAGTTTTAGAGGGATTAACTGGCCTACACAAAGTCACACAACCGGTTAGTCACAGAATTAGAATTACTAGATCTTCCATTTATTAATTCAGTGTTTTTTTTTTTCAACGTACTATCTTTTCTTTCCTTGCATCAATTTTGTTAGGGGAAATATGCAATAGCATTTCTTCTCAACTCTGCCAGAAGAGCCTCTAATTTGGTTCGCATATGTTTTAGGAGATCAAAGCTAGATTCTTAATGTTAATGCCTAGTATGCCACAGGCACTGGGGGATGGTTACCAACCTTATTTTAAATCTTTATAATAACACCGTATTTTACAGAAGAGAAGATAAGGTTTACAGATGTTAATTTACTTGCCAAAGTCACATAACTGGCAAGTTACTGCTTTCCTTGGTTTTCCCTTAGGCTACATGGCTGTGTTGGTAAACCCACCTAGTCTAGCATAGTCCCTGGAACACACATGACCAGAGATCTTATCAAATTACCTCTAAATGTTTTCCAACAACATTATCATTGCTCTCACTGTCAGGACAAACATTTATCTAATGTTTATATCTAGTAAACACCATGGTAGACACTCAAAACACACTAAGTATATGTATATATTTGCCCTTCAGAAGTTTGCCACCCAATAAAGGGATATGTTACATATATAACAGCATAGTAATCAAGTGATAAAACAACAGAGGTTTGCTGTCCTCAAGCATGAAATGAATGTTTTAGAGTCTAGGCTGTAAATCCATCAGATTCAGAATAGGAAGAGAATCAATGTGGGCCAAGATAATAGAATCTCTCAGAAGTAAGACTTAACGAAAAGCAATTCAGATAAGTGGAAAGGAAAGAATTCTGCATAGGAGCAATTCTAAAAAGAGTTATGAAGTCAGAAATATTCATGAAATATGTGTCAGTCTGTTCTTGCATTGCTTTAAGAAATACCTGAGATTGAGTAATTTATAAAGAAAAGAGTTTTAATTGGCTCTTAGTTCTTCAGGCTGTACAAGCATGGCTGCAGCATCTGCTCCTAGTGAGGGCCTCAGGAAGCTTCCAAGCATGGTGGAAAGCAAAGTGGGAGCAAGCAAGTCACATGGCAAGATAGAGAGTAAGAAAGAGAGAACGGGGAGGTCCCAGACTCTTTAAAACAACCAGATCTCTGGTGAACTGAGTGAGAACTCACTTACCACCAAGGGAATGGTGGTAAACTATTCATGAGGTCTCTGCCTTCATAATCCAGTCACCTCTCACCAGGCCACACCTCCCACACTGGGAATCACCTTTCAACATGAAATTTGGGAGGGGACAAGCATCCAAATAATATCAGCATATTAGGGGGGGCAATTCTGCTGTCTTATTTGTGATAAGGGGGTAATTTGCTGTGAAACTTGAAGTAAAGTATGTTCAGTGGATCCTAGGATAACTTTTTTTGTTTGATTTTTCAGTTAGGGTTAGATTTGGCTGCAAGTAACAGAAATCCCAATTTATAGTGGCTTAAGCAAAGGAGGGATTGTTTTTTCTTAGATAACAAAATATATAACCATTAGAAGGTAGTTGCTGGTGCTATTTCAGCTGCTCAATAATGCTATCATTTTGCATATTGCTTTCATTTTTTATGCAACATCATCGTGGTCACATGAAGGCTGTTGCTATTCAAGATATCAGTCCTTATTTGATGCAGGGAAAAGGTGGTGGGAGAGATCACATCAGCAACATCTGTCTTTTTTTTTTTTTTTTTTTTTTTTTTTTTTCTGGGAAAGGCAAAGCTTTCCCTGAAACCACATCCAGATAGGTCTCATTGATCAGAATCAGGTTATATAGGCCTCTCTAGCTACAAGAGAGGCTGTGAAAATTAAATTAGATTGTCATGCTTGATTTAGATCCTGTAAGCACATTCATATGCCAACTAAAATTAGAATTTTGATAGTAAGGAAAAAGAGGGAATGAATATTAAGTAGACAAATAACAGTTCTGTGGCAGTTATAGTCTCTTCAGTTGCCAATAAAAGAAATGCACTCAGATTCCCTCAGTTAATGGGGGTTTATTGCAAGAAATCATGGAGAAATAGAAGGTCTGAGTAATAGTCTAAGCAGAGCCTCACTAGATCTGAGGGGCTGGGATGTTACCTAGAGGTAGCATAGCATCTTCTTGGCATGGCAGCAGCTCTAATGACTGGGTAACTTTATTCCTCCCAGCAGTAGGTGGACTGTGGCTTACTGTTCATGAACTTCATTCATCTATATATTTTCTATGACTTCTCTATTACTGCAATACTTTGTCTTCAGCTCCAATCTGACTAGAGCTGTCAGGTAAATACAGTGTGCTCAGTTAAATTTTAATTGCAGGTAAATGGGAAATATCTTTTTCTATAGATATGACCCATATAAATTAGCAACATACACTAGAAAATGATTCATTATTTATCTGAAATTCTAATTTAAATGGGAGTCCTATTTTTTATTTGCTAAATCTGTTAATCCTAAAACTTACTGATTAGGCTGACCATCAGTGAAGAGTGTACCTGCTGATAGACCTCTAACGCCAAACTATCGGAGAGACCGCTGGCCAGCCCACAGATAGCAGCCTCTGACTTAGAAATCCATTCCTGGCCCAGTGATGAACTGAGATCACTGTGACAAGGTCACAAGGGCAATGTATGAAAGCATATACTTAAGGAATTCCCTGTATCACCACTCTATTTAAGGGGGTAGGTGGAAATAGCATTCCCCGAGTTCTGGGACTGGTTTAACAAAAATATTTATATCTATCCTATGCTGTTGTCTTCACATAGTGGGTGCAGGTTTACCTCTATCTCTTTCATATATCTCTGTCCCAAAGATTCCATAGCATCTTCTTTTCTAGGCACAAAATCAGTTTATATTCCACATGCATTTTGATGTCCACAATGGGTAGGTATGCACAGAATAAAAGGTTTCTTTTGCATAATGCTCATAATTCCCTATCATTTCTTCTCATTTATTGGAATTTTGTCTTTTGTTAAGTTTTATCTCCTTTTAGGAGATTCTTTGAATGTTTACTGTCTTCTATGTCTGAAGAATAGGTGGTAGGTGCTGAATTGGACAAGTGGAAGATTAAGACATGATCATTACACTCAAACAATCCTAAAATCTAACCTGACTGCTTTCAGTTTTACAATGTAATATTTGCATCTAATCCTGCCTTTCTCCCTGATTCCTTTTGTTGATCCAGAAGTATGGATTTCTAAACTCCTGATTCTTTGTTTTCAAGAATATCTAATGTAAGAAGGCAGCATCTTTAAGGATTCCTTTTCTTACTTGCCTTTTTGACAAAAGCATTCCTTTATTCATGTTCTTTTTTGCTGCTCACTTCCCTGTATCCGCTTTCTTTGGGCTCTAGGACTGCTGATACCAGTAATACTTCTACACCAAAAGCAAAGGTCATGCACTGCTCCTAGCTCATACAGGATTATAATTTATAGCATAAAAGAATAATGGTGAGATATACAATAGAGGTCATCTCATTTAATCTTCTACCCACTGCAGAAGTCCTCTCTTCAGCCTCTTAGATGCAAGATTAAGTCTCTGTGTCAGCACTATATGATATAACCTGTTCCACTTTAAAAATTCATCTAATTATAATAAATCATTTCCAGTGCTGGGCTGACATCCACTTCTTTCTAACAGCCATCAGAATAGCCTTCCCTGTGTAAGCCTTTCTTATCTTTAAGATGCTCACTAAGTTCCTTGATCATCTACACTTCCACTCTTTCTTTGGCTTTTCTTTGTCATAATGTCCAAATTCCTAACCATCCTGGTTACCTTTTTCATGATGACCTTCAGTTTATTCATTCCCATTGTACAATGTGAGGTTTCAAACAAATATTCTGCCATAGGGATGGTCCCTATCCATCTCTTACAATTGGTTTCAATGAGGAAATGAATCAGTCTCATTTTCCCTATCTGGGAGCATGATATAGAGGAGAGAAAATGGCTCTGAAACTAGTCTAATCTGTGTTTGTTTTTAAACTCTGCTATGTTTTACAATCTTAAACCATGCATAAGTGTTTTTGCCACTTATAACTTCAGTTTCCTTTTCTGTCAAATGGAAGTAATCCCTATGTCCTATGGGGATAAAAGTATGTAAAGTGCCTTGGAAAACACTAAGTCAGGGGCTCTGTCAAGAATTCTTTTTTTCCTTCATTGTCACTCAGAGGAACACAGAATAAAATGGCACTTTCATGGAATATCAAGAAAAAAATTCCTAGCTTTTCCTTGATCCTGATCTACATGGAAACATTCAAGAGCAATGCCTCTCTACTTATCCATCTGATTTTCAGACCCTTAAAAGGCAGGTTTGGGGGTCTAATGATCACCTCTAATTTGCCATTCTGACTTCCTATTTATGGCCACTAATGCAAAGTGCCCCACTTGGCTTTGAATGCAGATATTCTCCAGTCCTTCAGAAAATAATGCAGTTTCTCTTCTTCATAGTTCAGTTCTCAACTTCTTCAAAAAGAATTAGTCTCAATGAGCATGAACTACAAGGAAGGAGGATAATCATCAGTTTCCCTGTCACTTAAATAAACAGTGTATGATACTGCCACACAAATTGATCATTACAGGTAGTAGAAGCAGCATCCCAGTAACTAGATAATAATGAGAAGACAGTATTAGCTTTTCAGATGACTGTGAGAGCTCACCCAGGTTATTTTTTTAAAGGAATGAGATGTCAATATTCTAGCTCTTGTTTTACACATTTATGTTGAACCCAATTCATTTTTTCCCCTGAATTTCTTTTATTATTATTATTTAAGTTCTAGGGTACATGTGCATAACGTGCAGGTTTGTTACATATGTATATTTGTGCCATGTTAGTGTGCTGCACCCATCAACTCGTCAGCACCCATCAACTCATCATTTACATCAGGTATAACTCCCAATGCAATCCCTCCCCCCTCCCCGCTCCCCATGATAGGCCCCGGTGTGTGATGTTCCCCTTCCCGAGTCCAAGTGATCTCATTGTTCAGTTTCCACCTATGAGTGAGAACATGCGGTGCTTGGTTTTCTGTTCTTGCGATAGTTTGCTGAGAATGATGGTTTCCAGCTGCATCCATGTCCCTACAAAGGACACAAACTCATCCTTTTTTATAGCTGAATAGTGTTCCGTGGTGTATGTGTGCCACATTTTCTTAATCCAGTCTGTCACTGATGGACGTTGAACCCAATTCATTTTTAAGCTAAATCCATTTCTTACTGCATTTTTTTTTCAGTGAATCAGTCTCATTTTTTCCAGATATAACATAGCTTTAAACAATTGTACATTATGCAAAAGAAAACCATTATTCTCTGCATGCCCTACCCATGGTGGAGTACGGTAAAAATCATCCCAGAGACTCTGTTAAATAAACAGTATCTGAAATGTTTCTAGAGTCCCAAGTGATGAAATGTGCAAGCTCTATTTTGTTATCAGTGAAATTTATTTATTTGCTCTACATCATCTCTCCCTCTGGGAAACAATGTAGAGCTCCCGTTTCAATTCAGAACAGATCCTGCTTTCACTATGCCAAAGTGGAAAGAGTTTGAGGGTTGTGGCGGCCACATGGTGGCTCTGGGATCTGTGCCAAAGCTATGCCTGTCATGAGCCTCTGACAAAATCCATGTCCATTTGGGATTCAGGAAAGAGGAGCAAGAAGACGCATTTGCTCTCAGGCTGTTCCTAAGTGACATCAGAACAGCTAGACATCAGAACAGGTCCAATAAAAAATGTAGCCCTGATGTTTTCTTGGCAATAGGTCATCCAAGCCCCTGTCACATTAGAGCTGGGCTTGGAAGATACTCAAAACTTGCATATGAACTATTAGGCACAGGAGGCTATTTTCTGGCTAAATATATTGTCTTAGTGACTTGAATGACTCAGTAATGATCAATTTAAAATTTTGTGCAGACTGCAAAACACTGCATGCATATTTTCTCTTGCCTCTTCTATCTTCTACTTGTAAAGCAGTATGGATTACGGACAGAATTATGTCTGAATCTTGACTACTTTTGCAAGCAAACTTCCTTAATCTGAGCATCATTTTCTCAATATGTAGCACAGGCATAATTATGCCTTTGTCATAGGTTTTTGTATATATTGGTGTGTATCTGTAAGATATATATGGGTGTGTGTGTGTATATATATATGTCTTATAAAAACCTATGAGAAGGGTATATACTCACCACATGCTATATCTATACCGTCTACATCTATCTGTGCACACACACATGTAAAGAAGGCCTAACAATTTTTGTAGCCCATTTTAGATACTCAGCAAATTTTAATTCCTTTCCCATTCCTTCTCTCATATATCTATAAATTAATTCATTAGTGAAGTATAGTGAGATTATGTCAAACATAGAGTTGATTTTCCAAAACTTAACTATGTGTGCTCAGAAAAAAAAAAATTGAGAGACTGAGAAAGAACAACACGCACACATGCACACAGGAGAGGAGAGAGAGAGAGAGAATTATTTGTCAGTTTTCATTTCCCTTCTCATAGTGCAGGACACCACTATGCCTCACTTAAAAGCACTTGATTTCACTAGCAGCAAGGGAATGGCCATGTTCTGATAATAAGATGTCTATAAAAGTCTCTAAAGAGGGCAGCCTTCATAGTCTCCCTGGGAGACTTTTCTTTAAACTTACTTGCTCTTCCCTGTTCTCCATCTAAGATGTGAACATGAGGCCTAAGTAGTCATCTTGAGACCACAGGCCTATAAGAATGTGGACAAAGGCCAATGTGCTAATGACAAGGGTGGTCAGATAAAGAGATAAAGATGGGTCTTTGGTGGCATGGTTGAGCCCCAAAGCCAGCAGTAGAGTGCCTGTATATGCTCTTCTTATTACATAGATCAAATCAATCCCTATTTGCTTAACCCTTTGGAGTCTTTCTGTTCTGTGTTGCCTTTGTGGTTAGTTGCAGGCAAACACAATCCTAACAGATATAGCAAATGATTCCATCTGTCAGTCCTTCCAGTGATCATAGGCTCTGGAGTGAGCTGGGAGATATGGCTCTGTGTTTCATAGCACATGCATCTCACTGTGCTGCTGTGAATCTAGTTTGTAAGTTTTCATGTTTTTCATACACCTGGCCCAATACAAACCCAGTGACTTCTTGGGTTGCTCATTTGAAGGACAAGATCTATTCTGATACTGGAGAAAACTCTTCCTTTGTTGAACTTAATGAAAGATAATGTGTCAGACTTCAGCATGTTGCTTTCCCCTGGGACTTTTCATTGGTGTTTTTCTCCACTGGGATTTTGACATCATGTTCTGACCCTAGACCTAACCTTTGGGTAGAAGTGACAATAGTGTGTCAAACTGGGGAGCTGAGATGGGATGGCAGTGGCCCAAGACAGGACAAAGCTAAGGGGTGTGTGTGTGTGTGCATGTGCATTTATTTGGAACCATCACTCTTAGAAGTGTAATTCCAAAATACTAAATGAAACTACTTTTTTTTTTATTATAAGAGAAAATTAAAAAGAAGTTTTTTTATGGAGTCCTTCTCTGTTGTTCAGGCCGGAGTGCAGTGGCACAATCTTGGCTCACTGCAACCTCCACCTCCAAGGTTCAGACAATTCTCCTGCCTCAGCCTCCCAAGCACCTGCGATTACAGACATGCACCACTATGTCCGGCTAATTTTTGTATATTTATTATAGATAGGGTTTTATCATGTTGGCCAGGCTGGTCTCAAACTGCTGACCTCAAGTGATCTTCCCACCTTGGCCTCCCAAAGTGCTGGGTTTACAGGAGTGAGCCACTGTACCTGGACTAGCCATGTCCTTTTATACATCAACACAAGAAGTAAATAGTTTGGGAATGAAGCAATAATATGAAGATGTATGCTGAAATAAACAAAAATGTTACTAAAAATACCAACTGATGATGCAGAAAGCATTAGTATATAATTCTTAACTATGTTATTTTCTACCTTCTCTGTTAAAAGAAGACCTGATTAGGTTCCATGTATGTGTATATTTTTCATGTTCAGAATGTTGGAAATCAATCACTTCTCTAACCCTGAAATTTGTCGAAATTCTTTTAAAAAATCTTTTATTCAGGTTAATGCTCCTGTATAATTGCTACCTCTAGATCAGTGTTTTACAGACAGCACGTTGTTAACCATTATTGATCACGAAACCAGTTCAGGTTGTTATGATTCTCATTTAAGAATTAAATGAAATACAACATCACATGTAATAAGGGTATTATTTTGTGATGTTTGTTTTGATTTTATACAAGCATGTAGTGTTCACTGGGTCAGAATGTAAAGTGTGTTTCCTCAGGAAAAAGTTTGAAAGTTGCTATTCCAGGGGGCTCAGCATGCACCCAGTTGGGAAGCGACCTCTAGAGGTGGTGCTTAGGCTAAGCAAGAGCATCATTAGGAGCTGTCCAACGGCTGACATGAAGACGATGTTGCAGAGAAGCAATATCCCAGAAGGACATTGCTAGAGCATCTAGTAGCTGACCCTACAGAGAGTAGTTGTGATTGCCACTCTGGGAGTTACTACTGATTGGAACAGATGTAGCTAAAATAGTAGACTAAAATCCTTATCTTTGGCCTCATCCCTATTAGTCACCTCAGAATAAGTTATCAGTGAGAGAGGGATCAGACCCTCAATCTTTTCATTATCTGAGAAACTTGTTATTCTTATCCAGTTACACATCACAAAGAGAGAATCACTAATTGCACAGGGAATTTGATTCATTTGGATCCTCAATACTCACCGCTTTTAATGTTTCATCATAGTATATTTATCCAAAAATCTAAGCTAAAATTATAAAGTAATTTAAAGGTAGAATAAAATAATTGAGACAAACAGAATCACAACTCTATCTGACAACAAAATGGATTCCTAACATCAGTTCTTGGTATCTAGGTTTCATGGTTTATTCCAAAACCAAACTTCTATAATCTTTTTAAAAATAAGCTGCAAAATTAAATTATATTATCTATAGTGCTAACTTAGAATTAAGTGGCTAGGAAAGGTAAACCACTTAAAGTGATTCTAAGCAATGCCTCAGTACTCAACTTTCCATCCAAAAGTAATCCGGAACTGTGCTGCCACACATGAGCCACCCAATAAGGGCTGAATGAGTATAATGCATTATCATATGTAGGATAAAACTCTTTTCAACTCCAAATTTATAAATTATAATTGAGAATTGCAGGTAATATGATCATTTCATGATATTGTTTAATTTTTAAAAAATCATGGCAGTATAGTTTTAGACTAAACCATGACGCTTAAATACTAAGACTTGATATCAGGATTCTATTTTGTTATTTAATAAGGCTGTGATTCTTGTTCAAATTTACCTCCAATATTTTATTTTACCTTTTTAAATGGTTTTATAAATTTAATCTGAATATATTGTTATTTTTGTTAAGTATGCTATGATGTATTATAAAATGTATTTGAATTAGGATGGGAAATTTCTTTTTTTCCCTTTGAATACTACCTTTTTATTTTTTAGTGACTTTGGGGAAGTCACTAAAAAACCACTTATCTGCTGTTTAGTTTCCTTATCTGAAAAGTAATGGTTGTAAGATTTTTTTTTTTTTTCTGAGGCTTTTACTTCTGGCTCAAAAATATTCATTAATTTGAGAGACAAATCATATTTTCACAGTTAATGATAAGACAAAGCAGAGATTTTACAGCCAACTGTAGATCATAATTTTTTTAAAATTTAGGTGAACTATTAATATTTTAAACATACAATTTGATGAGTTTTGATAAAGATGTACAATAGTGTAATCAGCATCTCGATCCAGATAAAGAATATCTTCTCAATTTACAAAATTTTTCCTCCTGGTTGCTTTAGTCAACTCCCACAGCCCACACAACATACCACCGTAGTTCTGATTGCTACTACCTATAATTAGTTTTGCATATTCATGGACTTGATATAAATAGAATCATTGAGAATGCAATATTTTATATATAAATTTTTTCACATAAAATAACATTTTGAAATTGGCCTATGTTATGTAAATTACGAATTTGGCCGGGCACGGTAGCCACACCTGTAATCCCAGCACTTTGGGAGGCCGAGGCACGTGGATCACCTGAGGTCAGGAGTTCAAGACCAGCCTGGACAACATGGTGAAACTCCATCCCTACAAAAATTAGCCGGGCATGATGGCAGGTGCCTGTAATCCTAGCTACTCAAGAGTCTGAGGCGGGAGAATTGCTCAAACCCGGGATAAGAATAATACTCCATCTCAAGGAATATATATAAAATAAAAAGGAATTCATATGCTTGTTGTTTTAATTTTAGCCATTATAATGTTTTGTGATAGCTCATTGTGATTTTAATTGGAATTTCCCTGATGACTGATGACACTGAACACCATTTAATTGCTTATTTTCCATTAATATGTCTTCTTTACTGATACCTTTGTCCAGATCTTTTACCCATTTTATTCAATTGTTTACATTTTATTATTAATATATAGAAGTTCTTTATACATTCAAGTTACAAATTAATATGTATATACTTTTCTTTGAATATAATCCTTGCTTTATATTTTTAAGTGATGTTCCTTAAGAGCAGAAGGTTTAAAATTTTATAATGTACAATTATTTTTTTTTCCTTTCAAGGTTATTGCCTTTTGTGTTTTCTCTAAGAAATCTTTGCCCCTAAGCTTTCTTTCAGAACCATGTAGTTTTATGGCTAGCCATATATAGAAGATTAAAAAACTGGACCCCTTTTTTTGTACCATATAAAAAATTAAGACGGATTAAAGACAAAAGGAAAACCCAAAACTATAAAAGCTCTGGAAGACAACCTAAGCAATACTCTTCAGGATATAGGCATCGGCAAAGATTTCATGATGAAGATGCTGAAAGCAATTGCAATAAAAACAGAATAAACTTATCAACAAAGTGAACAGACAACCTACAGAATGGGAGAAAATTTTTGCAAACTGTGCATCTGACAAAGGTCTATTATCCAACATTTATAAGGAACAAATATACAAAAAAAAAAAACCCATAAAAATGTAGGGAAAGACATGAATAGACACTTTTCATAAGAAGACATACATGTTGCTAATTATATGATGAAAAGCTCAACTTCACTGATTAATAGAGAAATGCAAATGAAAACCACAATGAGATACCATCTTACATCAATCAGAATGGCTATTAAAAAGTAAAAAAAAGTAAAAAAAAAAAAAAAAAAAAAGGAGTAAAGTTGTGGCGAAAAGGGAACACTTATACACTCTTGGTGGGAGTGTAAGTTAGTTCAATAATTGTGTAAAGCAGTATGGCGATTCCTCAAAGAGCTAAAATCAAAGCTACAATTCGACCCAGCAATCCCATTACTGGGCAATACCCAGAGGAGTATAAATCATTCTGCCATAAAGGCACATACATGCGAATGTTCATTGCAGCTCTATTCACAATAGTAAAGACACAAAATCAACCTAAATGCCCATCAATGACAGATTGGATAAAGACAATGTGGTACACATACACAATGGAATACTGTAAAGAATGATATGTGTTTTGTGGGAACATGGATGGAGCTGGAGGCTATTATCCTTAGTAAACTAATGCAGGAACAGAAAACCAAATACTACATGTTCTCACTTGTAAGTGGAAGCTAAATACTAACACAAAGAAGGAAACAACAGACACTGGGATCTACTTGAGGGGGAGTGAGAGAAGAGGGAGAGAAGCAGAAAAGATAACTATTGGGTACTAGGCTTAATACCTGGGTGATGAAATAATATGTTCAACAAACCCCTGTGACATGTGTTCGCCTGTGTAACAAATGGTCACATATACCCCAAACCTAAAACAAAATTTAAACCCCCCAAAACAAATATGTTCTGGTAAAATCAAAATTCACATTCACAAAATTAGCATGAATCTAATAAATTTTTTTTTTTTTTTGCATAAGTATGGACTATCTTCTGGATTTTTTTTTACAAGGGTCAGGAAGAGAGAGAAAACTAGAAGCTGAAAGAAAATTCATTGCATATAGAGTTTAAAATAATAGAACTGAAAAGTTTATGGTGATTCAGATAAAGGATTTGTTATTTATCAAAATGGAATTGACCTCTTTTGCTTAGGTGCTCTTGAAAAAGAAGGCATAGTTCTGCACAGTGCTGAAAGGAGAAATATAGAGAGGCTGACTCTTGTCTAGTGATGGGGTGGCTCTAATTCTTTTGATGACCTAAATCCTGACTGTGTAGGATATGCAGGACTTCTCTGTGAATATACATTGGGAGAGGCAAAATTCACCTTTATTGAGAAATATAACAATCCTGGCTCTGTCACAGTATTGGTCAAAGGACCAAATAAGCATGCATACACTCAAAGATGCAGTAAGAGATGGCTTGAGGGATGTCAAAAAAAGCTATTGATGATGGCTGTGAGTTCCAGGTGCTGGTGCAGCAGCAGTGGCAATGGCAGAAGTCCTGATTAAATATAAGTCCAGGGCCCAGCTAAGAGTCCAAGCATTTGCTGATGTGTTGCTCTTTCTTCCCAAGGTTTTTGCTCAAAACTGTAGTTTTGACTTTAAAGAAACATTAGTTTTAAAATGGGAATTTTTTTTCCCATATGAAAAAGGAAAGAACACTGGCACCTATTCAAATTCTGAAGTTATGAAATGACAATCACAGTATTTTTTAATTGCACTGAATTGAACATGTATAAAGCAGGCCTTTTTTATCCAGTGAACAAGATGTTTTCTTTCGCTGCAGTGACATATAATTATATATTAGATAAGCATATGTTGTAAACCTTGTTATTAAATATCCATTGACAAAAAAACAAAAGTACACTGAGTTTTACTAGACATCAATCTGCTCTTATTCCAGCTCAATTCTTTATTAGATTGAGGGTATCAGACTCTGCCAGAGGAAAGATCAAATCATCCATATTAGAAGATAACATCATACTCAGATTCTATGGTTCTTTTATTGTTAATATTTGATGTAAAGCAAAAAAAGTTAGTAAACATTCAAGAGTCAGAAAAATGTGATTGATAATCAGATACAAATATGCACCAAGGAACATCAGCAAGACGGCAGAATAGGACTCTCCTGCACTCCTCCTGCCATAGAAACATCAATTCACACAACTATCCATGTCCAAAAAACCTTCAAAGAGCTAAGAAAACAAGGTGACAGATTATAGCACCCAGGTATAGCAGAGAAATTTTTTAAAAGACACATTGAAGAGCGTAGGAAGGACAGTTTTACCTTGCCCACATTGCTTCTCCTCGAACTCCAGACAGCACAACATGGAGAGAGATACTCTTTGCAAGGGGAAAAGAGAGGAAAGTGAGCACCAGAATTTGCTTCAGACCCCCAAAACCTCAGTAAAAATCAACACTGAGCAGGCCCCCATGGCTCCAAACTCTAGGCCAATATCTGCAGACTGAGCTTCCTGATCTGTCCCAGCACTAGGCTATATCCTGCAGCCCTAAGCTACAAGACTGCATAGCAGACTTGGCCTCTGCCCCACTGCCAGGCTGACTCCAATGGCACAAGGCCCTAACTATCCACAGCACTAGGCTGGTCCCCACAGCCACAGGTTTTAGGCCCACTCCAGCACCAGACATCAGGCCAGCACCAGTGAATCCAATCTCCAGGACAGCCCCTGGAAACATAGGCTCTAGGCCCACCCAGCACCAGATCAGCCGCTGTGAATCCAGACTCCAAGCTGATACTCAAGACTGAGTCTTTAAGTTCTCCTTGACCCAGACAGGATCCTGCAGGCCCAGGCTCCAGGCCTCCCTGGTGGATTGGGTTGCTGGGCCTACCCTACCACAAGGCTGACCTCAGTAGCCCCAGGATCTGACCAGCCCCAGTGCCAGGCAGGCCTAAGTGGCTTCTGCTCCTACACCAGTATAACTCTTGCAGAGTCTGGCTCCAGGCCTGCCCCAAAGCCAGGCTGGATCACTGGCTTCAGGCTTTCAGCTGCCCCCAGAAACAGACTGGGTCCCAAAGGACCAAGGCTTCAGGTCTAACTCAGTACCTGTGGACCTTGCCTCCAGATAACCCCTGTAGATACAGAATTTAGGTTCACCCATTGCTATGTCAGCCCCTGTGGACCAGGCTCCAGGCCTTCCCAGTGCCAGGCTTGTCCCTCTGTCTTTACCCTCCAAACCAGTCCTTACACCCTCATGTTCCAGTAGACTCATAGTTCAGGTAAGTCCCAGTAGACCCAAACACGGGAGAAGCCCCCCATATCTGGGTCCCAGGACTTTCCCTATGTGCCCAGGTATCAGGTCAGCCCCTGAGACCCTAAGAACCAGGCCACCCTCATGGACTTAGCCTCTTGTTCAGTACCTACACACCCAGCCTCTAGGCTGGCCCCAGTGGATGCAGGCTTCAGAACAATGCCTGTTGTCTCAGGCTCCAGGACAGCCCATTCAGGAACCAGGCCAATGCCTTCAATAATGGCTCCAGATGAGCCCCCACAGATTTAGGCTTTATGTTGGCCCAGGGCTCCAGGCCAGGCCCCACAGATTCAGGCTCCAGAGGACCCAGAGTCAAGGCTCACCGCAGTAGACTTGGAGTTCCAGGCCAGACCATGGACTGAGGCTCATAAGAACACCTCTGAAGACTAAGGTTACAAGGAAGCCCCCATGGAATAAGGCTCTGGGTCTGTCCCATTGGAGCCAGGTGCCAAGTCTGCCACACACCTAGCCATCTCTTATAAACTCGGGCTCAAGGCCTATTCCAGCACTAGGTCCAGTGCTGTGGACCCAGGCTTCATCCTGGCCTTTGTGTATACAGGCTCCAAGACCTCCCTTATGGAGCTAGGCTTCAGGCCCATCCCTGCATATCAAACCAACACGTCCACCTGTGGATCCAGGATATAGTACTAACCCTGTAGACCTAAGCATCAGGCTCATCCACCTGCCAACACAGGCACTGGTACAGCCTGCCCAAGGATTCAAATAGCAAGTCCACACTTAGACCGTGTCAGACGACCTGCCTGGAATCTCTAGACAGGTTGACTTGGAAAGGGGTTTCTTAGACAAAGCCAACCTGCAAAGTCTAGAATAAGTCTTGACTTCTTCAAATGCACAGACATCAATATAAAGCAATAAGAAACAAGAAAAACCAAAAAGATAAAACAATACTCAAAGGTATAATAATCTCCCAGTAGCCTAACTGAAAAAAAATTGAGATATGCAAACTATCGGACAAAGAATTCAAAATAATTGATTTAAGGAAGCTCAGTGAACTTCAGGAAAATACAGAAAAGCAATTGAGGAAATCAGACAAACAATAAAGTACCAAAATAAGAAATTTAACAGAGAGATTGAAATAAAAACCAAAAACAAATTCTGGAGCTGGAAAATGCAATAAATGAAATGAAAAAATGCAATAGAGAACATCAATGGTAGAATTGATCAAGCAGAAGAAAGAATCTGTGAACTTGGAGACAGATTATTTGAAAATATTCTGTCAGAGGAGAAAAAATAATGAAAAACTAAAGCTCATGAGATTTATGGAATGGCATCAAAAGAGCAAATGTAGAAGTAATAGAAGTTAGTGAAGGAGAAGAGAAAGGCAAAGGTATAGAAAGCTTATTTACAGAAATATTAGCAGTAAACTTTCCAAATCTGGGGAAATATTTATAGAGGTATAGGGAGGTTAGATGTCTCCAACTGAATTCAATTTAAAATACACTACACCAAGACATAAAGTGTGTTACAGAAGCAATCGAAGTATAAGGTAGTTCTAATATGGCTAGCAGCAGATTTCTCAGCAGAGACCTTACAGGCCATGAGAGAGTGGAATGACATATTCAAAGTGGTGAAGTAAAACAACTGCCAAAGAATTATACTGTAGCCAGCAAAGTTGTTCTTCAGAAATAAAGGAGAGAGAAAGATTCCTAGACAAAGGAAAACTGATGGAATTCATTGCCACCAAACCTGTCTTACAACAAATGCTAAAGGTAGTTCTTCAAGATGAAAAACAAAAGGATGCTAATTAGTAACAAAAACATATGAAAGTGTAAAACTTACTAGTAATAGTAAGTACACAGTCAAATTTAGAATAATACTGTAATGGTTGTGTGTAAATCACATATCTTTAGTACAAAGGTTAAAGACAATTATTAAAATGATTACTACAATATTGTTACAAAATATATAATATGCAAAGATGTAAATTGTGGCATTAAAATTTAAAAGGCTGAGGATTTTAAGTAAAAGTGTAGTGTGTGATTTTTTTAAATCAAAATTAAGTTATTAGCTTAACCTATTATATCTAAGATGTTTTGCAAGTCATATGGTAAGCACAAAAGATAAACCTACAATAGATACAAAAGACACAAACTAAGGAATCAAAGCATATCACTAGAAAAATATCACATAATCACAAAAGAAGAAAGCAAGAGAGGAACAAAGAATCTATAAAACAATTAGAAAATGAATGGCAGCAGTAAGTCCATATGTATCAATAATTCCCTTGAGTTTACACTCAATGGATGAAATTCTCCATTCAAGAGACATAAAGTGCCTGGATGGATTAAAAAAAAAAAAAAAAAGAAGATTCAATCAGAAGCTCCCTAAGAGGCTCATTTCACATGTAAGGACACATATACACTGAAAATGAAGGCGTGGAAAAAGGTATTTCATGCGACTCAAAACCAAAAGAGAGCAGGAGAAGTTATGTCAGATAAAACAGACTTAGTCAAGAACTGTAAAACAAGACAAAGAAGACTGTTATATAATAATGTGCCAATTTATCAAGAGGATATAAGTATTATATATATGCACCAAACATCTGAACATCAAAACATATAAAACAAATATTAATAGACCTGAAAGGAGAGAGAGATTGTAAGACAATAATAATAGAAGATTTCTTCAATTCTCAACTTCCAGCAATGGACAGATCATCCACACAGAAAGTCGATAAGGAAACATCAAACTTAAACTACACATTGGATCAAATGGTCCTAACAGGCATATATAGAATAGCCCATACAACAGCAGCAGAATATACATTCTTAAGTCTACACAGAATATTCTCTAGGATAGATTATAAGTTAGGCCACAAGTCTTAACAAATTTAAGAAGATTGAAATCTTATCAAGTGTCTTTTCTGACTACAAAATGTGAAACTAGAAATCAATAACAGGAGAAATTTCAGGAAATTCATGAATACATGGAAATTAAACAACCTGATCCTGAACAACTAATGGGTCAATGCAGACAGTAAAACTATCATGAGACAAAAGTAAAAACACAGCATACCAAAACTTATGAGATGCAGTAAAATCAGTTCTAACAGGGAAATTTATAGCAGTAAACACGTACCTCAAAAAAGAACAAAATGCAAATAAACAATATTACATCTCAAGGAAGTAGAAATACAAGAACAAACTAAGCCCAAGTTAGCAGAAAGAAAGACATAATAAAGATAAAACCAGAAGTAAATCAAATAGAAATGAGAAAAAGCAATAAAAAAAATCAATGAAACTAAGGGTTGATTTTTTTGAAAAGGTAAACAAAATTGACAAACCTTTGGCTATACTAAGGAAAAAGAGAGAACACTCAAATGAAATTAGAAATGAAGTAAGAGACATTACAACTGTTAGCACAGAAATACAAAGGATTATAAAAGACTACTATGAACAATTTTATGCCAACAAATTAGATAACCTAGAAAAAATGAATAAATTTCTGGATGCAATCTACCAAGACTAAATCATGAAGAAATAAAAAATCTCCACAGATCAATAACAAGTAAGGAGATTGAATCTGCAATTAAAAGTGTCCTATCAAAGAAGAACTCAGTACCTGATGGCTTCACTCCTGAAATCTACCAAATATTTTTAAAGAACCTAACACCAATCCTTTTCAAACTCTTCCAAAAAATCGAAGAAGCAAGAATACTTCCAAGCTCATTTTAAGAGGCTAACATTACCTAATACCAAAGACGGACAAGAACACTACAAGAACACAAAATTACAGGCCAATATCCCTGATGACATAGATGCAAAGATCCTCAATGGAACACTAGTAAACCAAATTCAACAGCACATTAAAATAATCATTCACCATGAGCAAGTGGGATTTATGCCAGGGATGCAAGGATGATTCAACATGTGTAAATCTATAAATGTGATATACATTGTTAACAGAATGAAGGACAAAAATTATATGGTCACCTCAATTGATGCAGAAAATTCATTTGTCAAAGTTCATCCCTTCGTGATAAAAATTCTCAACAAATTAGGTACAGAATGAATACAGTAAAAGCCATACATGACAAACCTACAGCTAACACTATACTAAATAGTGAATAGTTGAAAATATTTCTTCTAAAATCAGGGATAAGACAAGGATGTCCATTCTTAACACTTCTGTTTACATAGTACTGAAAGTCTTAGCCAGAACAATTATTCAAGAGAAAGAAAAGAAGGCATCCAAATTGGAAAGGAATAACCTAAATTGTCACTATTTGCAGATGACATGATTCTATTCGTAAAAACCCAAAAGACTCCACTAAAACTTCTTAGAATAAAAGATTTCACTAAAGTTGCAGGATATAAATCAACATACAAAAATAAGTGCATTTCCGTATGCTAGAAACAAACTATCAAGAAAAAAGATATCAAGAAAAAATCTCATTTACAATAGCTACAAAAACACTTTGAAATAAATTTAACCAAAGAGATGAAAGACCTGTATACTGAAAACTGTGAAATATTGAAGAAATAAATAGAAGACACAAATAAATGGAAATATATCTCACGTTTATGGATTGAAAAAAAATTAATTTTGTTAAAATGTTCATACTCCCTAAAGCAATCTGAAGATTCAATGCAATCCCTATCAAAATCCAATGACATTTTTTGTTTTGTTTTGTTTTGTTTTGTTTTTTTGAGATGGAGTCTCACTCTGTCACTCAGGCTAGAGTGTAGGTGCAGTCTTTGCTGACTGCAACCTCCGTCTCCCTGGTTCAAGCAATTCTCCTACCTCAGCCCCCTGAGTAGCTGGGATTACAGGTGTGTGCTACCACATCCAGCCTTTGTTTTTTTTTGTTTTGTTTTGTTTTTGTATTTTTAGTAGAGATGGGGTTTTGCCATGTTGGCCAGGCTGGTCTCAAACTGCTGGCTTCAGGTGATCCACCTGTCTTGGCCTTCCAAAGTGCTGGGATTATAAGTGGGAGAGCCACCATGCCCAGCCTCAATGAAATTTTTCAATGACAGAAAACAAAATTTCAAAATTCATATGAAACCACAAAAAAGACCCTGAATAGCCCAATACAGATTGATCAAAAAAGCACGGAAGTGGACATTAAACAACCTGATTGAAAATCTACTACAAAGCTGTAATAATCAAAACAGGGTGGTAGTGGCATAAAAATAGACATCTAGATCAATGGAACAGAACAGAGAGCCCAGAAATCCACGCATTTACAGTAAATTGATTTTTACAAAGATGCCAAGAATGTACAATGGTGAAAGAATCTCATCTATAAATGATGTTGGAACAACTGGATATTTATATGTGTAAGAATGAAATTAGACCTGTATCTCATGTCATGTAAAAACTCAAAGTAAATTAAAGACTTCAATGTACAACTTAAAACTAAAACTGTCAGAAAAAACATAAGTGCAAAGTTCCAGGACATTGGTCTGGGCAATGAATTTTTGGATATGAAGCCCAAAACACCTGCAGGAAAAATAAAAATAGACAAATTATATCAAACTAAAAAGTTTCTGTACAGCAACGAAACAATGAACTGAGCAAAGCGACAACCTACAGAATGGGAGAAAATATTTGCAAATCATACATCTGATAAAGAGTTAATGTTCAAAATATACAGTAGACTCAAACAACTCAATAGTGAGAAAACAACCTGATTAATAAACAAGCAAAGGACCAGAAAATATATTTCTCAAAAGAAGACAGACAAAAGGTCAACAAGCATATGAGAAAATGTTTAACAGAATTAATCATCAGAGAAATGTAAATTAAAACCATGATGACATATCACCTAACAGCTGCTAGAACTGCTATTATCAAAAAGAAAGAATAATTGTTGGATGTGGGCAAAAGGAAATCCTAACATACCTTTCGCAGGAATGTAAATTAGTACAGTCATTATGGGAAATCACATGGAAATTCCTCAAAAAAAGTGACAATGTAATTACCATATGATTCAACAATCTCACCTCTGAGGGTATCTCAGAAGGTAATGAAATTGGTATGTCTGCACTCTCACATTTGTTGCAGCATTGTTTACAATAGGTAAGATACGGAATCAATGTAAGCGTCCATCAATGGAAGAGTGAATAAAGAAAGTGCGATGGGAAAACGATTCCACCTTAAAAAATGTAATCCTGTCATTTGCAACAACATGGATGGAACTGGAGACATTATGTTAAATAAAATAAGCACAGAAAGACGAATATTGCATGATCTTACTTATACGTGGAATATAAAAAAACCTCAGAAGTAAAGATTAAAACTTCAGTTAGGAAGAAGAAGCTCAAGAGTTTTGTTGTACAATGTGGTGACTATAGATAGTGATAATGTATTCTTGAAAATTGCTAAGAGAGATTTTAAGTATTCTTATTGCAGAGAAGTATGTGAAGTAATGTATATGTTCATCAGTTCAATTTAGCCATTCCGCAATGTATGTTCTAAAACAAATTGTACATAATAAGTATATATAATTTTTGTCAAATCAAATGTTAAAATAGCCATCAAAAGAATATATGTGTGTATATAATATATATGTCATATTTGAAAAATACTGCCAAGAAAATAGAGAAAAAGATAAAGGAAATACATATGTGGATAACTAAACAGAATTGGATTCTTGAAAAAAGAATTTTACATTCTATGATTTAAAATTACGAAATAAAAAGTAATTGGCTAGGTTAAAATCCAGACTGGACATCGCTGCAGACAAGGTTAATCAATTTAAAGACAGACTAATAGAAAAATCCAAACCGTAGCACAGAGAGAACAAGAATGGAAGGAGTAGAAGAGAGCATGAGAGACTTACAGGGCATAATCAAACAGTCTAAGTTTGTGTAACGGGAGTGCCAGAGAGAAAACAGAAATGGGAAAGAAGGAAAACTGGAAAAGACAATGGACAACATTTTTCAACAAGCAATGAAAAACATTATTGCTGACTTATCAACAGAAATGATGGAAACCAAAGACAATTGAAATACATTGTCAAAGTGTTAAATAAAACAATACTGCTGCCTATCTAGAATTCTATAAGCAGCAAAAATTACTTTTAGAATAAAGGGACACTAGAAGTATTTTAAGGAAAAAAGCCAAAATATTTTATCACCACAACACTTATTATTCAGAAAAAAAGATTCACCTATTTATTAGAAGTATTAATTAAAATTGTATTAATGATTATTAATTATTAGACTAATGACTTCAAAACTACTGAAAGAAATAGATTAGTAATTACCAAAATAATTAAATATATGAGTTAATATAAATAAATCCTAACTATAAGAAAAACTAGTGTCTTCTGAGTTTACAACATATGTGGAAGTAAGTTATGACAACAATAGCACAAAAGCTATAAACAATCAAATGGGGTTAATCTTTTCTTCATGGATTGAGATGTGGTAGAATTAAGAAGGCAGACTGCAGTAAGTCATTGATGCATTTTTAAAATTTCTGGGTTAACCATTGAAGGAATTATACATGAATGTATAATTAAAGTTGGTAGAGGAGAAATAATAAATAAGACATATGCAGTTAATCTGAGAAAGACAAAGACAAAAAAAACAGGATAAAAATTAAGAAATTTAAGAAAAAATAAGATAATACACTTAAATTCAAATATGTCAGTATTTATGTGGAATTTAATAATGTATCAATTATTTGTTTAATGGAAAAAGAAATGTTACAATTAAAGACAAAGATTGGAAATTCTGTTTACAGGTACTACGTGCATTAATAAAGATTATACTTAACCTCCAGCCATAAACAACTATGGAACAATGGTTTTCAGGTATTGATTAGGCACTGCAGGACTGTGAATGACAGAAATAAAATAAATGGAACGAGTTTTATATTGTACTAGATTTCTTCCTTGAGGCAATTTTTTGGACCATAACGTAGAGATGGAGATCATAAATGGAGGCTGATTTCAATTGGTTTGTTAATATGGTTTATGTTGGTTTTTGAAAGTTATACCAACCTTGCCTTTGTTTGTTTTGCTAATATAATTTATATTGGTTTTTGAATGTTATACCAACCTTACTTTCCTGGAATAAACTTCACTTGAGATATATATATATGTGTGTATATATGTATATAAATGTGTATATACATATATACACATATACACATACATATATACATATAAACATATACACACATATATACATACATATATACATATATGTTCCATATATATGGAATAAACTAATAGCTAGTTCTATTCTCAAAGAACTAGATTTTAGTTTTATTTATCTGTCTTTAATATGTGTGTGTTTTGTATTTCATTGATTTCCTATCTTTATTTTCTACACTAATTCTAATTTGCTCTTATTTTCTAGTTTCTTAAAGTTTACAGTATACATTTTTAACTTATCAAAGTCTACCTTCAAGGGATAATATGCCATATTCATTACAGTATAAAGCCTTACAGTAGTTACAGTTCTAATTATCTCCTCCTAGCCTATGTGCTATTGATGTGACACATTTAATTTTATACATGTTACAAACTGCAGACTATGTTTATTGTTATTACTTTTCATTTAAAGAGTGAATTATCTTTTAAAGAGATATAAACAAAAGGAAAAATGTTGTATATTTTCCCTAGTTGTTATTATTTCTGGCGATCTCCATTCCTTCATACAGATTTGGTATCCTTTTCCTTCTGCCCAAAGAACTTCCTTTTACATTTCTTGTAGCACAATTCTGTTGGTGATTATTTCTACTTTTACATGTCTGAAAAGGTCCTTATTTCACCTTTATTTTTGAAATATATTTTGCTGGTTATAAAATTCCTTTTTATCTTTCAATTTTTTCAGTTCAATTTTTTTTCTTAATGCTTTAAAAATGTTGCTTCACCGTCTTCTTGCTTATATTGTTTCGCATGAGAAGTATGCTGTCATCCTAGTCTTTGTTCCTTAGTGCATAATGTCTTTTTTTCTAGTTGCTTTTAAGATTTTTTCTTTATAACTAGTTTTTAGCAATTTGATTTTGATATACTTTGGTGGAGAGTTTTTAAAAAAATGTTTCTTGTGCTTGGAATTTATTGAGCATTTTGAATTTGTTAGTAACAGTTCTCAAAAAGTTTGGAAAAGTTTTAGCTGTTACTTCTTCATATTTTCTCTTATATCTCCTGCCTTTCTCCTCTCCTTTGGGACTTCAATTATATATTAGGCCACATGAAATTGTTTCATCAAAGCATTGTTAGATTTCCAAACATTCTTTTTTTCTCTCTTGTTTTATTTTAGATAGTTTTTGTTACCATGTATCCAAGTTTGCTTATCTTTGTTCTGCAATGTAGTTAAATTGGGTTTTATAATAATTTTTCTGTTCTTAACTTTTCAAACTGAATTAAGTTGCAGTTATTCTGCAGGTTTTAAGGTCCTGGTTTGTTAATTCTAATGTGTGTCAAGACTGTGTCAGTTTCAACTGACTAATTGTTCTCCTCATTAAGAACCTTATTTTCCTGCTTCTTTACGTACCTGGTAACTTTCTGTTTGATGCCAAACATTGTTAATTTTACCTTATTGGATGCTGAATATTTTTCTTTTTTATTTACTTTAAATTTTACTTTAAGTTCTGGGATACATGTGCTAAACGTGCAGGTTTGTTACATAGGCATACATGTGCCATGGTGGTTTGCTGCTCCTATCAACCTGTCATCTAGGTTTTAAGCTCTGCATGCATTAGGTGTTTGTCATAATGCTCTTCTTCCCCTTTCCCCCAGCCCCCGTGACAGACCCTAGTGTGTGATGTTCCCCTCCCTGTGTCTATGTGTTCTCATTTTTCAGCTCCCACTTATGAGTGAGAACATGCAGTGTTTGGTTTTCTGTTCCCGTGTTAGTTTGCTGAGGATGATGGTTTCCAGCTTCATTCACGTCCCTGCAAAGGACATGAACTCATTCTTTTTTATGGCTGGAATATTTTTCTATTCCTATAAATATTCCTGAGCATTGTTCTGGAATGCAGTTAAGTTACTTAAAACAATTGGAGCCTTTCAGGTTTTGCTTTTCAGATTATTAGACAGGATCAGAGCAGTGGTCAAACCAGGGCTAATTGTTTTCCACTCTTGAGGCAGAGCTTCTGTGTGCTTTACATATACTCGGTATACTCCCTAGGAAGCCTAGGGTTTTCCAGTCTGGCTGTGGTAATAAGCCCTATTCCCAGCCCAGTGTGAACATTAGACCTGGTTATCTCTATTCCTTTCAGGTGGTTCTTTCCCCAGTCACCAGTTCTTCACAAGCATGCACAAATAAGTGCCCTGCTGAATACTCAAAGGGGACCATCTGCATATTGCTAGGGTTCTCTTTGTGTAGCTCTCTGATCTCCCCTATATTGCCCCAAGAATTTTAACCAGTTTGGTCTACTTGGACTTTCAGCTTTATCTTCTCAACTCAGGTACTCGTCCAGGTTCCTCCTTATTCCTCATTCCTTTATTGTGCCCCCTGAAAATTAAGGCATTAACATAAGGCAATTGTAGTCTCATCTCAATTGCTTCCCATCTCTCAAGGATACTGTTCATTGTGTGATGTCTGGTATCTTGAAACTATTATTTCATTTTTATTGTTTATATTTTTGGTTTATGTGGCAGGGTATTTCTGTTCCTCCCATCTTGGTTAGGAATGTAAGTCTTCCCTTCATTAGATTTTCTATTCCCACAATGCCTAGTGCAGTGCTAATTAAATGTTTGCTAAATGAAAAAGTTTATGATGATGGTATTGTCTTTGTGTTTCTAATATTAACATCATGAGACATTTTATTAATTAGAGATAATTGGAACCAAAAATAGTATTCATTTGCAGAATGAAACCTAAGAGCTAAGATATGTTTCTACCAGTGCATATTGGTACAATATTCACACCTCATTAGGCAGAATTTCATAGAAACTTGCATAGAGTATTTCTGCATGCAAAATGAAGAGAAATACTTTTCTCCTCTGAGGAAAATTTTTATGGGAAAATGAGCTGCATTAGTCTTGCTTTTCCTCCCTGTTTCATGTTAATAGCAGCCATACATCTGGAACAAAAAGGAAGCAGAGCTTAATGAATTTTCCCAGGATCTAGCACATGAAAAATAACCAAGATAGCAAAATAGGAATAGACTTTGCTCAATTACTGCACTACATTCTTCACATATATGAAAGTCAGACTATAACAGGTATCACCATTTTTCTTATTCTCTTTCTTTTCTCAGGCCCAGCACCCTTTTCTAACTTTGTAAGGGGAGTTACCTCCAATCTGTTAATATATAAAAGGCATGTGAGAGTCTATGCAAGCTGTATAGCCTGAATTAAACTTGTAGTCTAATCTTCTAATACATCTTTCTAGTCATAAGGGTTTGTGATCAGTAAATATACTAATTGTGACTTAACTCAGCCTTACACAGAGAAGCCCCAGCAGGCTCTGTTATAAGCGGGAAGCAGATCTGCAGCCATGTCCTTCATTGTGGTAATAATAGGTACAATGTTTACTTAACTAGACCCTATGAGGATTTTGGCCTCATATTGCTAAAGAAATAACTAATGCTAATATTTGCAAAAAAAGATTCCACGTTTTACTTTTCTTTTTTACTGTGCTATATCTGGCCTCACACTTGGTGGGGGGAAGATATTTTATTGAAACCCTTTGGCTATGAGCAAAGAATAGACAATGCTGTTTTAGAATGTGTTGGGAGAGTGGCCTGTTACCTCCTCACAGCAGGGAGGAGCAGCTGTTACCTATATTTTCAAGTAAAAATTCCGTGAGCTACTTAGCTTCAAAAGGTCTTCAGGTTCAATGTCTCGGGAAGGCTTATGGTACCACAGCATGACTGTCTCAGGGAGTGTAGATAGTCCAGCCATAACTCTCTCAAAATGTCAGTTACCTTTTTGGGTTTGCTATTATAGGCTCAGCTGGAAGCAGCTTGCTGGTTTGACTGAAACATCAGACTTCAAGAAGTTCTTTTGTTATGCCTTCCATAAGTCATCATTGACAATCAGGAGGTGTTGTTCAGAGAAACTAGTTAACTGGCAAAATAAATTAATGATGCTTTCCTTGGGTCCATTAAAGAAGACCCCCACCCTTTGATGTCAGAATCTTCTGAAGGTTAATCATAGAAATGCTCAAGGAGAATGGTCTCTGGAGTGTGAGGGGTGGTAATGAGATTTATTGAATAAAGACAAATTGTTAACTCAGTGCCTTCTGACTTAGTCCTCTCTTAGGGTTTTAGTTACTACGGCAATGCCTTCTTCTATTCATTAACTCTATAAATATCTGTTGAGTGCATCCTATGTAACAGACATTTTACCTGGTGCTGGTGATCATGGTGACAACACAGATCTGGCCCTTGCCTTAATGGAGCTTACTATCAAACAGAAGTAATAGATAGGTTAAAAGTAATGAATTCCAGTTGTGAGAAGTGTTGTGGAAGAGAAGTATATGGTGTTATGACCTCCTAGGACAAAAGGAAATGGCACAGTGTGATGGAGTCTGGGGTGGGAATGGCCACAGTCTCCCTGAAAAAGTACCACTTTGACTGAATTTTGTGTAATGCGTAGGAGTCAGCCAGGTGACAGTGATGTGTCTTTTTTCCTTTCCCACCTGAGTGACATAAGTAGAAGATGTCTGAAGAAACAGTGTCATTCACACCAGAGAAGGAGTTGTATGTTCAGGAGAGGGACAGGGTCTGAGTATTGGACATCAGTTGGTCAGTCTCATTAGTTGAGTGGAAGCCAAGGACTGAGCTTGACACTAAGTGAAAGAAGGTGGGAACAAAGGGACATATGAGTTAACTGAATGCCCACTCTTTGCCCAGCACAAAGATGAAACTTATACAAGTTTTCTCATTTGTAAGAAGAACTACATTATGATGTAGCTAAAATCCCCATTTGATCAATGAGGAAAATAAAGCACAGAGAGTTAAGGCCCTCATTCCATGTTCACAGATAACGAGTGGGATTGATGGGATTCGAACCCAGATGTCTAGTTACTCCATGTCGCCTCTCACATCCACAAAGAAAATAGGGTATCATGTTAGGTCCCGGATTGATTGACATAGTTAAAATCCCCAAAGGAGAATAATAGTCACATAACTGCTAATTTATTGCATTTTCCTCACTAGATGGAAAGTGCCGTCAGGGCAGAGGCCACATCTGCCTTTGTTTGGTGCTCTATGCACTGTGCATAGCACATTGTAGGTAAGTAGCAGATACTCTAAGTATTTTTCATGTAGGTGGATGTAATGGCAGACATGACAGTCTAGGAGTTAAGAAACATCTGTAAACATGTAATGGTAATATAATGTAGGAGATGATACTGGTAGGAGAAATTCATCTGACAGGGCGCGGTGGCTCATGCCTGTAATCCCAGCATTTTGGGAGGCAAAGGTGGGTGAATCATCTGAGGTTGAGAGTTCAAGAGCAACCTGGCCAACGTGGTGAAACCCCGTCTCTACTAAAAATACAAAAATTAGCCGGGTGTCGTGGCTTACACTTGTAATCCCAGCCATTCGAGAGGCAGAAACATGAGAAACCCTTGAATGAGACACGAGAAGCACTTGAACCAGGGAGGCAGAGGTTGCAGTGAGCCCATATGGTGCCACTGCACTCCAGCCTAGACGACAGAGCGAGACTCTGTCTGGAAAATTAAATTATACTGTTATGGAATTTCACAAGACCTCTCTTCTGACTGGAGGAATCAGGAAAGTCTTCATGGCATGAGACTCAGTCTCGAAAACACTAAGACTTAGGTGAACATAGATGAGTACAGGTGCATGCACAATAAAGACACAGGATGATCAAACATTCAAAGACTAGAAATCTAAGATCATGCATAGAGAACAGCAAGGAACTTAGTTTGGCTAAAATATCATGTGGTAGGAAAGAAAATTCTGGAAGGGAAATTTTGACTGAAAAAACTGCAGACTCTAAGGAACTTTGAGTTTGATTGGTGAGAGAAGATGTGACTGTGAATTAACACAGTAGAGGAGAGAAGATGATAGATGTTCTGGGTATCTGTTGCAGCATAACAAGCCACCCAAAACTTAGGACACTTAAAATGACAATGATCATTTATTTAGCTCACAAGTCTGCAATTTGGCCTTGGTTCAGCAGGGGAAGTCTGTTTTACAGGCAGGAATTGGAGTGGTTCAAAGGTGGGAGTGAGGCCCATTCATGTCAGAAGGAGGTTGATGTAAGCTCACAGCTGGGACCTCAACTCCTCATTGGGGCTGTCTGTGGGCATACCTACCCATGGCCTCTCCATGTGCCATAGGCTTCTTCAAGGGGTAGAGGCTGGGTTTTAAAGTGCAAACACCTCAAAGAGGATGAGGTGGAAGCTGTTGCCATTTTATAATTTAACTTCAGAAGTCACATAGTGTCACTTTGTTTTTAGTCACTGGCCTACCCAGATTCAAGAGAATGGGAAGACTGTCAACATCATGCAGCACGCACAGTATACAGGATGGGATATGCTGGTGCAGCCATCTTTGGAAAATACAATTTAAAGATGTGTTCTATTGTAAATCTATTGGGTACTATGGGGTAAACAGAGATACAAAAAGATCTGGCCTTTTCCCAGAGTTGTGTGCAATCTATTGGTGACAGGGAATGAGATGGGCATGTGTCTTATGCCCGGGAGGTAAGGGGTGGGGGAAAGAAAGCCACACACTGAGTAATAGTAAGAATCCCTATGTGGTAAGTGCTTGTTCAGGTTGCAGTGATCATGCTGATGAGAGGAAGAATCCACTCTCATTTACTCACTGACTTGCACAGACAAGCCTGTATGTTTAAGATGCTCAATCCAAGATTTAATGAACAATAAAATCTGTTGAAATAAAGAAGGAATAGATATACATCAGTCCACTTCTAAGAAGTCTTTGGGCAAGTACTATTTGCTATTTACTAGACTGGATTCAATTGTGTAAAACTTTTGGGATCCTGAGCCAATATTCCTAAATGCATGTGTGCATCTTCAGAGTCAGGTAGAAGGTACAGAGAAACCCTTCCATTAGGTGCACAGATACAGTGCTCGAATATCTGAGCAGTGGTGGTCTGTTATTTTCCATATAGCTTCAAATCCTGCAAGTGTTGATACAATTTTCCTTGTGGTAATAAGTCCAGTTCAAATTATTCCATAATTTCTTTCTCTCTCTCATGCTCTCTCTCACTCATTCTAATGTAAGCTGAACTGATAGCCAGAGAAATCAGGAGAATACTCACAGGTCTACTAGAAATAACAATGGAAGGAAGAAATGACTGGATGAGTGTGCGTTTGTCAGCTTTGGACAGAACTGGGGCAGAGGTGCCTCTGAAGGTGTGAAGAAGACCAAGGGGAGCAGTCTGGCAGGAGAGGTCCTCTGGGAGAAGGCGTTACTGTGTTTAACACAAGCATCCAGTTCCTTGGCAGCCCGAGTCTCTGTGCACTGGAGTAGATTTAAAACAAATATGAGAAAAATCCTGACCCCAAGTTCCATACTCTCTCAGCTCATCGCAGAGCTCAGGTGGGTTCAGCTACTATTCAGTCCTTGTCTTTGTTATGCTCCCCTACTCTCACCGAGTCAGCAAAGCCTCACTCCTAGTTGGATTGTCTGTTTTGGCCTGTGTGGCTGTACTCAGTTGGCAGCATCAATTAGCTGCTCTCTGGGAGCTTACTGGATGTCCTGCCTGCATCGCAGGAATCACTATTCCCCCACCACCCGAATAGAGACTGGCCCTTACCCAGTGATGTCTTCCTTCCCTTTGCACCCGGCCCCTTTCTTTATGCCTGAAATAGCAGATTCTTCCTTGCCTGTCTTCCAACGACATGGCACCTGCAGGCCTCTCTTCTTAGTTCACTGGCTCTCCTGCTCCCACTGCCATGGATATGACCACTTATATCCCTCCACACATTGTCTCATGAGAATATGACAGGAGAGAAGGGGATTATAATGAACAGGGATTCTTTTCCCCAATAAAACAGAGAAAAATGGTAATACTTTCCATCACCTCTCGACGCTACGTGTGTTTGTGATCAGACAATAATCACCCATCCTTCTAGTAGGGAGTGGCATCTGCATGCTGTTCCATTGTCAAGGGCATATCTTTGAGTTATTTACCCAAGAAGATGCCTCTAGTCTACCAGCTAGACTTCCTGTCTCTGGTCTTCTCTTACTCCAATCCTTCCACATAGTATTTCTAGCATGACATGTAAGTAATATAAATCTCAAGTTACTCATCTAGGTCAGGCATTTGAATGAATCTCCATTGTCCTCAGAATAAACTCCAGACTACTAAATAGGGACAGGGGTCCTTAGTAAACTGGCCTCAATTCTACTTCAACCTGAAGTAATAGATGAAGTAAGGTCTTTGAAGATAGAGACTATGCCAAGTTCCTGTTCACCATTGTATTCCAGTACTCAGAACAGCGCTTGACACAAAGGACATTCTCAATATGTTGTTAAAGGGATGGATGACTTAACCATGGTAAAGTCAACTTCTGAAGGCATTCCTTGGATGCCTTTTTTTGTTTTGTTTTGTTTTTTTGAGGCTTTTTTTTTTTCTTTTTTGAGATGGAGTCTTGCTCTGCCACCCAGGCTGGAGTACAGTGGGGTGATCTTGGCTTATTGCAACCTCTGCCTCGTGGGTTCAAGCAATTCTCCTGCCTCAGCCTCCTGAGTAGCTGGGATTACAGGTGCACACCATGACTTCCAGCTAATTTTTGTATGTTTAGTAGAGACGGGGTTTCACCATGTCGGCCAGGCTGGTCTCAAACACTGTACCTCAGGTGATCTGCCCGCCTCAGACTCCCGAAGTGCTGGGATTACAGGTGTGAGTCACTGCACCTGGTCACTTTGAGGCCTTTTGTCTTAGTCCATTTATGTTGCTATAAAGGAATACCCAGTTTGGGCACTTTATAAAGAAAAGAGTACTTTTTTTTTTCCATTCCAACTTTTAATTTAGGTTCCAGGGGTACATATGCTGGTTTGTTACATAGGTAAATTGCATGTCATGGAAGTTTTGTGTACAGATTATTTTGTCACCCAGATAATCAGCATAATACCTGATAAGGAATTTTTCAATCCTTACCCTACTATTACCCTCCACCCTCAAGTAGGCCTTGGTGTCTACTGTTCACTTCTTTGTGTCCATGAGTACTCAGTTTTCAGCTCAAACTTGCAAGTGAGAATATGCAGTATTTAGTTTTCTGTTCTCCTTAGGATAATGGTCTCCAGCTTCATCAGTGTCACTGCAAAGGACATAATTTCATTCTCTTTTATGGCTGTATAGTATTCCACGCTGTATATGTACCACATTTTCTTTATGCAGTGCACCATTGATGAGCATCTAAGTTGATTCTATGTCTTTGCTATTTTGAATAGTGTTGTGATAAACATACACATGCTGTGTCTTTATGGTAGAACAATTTGTTTTCCTTTGTATATATACCCAGTGGTGGGTGATGGGATTGCTGGGTTGAATGGTAGTTCTACTTTAAGTTTTTGTTTGTTTGTTTTGATTTTTGTTTTTTTGAAAAATCACTAGACTGCTTTCCACAGTGGCTTAGCTAATTTACACTCCCACCACCGGTGTATAGACATTCCCTTTTCTTCTGCAACCCTGCTATTATCTGTTATTTTTTACTTTAATGATAGCCACTCTTACTGTTGTGAGACAGCATCTCATTGTGGCTTGGATTTGCATTACCCTAGTGATTAGGGATACTGAGCATTGTTCATATAATTGTTGGTTATGTGTGTGTCTTCTTTTGAAAGAAGCCCTTTGCCCATTTTTAATGGGGTTGTTTGTTTGTTGCTTGTCGATTTGTTTAAGTTCCTTGTAGATTCTGGATATTAGAGCTTTGTCAGATGCATAGTTTGCAAATATTTTCTCCCATTCTGTAGGTTGTCTGTTTACTTTTTTTTTTTTTGGGGGGGGGGTGCTGTGCAGAAGCTCTTTAGTTTAATTAGGTTCCACTTGTCCATTTTTGACATGGGTTTTGTTGCAATTGCTTTTTGAGTCTTTATCCCAAAGTCTTTGCTAGGACTGATGTCCAGAACAGCATTTCCTATATTTTCTTCTAGGGTTCTTATAGTTTTAGGTTTACATTAAGTCTTTAATCCATCTTGAGTTGATTTTTGTATGGGGTGAAAGGTGGGAGTCCAGTTTCCGTCTTCTGTGTATAGTTAGCCAGTTATACCTGTACCATTTGTTGAACATGGAGTTCTTTCCCTGTTGCTTGTTTTTGTCATCTATATCAAAGATCAGATGGTTGTAAGTGTGCAGCTTTATTTCTGTGTTCTTGAATCTGTTTCATTGGTCTATGTGTCTGTTTTCATATCAGTACCATGCTGTTTTAGTTGCTGTAGCCTTATAGTATAGCTTGAAGTCGGGTAGTGTGATGAATCCAGTTTTGTTCTTTTTGCTTCAGCTTTGGCTATTCAGACTCTCTTTTGGTTCTCAGTGAATTCTGTAATCTTCTTTTTTTTTTTTCTTCTAATTCTGTGAATAATGTCATTAATAATTTGATGGAATAACATTGAATCTATACATTTGTTTGGGCAGTATGGCTGTTTTAACAATAGTCATTGTACCTATCCGTGAATATGGGATGTTTTTCCATTTGTTTGTGTTTTCTCTAATTTCTTTCAGTAGTGTTTTGTAATTCTCATTGCAGAGATATTTTACTTCCCTGGGTACCTGTATTCCTAGGTATTTTAATCTTTTTGTGGCTATTGGGAATGGGATTGCATTCTTGATTTCTCTCTCAGCTTGGACATTGTTGGTGTACAGAAATGCTACTGCATTTTTACATTTATTTTGTATTCTGAAACTTAGCTGAAGTTGTTTATCAGATTTAGGAGCCTTTGAGCAGAGACCATGGGGTTTTCTAGGCCTAAAATCATATAATCTGTGAAAAGAGATAGTTTGACTTCCTCTTTTCCTAATTGGATGCCCTTTATTTCTTTCCCTTGCTTGATTGTTCTGGCTACACTTCCAGTACTACGTTGAGTAGGAGTGGTGACAGTGGGCATCCTTATCTTGTTCTGGCTCTCAAGGGGAATGGTTCCAGCTTTTATGTGTTCAGTATGATGTTGACTGTGGGTTTGTAATAGATGGCTGTTATTATTTTCAGGTATATTCCTTCAATATTTAGTTTCTTGAGAGTTTTACCGTGAAAGGACTTTAAATTTTATCAAAAGGCTTTACCGTGTCTATTCATATAATTATATAGTTTTTTGTTTTAGTTCCATTTACGTGATGAATCACATTTATTGATCATTAGCATATGTTGAGCCAACCTTGCATCCCAGGGATGAAGCCTACTTGATTGTGGTGGATTACCTTTTCGATGTGCTGCTGGATTTGGTTTGCTAGTATTTTGTTGAGGATTTTTGCATCTATGTTCATCGGGGACATTGGACTGAAGTTTCCTTTTTTTCACTGTGTCTCTGCCAGGTTTTGGAATCAGAATGATGCTGACCTCATAGAATGAGTGAGGGAGGACCTCATTCTCCTTGAATTTCGGAATAGTTTATGTAGAATTGGTACCAGCTCTTCATTATACATCTGGTAGAATTTGGCTGTGAATCTGTCTGGTACAGGACTTTCTCTAGTTGGTAATTTTTTTTACTACTGATCTCCTTTTGGAACTTGTTATTGGTCTGTTCAGGGTTTCAATTTCTTCCTGGTTCAATCTTGGAAAGTTGTATATTTCCAGGGGTTTATCAGTTTCTTCTAGGTTTTCCAGTTCTTGTGCATGAAGAGGTTCATAATAGTCTCTGAGAAATTTTTGCATTTCTAGGGGATTGGTGGTACTGTCCTCTTTGTCATTTCTAATTGTGCTTATTTGCATCCTCTCTCTCTTTTTTATTTGCCTGTCTAGTGGTCTATCTTATTTCTTTTTTCAAATAACCAACTTTTGATTTCATTGATCTTTTGTATGATTTTTCTCATTTCCATTGTGTTCAGTCTAGCTCTGATTTCAGTTGTTTCTTTTTTATTTTTATTTTTTTTTTATTATACTTTAAGTTCTAGGGTACATGTGCATAGCGTGCAGGTTTGTTACATATGTGTACTTGTGCCATGTTGGTGTGCTGCACCCATCAACTCATCAGCACCCATCAATTCATCATTTACATCAGGTATAACTCCCAATGCAATCCCTCCCCCCTCCCCCCTCCCCATGATAGGCCCCGGTGTGTGATGTTCCCCTTCCCGAGTCCAAGTGATCTC